>NW_004955460.1:5092351-5133459 GCF_000276665.1 Chinchilla lanigera | reverse complement strand
TCAAAGCTGTTTTGGTTCTTCCAAGTCCTTTGCACTTTATCAGTGAGCTAGAGAATCAGCTTTGCAAGTTTTATTCCTCCCGGGACATTGCTTGCAACTGAATTGAACTTGCAGATCAGTTTAGGGAGAACAGACAACTTCGTGTTCACTATTCTGACCCATGACCACGGCACATCTCTCCATTTATTTTGGTGTTTTATTCCTCTCAATAGTGTCTCGTTATTTTTAATGTGCAGGTATTATACATCATATATTTAATATTTTATGTGATTATAAATGTCAGTTAAAATTTCAATTTCGAGTTGTTGCTAATTAGAATTAGAATTGATTGTATATCCTGTATTCTTGCTAGACTTATCTATTATCTCTAGTACTTTTCTGGTAATTCCACCAGATTAACTATAGATTAAATTGTATCTGAAGAGACAGCTTTCCTTCTTCCTAAGTGGTATGCTTTTTATTTCTTTTCCTTGATGTACTCTTTTGGCCAAATCAACAACACAATATTTATGGGTACTAAGAACAGAATTCTTCTTGTTCCTGACTTCAGTGAATTGTCTTTGCCTTGGACTCTAATATAAGTTGTACTTTCTTCATAGATAGTTTTTAGCAGGCTGAACAAGTTACCTTCTGTTTTTGGTTTATAAACATTTAAGAATTTTTTTTTTTTGGTGTCTTTTTTTGAAACAGGGTCTCACTATGCAGTTCAGGCTGGCCTTAAGCTTACTTTGTAGCCCAGGCTGGCCTCGAACTCACAATGATCCTCCTGCCTCAGCCTTCCGAGTTCTGGGATTACAGGCATGCACCATCACACCCGGTTAACATTTAGGGATTTTTAACACTTATTTTGGTTATTTTTTTCCAGCTTTAATCTCATTATAATCACAGAACATAGTTTGTATGATGTGAATCATTTAGAATATTTTGAGACTTGTTTTATGTCTAGAATATGGTCTTGCTTTGTAAACACCATAGTCTGTTTACACTTGGGAAGAATTCCTACAGTATGCTCTTGGGGGTTGTGTTCTATAAATGTCAATGAATTCATATTTGTTGGCAACATCATTCAAGTTTTCTACAGACTTGTTGAATTTCTACTTATTCTTCCTATTTCTAAGAGGTCTGTTAAAATTTCTGAGCATATCATGGGTTTGTCTATTTTTTCTTTACAATTCTATCAGGTTTTGCTTAATGTATTCAAATACTGTGTTATCTGGTGCATCAGTGTTTAGGGTTGCAACATTCTCTACAAAAACATTCACTGTAAAGTGACTGCGCTTAACCGGGATAATATTCTTTGCATTCACATGTACTTAATCTCATAGTATTATAGCCAGTCCAGCTCTTTTCTGACTAGCGTAGCAACTATTGTCCTTTCTCCAATGTTAACTTTTAACCTATTCATTTCTTTATATTTAAGCAATTTGTAAAAGGTAGTGTATAGTATGGTCTCACTTTATTATGCAGTCTGCCACTTCCTGATTTTTATCAATGACATTTTGTCTGGTATTAGTTTCCTATTCTAGCTGTGACAAATCGTCACACATTTTGTAATTTAAAGCAAAACAGATTTATTCTCTCTCAATTCTGGAGGGAAGAGGTCCAAAATCAAGATGTTGCAGCTCCAGTCACTCAGGAGGCTCCAGCGGAAAATCCACCTGCTTGCCTTTTCCATACTCTGCTTTCATGGTCACATCACCTTCGCCTCTGACTCTCTTGTCTTCTCTTATAAGGACCCTGTACTTACACTATTCCTACCTGGGTAACTGAGGTAATCTTCACATCACAAGAGCATTCATGGAGTCAGACTTCTACATGAGTAACATGCTTACAGTTCCTTGGTATTCAAACCCCAACATCTTGAACCATGATTTAGCACAAAGACCATTTCCACGTAATATGATTACCAATGTTGTTAGATGTAAATCTGTCATGTTGCTGTTTCCTATTTGTACCATTTAATCTTTATTCCCCATTTGCACTTTTTCTGCCATCATTTGTGGAAAACAATTTTTATGATCCCACATTAAACTTGTTTGCTGCCTTGTTAGCTGTAATTCATTGTTTTGTTATTTCACTGACTGCAATAGTGATATAGGATATATCTTATAGACAGTTCTCGAGGATGTTTGGACTTATGATATCTTGAGTTTATGATACTGTGAAAGAAATACACTGTAGAGTCCATACTTTGAATTTTGACCTTTTCCCAGCTAGTGAATTGTAATACAATATTCTTCTGAGATGCCTGGCGAGGGCAGTTAGCCACAGTGGTCACTCAGAGTGGGATGGGAAAGATAGAATAATGGATCTTCTACCATGTACTGTGTGGCTAAGCTACGATATTCTGCAGGTTGCGTGTATTAAATGATTTTTCCACATAGAGTAGTTTCAATTTACAACGGGCTTTGGGGACATAGCCCATCTTGGGTTGAGGAGCATCTACACTGAGTAGGGGAGAAATGGGGACACAACCCCATCTTGGGTTGAGGAGCACCTACACTGAGTTACCAGCACTGTTTTTATATATTGTGGTTCATCTTTTTTCCCATCCCATCACCTTGACAAAACACTCACCTGAGCATGTATATGAGATATTTAACACTTAGAATAGGTTTGATGTTAAATGATTTAACCATGTCTTATCTATCAATACCTGTTTTTAAATTATCTTAGTATCTGTCTTTTTTTTTTTTTGTACTGGGAATCAAACTCAGGACCTTGTGCTTGCCAGGCCAGGCACTATGCTGCGGAGCTACATCCTCGGCCTTGTCATGAATTTGCCCAGCATATTTTGCATCTCTGATTTTTCACAATTACATGATCAACATGGCTCTTTAAAAAATGTTTCCCATGTTTCATCTTTTTGGCTATATGGGCTGCAATTTGTTTAACTGGTCTAGTGTTCTTGTCTGCTAACTCTAGCAAGAAAATTGTACTTTTGAATTACATTCTACTTAAAAGACAGTATGATCTTACTTATCTAAGTTACCTATCTTGTTTAGCTAGAACCCCAGGTTAACAGTTTAATGAAATTCATTGAAAATAGAAAGTCTTGAAATATCAGGACTACTGTAATAGAGTAAAACATTTGTTGCTTTAAAATATGACACATGATATAGCATCGTGTTAAACAGTTTTAACACTCACCTGGTTCTCCAAATACACCATGCTTCTTCTAAAACATAGTAATTCACATGTAATGCCAGCAACTGATTTCTCACTTCTTTTGCAGATTTTCGACTATACACTGAATAAACTATTTTTGTTCGGGCCCTTTAAATTGAAATGGTAACAACTGTAAGCAGAATTTTGAGTAAATGATAATGGATTAAAGAAAACTTGCTATGCTAGCAACTTGAGATTACAACCCTTACTGGATGGACTATTGATGTACATGAAAATAATATAACTTACTTTTGTGATAGCCCTTTCCACATTCCTCCTTAAATTTTGAACATGCAAAAACTTAGAGCAGTTTGAATTTGTATATGCTGCTTTTCAGCATTCATTCTCACCTAAAGTTGTACTAGGTAGCACAATAAGAGCTCAGGATATAAACTGTGCTTCACATACTCCACAAAATAATTAATTTGCACATGGAACATACTGTGATAGAGTGAAAGTAGTTAAAGACTATAGAGAATTTCATTTATAGAAATTCAGAAAAATAGGTGAGTTCAAGTTGAATAAAGCAAATACAATATGTATACAGTGAACATCTAGGATGTTGGAGTAGGTAAAAAAAAAAAAAAAAAAAAGAAAGAAAAAAAAGCACCTCACAGTGCTGGAGATGTGGCTCAGTGGGAGACACCTGCCTAGCATGAAAAAGGCCCTGGGCTCAATACCCAGCACTGCAAAAAAAAAAAAGAAAAGGTAAAATAAATATGCACATAAAAAAGGAAAAGCACCTTACAGAATCACAGGTGCTCACTAAGCTACAGTACAGGACATAGTTTGGTCTTAAGCTGGAATTCTTATGCAATGTTAAATAAATGATCATTTGTACATTAAATATTCCTTAGCATTTGGAGCAATATGGGGTACCTAATCACCATAACCAGCCATAAAACTTTTAAAAATTTGCCTCTAACAATAGACCTAAAGAAGAAAAGATTACCCTGACAATTAACAGAATGATCAATATAAGTTTTAAAAGGCAGCCATGTAAAGAAAACAAAACTTTTGGCTCTTAACATACACTATAGCTTTCACATTCAGCTAGCAAAATACTTTCAATTTTTATCAAAGTATACAACATGGCAAATTCCATATACTTTATTTTCCTGCTTTAAAAAAAGTCATTGGGCACCAGTAAGATCTTGAATGTTTCTTCTGTCGGGCAAAGGGCCTTGTGAGTTCACAGCAGAGGCTGTGAGTCATCCAGCCTCCTCCCACTGCTGCTTAATGAATTTTCCTAAAACAGTCCCCTGTCATCACTGTCTGTCTCTATTTCTATGCTATATTTGTGACACATTTTTCACTAAGCAAAAGTAAGTTTTCCTTTTTTCACTTTTCTGAGGTTTATTAAAACTGCTCCTGACTTGAAGACAACAATATGCAATATAACAAGCATTGGTGAATTCCCACCATCTTGTCTAGTAAAGCTCTGTATTATTTCTCATTTTTTTTATTATTCTTTATCCTCTTTAATGGTTTGATCAATTTTGAATTCTTACATCTGGTAATCTGAAGAACTTCGTTGGAGACAGCAATATGTAATGCAACAATCACTGTTAATCCCTGTCATTTTTTTTGAAACCCCCTATCATTTTATTGTTATTGCTTTGTTTTGTTTTTGTCTATGTTCTTGGTATTTTTTATTAATTTATTATCTTTAAAATAAAATAAATAAATAAATAAATAAAACAGCTTCAGAGGAAACAGGCTTATACTGTTATTTCTGGATGATTACTACAGATTTTTTTGAAACTGCAAAAAACGAATATGAGATGAGTACGTGTGTGTGTGCGCATGGGTGAGTGTGAGTGTGTGTGTGTGCGTGTGCACGGACAAACACCCCCTGTTCGCGAGAACCAGCAGCAGGCAGAGCATGAGTCAGGGTGAGATGGTCAACAGGTGCCAACCTCATGTCTGCGTCCTCGTAGTGCGGGTGGTTCACAATGGGGTGCAGTGTGGACAGCTTGATGCTCGCTGTTGTCTGCATGGTACCTGCGAAAACAGCATCTGAAAATCAAAAAAACCAAGTTAAAATTATCCGCAGTATTTGAATTCAATGATTCAAGTTAAGAAAGAAAGATAAATAATAACCACAAGGGCTTGGGGTGAAGGTCAGTGGTGAAGTACTTGTGTTGCATATACAAAGCGCTGGGTTTACTTCTAGGAAAAAAAAAAAAAAAGAAAGAAAAAATATATATATATAAATATATATAAAATAACCATTGACAGCATTCCTTTTATTCACTCAGTAGTTACGCTTGCCTGCTAGTCTAATAACTAACTTCTGTTACACTGGCAGTAGGGACTATGCTCTATTTTCACAAGGATTAAGTGATTCCACCTGCACACCTCTGTGGGGAAAGCTACACTTCCCTCACTGCGTAGGTGAAGAAAAAGACACAGCAAAGCGAAGTGAGTCACCAAGACTGCACGGATAAAGAACACACAGCTCAGCCTCTGGGCCTCTGGGTGGCAGCTTCCTGTCACATGTGAGCAACATACAGGAATAGCGAGAAGGGGATGTTTCCTATCTTGTGAAGTTAAAGCATTTTGAATGGTAGGAAATGAGAGACTGCTACGAAAGGCAAGTCTCATGGCGTATTTCCAAAATGACCTTGTGTGTTATGAAGCCTATGGTCTTGTGGATGTGCCCGAGGAGAATACTGTGGTCTCTCCTCAGATGGCCTGAAAATATTCATCATTATGTTCTCTTAGTTGCTGAGTCTAGATCACCTACACATCTCATCAAGCCAGTTCGTTACTTATTAGTGGCACTGTTCGCGTGGCATGTATGCACTTGGTCATAACTAGGACTATATCAAGATCTACCACCTGATGTCAGTTTCAGTTTTGTTTATTGGAAGACCAAAACAACCAAATGCTTACTTCCTGACATTTTTGTACAATAAATGCTCATGTTCTTAGGAAAGATATAATCATTTTTAATCAGCACAATAAAATCAGTAATAAAAACAATGCATATTATTCAGGTCTACCAAACAACCAAATGTTTATTTTCAAGTATCAGTAAGTATTTTCAGTGTTAACTTCGAAGGAAAACACAAAATACAGTACCTGTGAAATGCTGGCAACACAGTATCACAACAGACTATTAGGCCTAGACTAGGAAAGATCACAATTCAGGTTTGAAGCACAGTTTGCATTTATTTGCATGTGTATTGCTTCCACCCCACTGTAAAGCCAAAAAACTGTAAATTAACTCCTGTAAATCTAACTACACACACACACATACACACACACACACACACACATACACACACATACACACACACACACGTAAAGAATGCTAAATGTTTAGAAATATACCTAAATATACATAAAAGTGAGGTTACACATAATGAAATAGTTGCATACCTGGTAAGGTATTGTACTTGATCCACTGTAGAAGTTCTTCCTGAGGCAAATTAGTGAAATCTCCTTTTATGCTCCACTGATTATGTAGGTTTGCACAACCTTGTACTGACATCACAATTAGAATGCCAAAGATAACACGCTCAGAACGAAATCTACGAAAAAGCCAGCCAAAGAGCTGAAATAGATTAAGAAAATGTTTATTTTTAATTCTTATACAAAGAATATGATAAAGTCAAACATAAATTCTCATCTTACTACTAAAGCCAAGGCAGATTATGTTTTGCTATCAGCAAAACAAACACATAATTAGCATTACCTATTGCTTAAGAACAACAAATATGTTTGGATTACTTGGCCCAGATAAAATGGAGCTTTCTCTCCTCTAAAAATAATTACGGAAGGAATACCTAATCCTTCTAGCACCAATTTACAATCAGCAGATAAGATGAGCACAATTTGTTTTATTTTGTTTTGTTTTGTTTTTGTATTTCTTCGGTACCACGAATCAAACTCACGACCTTGTGCTTGTCAGGCAGGCACTGTACCACTGAGCTAAATCCCCAGCCCCTAGATGAGCACAATTTTGAAACATCCTAGAACCAATCCTTTAACATGTGGCTGCCTTTTATGAATGTCTTGATTAATTATGAAAAATCTACTAGCATTGATATATATATATATATATATATATATATATATATATATTTTTCCCCCTCTCAGGAAAATAGGATCATGATACTTTTACACACTCATAATCAAAATGTAGGTGCTTCTAGAGGTGACACAATTCTAGCTAATTTATCTAGCGATTTTGTACATTAGATACAGTAAGAGAACCACAGAATTGATGGCTGCTCTTAGGATTCTCTGAGCCAAACAGGACTGTTTCAGAGGCACTCCCCAGCACCTGCTTAGGGCTGTACAGGTACCACAGGGTGGCTCTGGAGGCTGGAGACTGTGTTTGAGGACAGGACACCAACAGAGGGGAAAGTGCTGCTTTACTCGTCATAGAAACATGGCCTACACTCTAGCAATCATTTTCAAAGACAGCTGACTCACTTTGCATACTCAGTGAGTCATGAACTATCATTTTAAACAATTTAGATTAGCTAATTTAAAAACACACAGTCCTTTTACGTTTTGGACCACCCAGCAAAGCCCCGGCAACCATACTGTGTTTGCTCAGTTATCATAGTCCAGTTGTACAACAATGGACCCCTTACCTGTCGAGAGCAGATCAAGGAAGCCATTACACACATGTGTGGTGTCAGAAACAGCTTCAGCCTCAAAATCAAAACGGCAAGGGCTGCAAATGCGAACAACTGCAGTGTGTGAAAAACCAGCTGTAAAAATACAAAACACAATGACACTTTCACTTTATGTGTTTTACAACAAATAAGTCTGTATATTAAAACTACTATTATTTATTAGGCCAAAGATCTGACATATTATTATGCCTATTAACATTTATTCATTAACAAAGATCCAGTGAATGTCTGTTAAAGCCAGTCACTGTTGTGGGGCTTCAGATACAACTCTGAGCAACTCTCGCCCTTGTCAGGCTGAGACTTAGCGTGTTTAGGGAGGGCTGGTAACAAGTGGACCCAGCAAGTAAATGAACCTGTTCCAGCCCAGTACAGAGAGGTGAGTGCACGGCCAAGAGCCTGGGCGAGAGAAAGAGCCCAGGACTGCAGGGCGCGCTGTGGCCACAGGCGGGAGCTGTACTGTAAGATGATTACACTACATGGATTGCATTGAAAAGGTGCCATCCGAGCAAGGATTTGCACAGTGTGAGAGGTGAGCCTAGGGACAGATATAGGGAAGAGTGCTTGTCACACAAACGGTCACTCAGTCAATACCAGGAGTGACAGCAGCACAGGTACTTGATCATTTTAAAAAGAATAGACATACATATCAATATATGTACTAATTTGCAGGGCACCCTGCTTTGATCTACATGACAATTCTACTGAGCAAAGGTTTCAAAGAAAACTTCTCTAACAGATATTTATAAAATACCACCTCACTAGAAACTGGGACAATGAATAAGGGCAAATAGCTAATGCAACAAAAAGCAGACAGTAACTAAATATTTATGTTCTAATTCACTAATATTCAAATTAAATGTTAAAGAAAATGAGGTATTTCCATTTACAAAATTGATTTGATATTTATACTGTGTGTTAGGGAGACTGCAACAAAACAAACACTAAAATGATAAATTGGTACATTGTGATCTTTCAAATTATTTGTCAGAACTTAGACAAGAGCCGACTCTTTTGACTTCAACTGCCATTCTAGGAATTTATCTAAGTGAATAATCAAAACACAGATGTGCTACAAAAGATTATCACTGAAGTGTATTTTTAACAGCAAAAAGGGAAACAAGTGACTAATAAACAGGAATAAGAAACAAATTGCTACATTTCTACAGATACATGGCTAATAAAAATGACATTAAAATATTATTCAATGGCATGGAAAAGTTTCTAGGATATAAAACTGCATAGAATACTAGCTCTATAAAAAAACTTGAAAATATCTGTATACACAGAGTGGTGTAGGAGAGGATGTTGTATGAAGACATACTAAAAGTAAACTGATATTATTTCTGAATGGTAACTGTTCTATATTTTCCAAATTGGTTTACAAATCCCTACTACTATTCAGAGTGAGAGCGGACTGCACAGAAGGCTCAGCAGCAATGCATTACCACTGCTCAACAACTCAAGCAAGGCGGCGCCCTCGTGAATTATATTGAACTAGAATTTAATGCAGTAGCCTACCACAGAGTGAAATGAGGAGACCTTTACCTCACCATGTTCAAGGAGCTGTTTTCTGGAATAAAACAGAAATATTATCTATTTACTGAATGTTCACTAGAGTATGATTATATAAGAACAGTTTCATTTATTCTTAGATTTTTGAAACTTGATTTTCTCTAAATGAGTTGGGAGCATAAAACAAAAATAAAGATTAGATAACACTACTACAGACTGCATTACTTTAAAAAGCATAATTTACAGTCATCTTATATAAAGTTTATTCAGAAGTTCTTCTTTGGTTAAGATAAAATGGGTTTTACTGATTCCCAGAAGTTTTGTTGTACCTCTGCAAGGATAAATGAATAGAAACTCGTTGTATTACATATTCAAGATATGTATCATAAACATAATACTTGAGATAACTACTGTTGTAATTTTGATTTTTCATAATTATAAACCACATGAACATCTTTGTACATAAACCTCTGTGAGCATTTCTGAATATTTTCTTAGGAAAAAGTTCTACAAGAAAAATTACTGGGTAGACAAATTTATTTTTAGTTCCAGCAAAGGGATCCTGATTTACTAAATGCTTACACCACTGTGTAGTGAGTACAGTAGGAATGAGATAGGTATCATTCTTATCCTCATAGTGCTTATGTTAGACTCACAAAAGAGGTAAGAGACTATACATTTTATTGTTGCACTGGATATTTTATAGAAGTTTTTACAGGGTGCAAACGCCTTCTAATACCAATTTTGCGGTAGGAGAGAGAACTAAGATAGCATTCAAAAGAAATTCAAGGGCACAAAGACTTGCATATTTAAATAAGAGTGGTTAGGGGAAGCTCTCTTGAGTCAGCAGGGGCCTCACCACATTACCCGGGTTCTGCAGTAGCTTCTTGCCTCCGATGCAGCCAAGCAAGGGACGCTTCCCCCACTGCTCCAGAAACCTTCCAGTCACAGCAGAACTCTGCAGTGAGCTGCTACATGCAAGGAAGAAGCCCAGGAAGGGAGTAACAATTATAACTGCCAAGGATGTCCTCCCGTACACCATAAGTACTGATGTAAATAAATATAACAGCTGATTCCAGATGTGCATACTCAGGATGACAACAGCAAGAAAGCTAAACATCAGATAAAAGAAGTAAAAATTCTGACCTTTCAGGAAATAGGATTAATGCAAGAAATAAAAGAGTATTAAATGAAAATTCCAGTTATTATCCTCAGTTAAGTTTGAGAGGATAGCACATTCATACAGTTAGATAAGTTACAATGAAAAGGAGCTTGCAGAAATTCTGGAGAAAACAAATTTTCATAACTTAAAGTCCAAAACTATGGTTTAAAAAATCAGAATGTATACAGTTGAAGTTGGTAAATTAGAATCCAGCCAGAGATTCTGAGAACATAGAAAAAAAGAGATAATATAATATAAGTAATAACAAAGTTAAAGAAAACCTAACGCAAGCAGAAAGAAAAAAATTCCCATGCTGAAAAAAGATTTCAGTGCTCAAATTATAATATCCTTAGCAATAAACCTTTCTCTCCCTCTCTTATACACACATACACACACACACACACACACACACACACACACACACACATATACACACACACCTCCAAAATGTTGAATAAAACTCAGACATAGCCACTAAACAATCTGTCAGGTGAACACGAGGGCAAAATTATTGCACTTTTCAGTTAAGGAAGCACTCAGAAAATAAACCATCTCTATACTCTCTAAAAAGTATCATTCTGAAAATTATAAAATATCAACAAAAGATACTTAGAAGACATAAATAAATGGAAATATAGCCCACCCAAAACAATATATAGGCTCAGCACTGTACCAAAATCACTATGGCATTTTCTGCAGAAATGGAAAAAAACAACAATAACTCCATAAAAGTATGAAACACAAAAGTTCGTGAACAGCCAAATCAATCTTGAAAATAAGTTACAAACTTAGTGGTATAACATTTCCTGACTTCAAAATATATTTTGAAGCCTGTAATCATAACTTTATGTCTTGGGCATAAAGTCTGACATGCATACTGGTGGAAAAGCAGAGAGCAGTCCAGAAATAAATTGATGCTTCTACAATCAGCTGATCCTTGACCACTGTATCAATGCTACCTAAGGAGAAAAGGTAATCTCTTCCTTAGAACTTTTCAGCATATGGTGTTAGGTAAACTACAAATACGCATAGAAAGAATAAAATTGAACCCTTACATGATCACACACATAAAAATCACCTCCAATTAAAGATTAAGACTTAAGCTATAAAATGCCTCGAAGAAAATGTAGAAGAAAACTTTCATACCATTACTTTTTGGTGGGGTTTTCTTGACTATCACTCAAAAACTCAGGTAATAGAAACAAAGATAGATAAATGGAACTACACCAATTTAAAAACCTTCTTTAAAAAGTCAAGAAGAAGTATAGCCAAAAATGTTATGAAAACATGCAGAACTTTTCTGAAAAAAACTTATAAAATAATCAGAAAAGGTTTAAACTTTGAGGGGCCAGGGATATAGCTCAGTGACACAACTGCCTGCCTGGCAAGTGTAAGGTTGTGAGTTTGATTCCTGGTACCCAAGATAAATAATTAATTAATTAAACTTTGATAGTATTGGCATGCATACAAATGCAGGAAAATGGGCATTTTTACTACTATAATTTTGCAACTTTTACAAAATTATAAAATGTTCATACCTTATGATCTAACAGCCCCATTTTAGACTCTATGCTATTTAAGTGTGCAAAAGTATATATGCAAGGATGTTCACTACTCATAGTACTGGTTGCTAGAACAAAAGTTAAATATAATCTAAATATCCATATGTAAGGAAATAGCTAGATACATGGTGGCTCCTCATGTTGAAGAACAGTAGAATTCAAAGACCATTACAAAACATAAGGAAGATATAAATTAAATCAATCTAAATTTTGAGTTATTTCACAAACACAGTATTTGCAACACAAGTTAAAATAAAAAGGAATCCATAAGAACAGCAGTATTTCCATAAAACATGTAAATTTGGTTCCTATTTCCTTTCTTAATCATAATGGTAAAGATTAATGTATGCATATATAAAGATATACATATATAGAAAAATCAATATTTCATTAAGTTATTTAATCATCAATGTGGTATGTCATTAACACAATTGTGGTAGAGTTACCTTAGGTAAGTGTTTGTAGATAAGGCACATAAAACGTCACGAATAGTCTGTGAACAGAAGAAGCATTTTTTCATGTTAAAGTGAGTTTTCAGGAACAGTGAAATCCCAGCTTTGTCAAAGGCAAACTGCTTCTTTAAATGATAATTTTCTGCTCTACAAAGAAAGAACAGATCTTCAAGTACACTTGAGCTCTGAAATCCCAGGCTCCTCTGAAGTGGATAACTACTTCTAATGTTAAAATTCACATTTTTTACTGGGTAGGGGAATAGAGGGGTATACATTGTTGTGCACACAGATGGCAGCTTCTCCTGTGCATTTGCAGAGCCTTGCTAGCAAGTGAGGCTTTCTCGCTTACCCCACTGGCCCATGTTTTATTTCAGCCAAAACTCTGAATTATAATGAATTAGGTATGAATATATAAGCCTCCCTGGTTACTCTTCCAAGCCGGTGTGACTGCTACAGGAGGCTTATGAAACTCATCAGAATGGACCCAGTAAAGGTGAGCATGGGAAAAGTGGAAGCATGAAATGGAAATGTAGAGTTGGCCCAAGTGAAGACAGCAGGAAACACAAAACTTTTAAGGCTAACTTAAAATGCCTCTCTCCACAGGGTAAGTGGCTTATAGCTCAAAGATAAACATGCAAAAAAATAGTTGGATCGTGACTCTAATTGAAAATGAAATCTAAGTTTAGACTTCCTAACTTCTCTCACTGATTCAAAAGCATCCTTCACAGAAGAATGTGTCAAATTTATAGGAACGTAAGCACATCTGAATGCTATAATTTATCATGCTTGAAGTGACATAAATGAGATTCTAGTCCTCTGGACAAGCAAATGCCAACCTGAGGGTATAAATGATAAAACAATCATTTCCATGAGTTTAAAATTCTGTACAGTCACTGGAATGTCACACCAGACACACCATCTTTCCTAAGAAGTGATTGTGTAGAAGTGACAACTTCCATGAACATCAGCAATATCCTTGAAGGGAGAAAGAATCCCCAACAGGACAAATAATGAATGATTTTCAAGTAAGCAGAGAGGAGAGAAGCTTTGGTAATGGCAGGGATGGGAGTATGAGAGAGAGAGAGAGAGAAAGAGAGAGAAAGAGAACAGTTGCTACTGCACATGTACAGTATGGGTTGTGGTGTGTGGTGTATCTGCACATTACTCATGTGCTTATGAATCTTGATTCTTAGTTTTTAAAAAATACAGCAATAACACGTCTACCTAGCACTTTCTCCCACACTGGCTGTCTCTCCACTAAAAACAAAGTGCATTCACCTATTAGCCTGCAAGAGGAGCCCTGTAAGAATGCCATAACTGGCTATGATAGAACAGAAATGGATACTGGGAAAATTTTTGGCCAGGAAATGGAGAGCAGCTAACTTGTTCCCACTTAACCCACTCCTTCTTATTTCCTCTTGAGTCAGATTAGGGCACGCCAAGCTGGCCAGGAAAGTGGGCGTGATCTATTATCACTGAGTTCCAGAACACCATGTGCAGAACACTTTCCAGAGTCCTTCACTGGGAACTAATCAAACAATGGTATCCTCAGTGCTTCTGGAAAAAACCCAGGCATGTTTTTGATAAGATGGCCTAGACCTGACTCTCCCTGAGAACTGGAAGATACAAAAGACAGCTTTCATCAAGCTGGGTGCCACTGTTGACACTTTCAGTGATCCATCCTGTTTTTTTGCAGGGTGTGCCTCCTTTCTTGCCTTTAGTTGAGGAAAACGTGCTCTGCAGAGCATGTTTATTTGTTTTTCATACCTTTAATACATGTAAAACCTTGCCACCTAAAAGTTTGTCTTTACCAATTCTTTGTTGAGGAAAGAACCTAGAAAACACCTCTTTAAGGAGACTCCAGAATCCCAGAACGCAGTGACACTCTAACCTGTCTCTGACTGGTCTCTAAGAAACTAGACCAAGGGGGAAATAATACAGATGTAATGGAGGTGCCTGCTCACATAAATTATTCATACTCTATGTGAAAACTAAGGAATGAGGCATGTGACATGGGAACATATGCAGAAAATATGCAGTTTCCCTTTAAATACAGAAAACTCTTCTCAACAGAATCACTACTGCTATGGTGGTAGAGAAATAATGTTATGGGTATCTACTAAAAAGTATAAAATAAATACATGTTGAGGTAAGGCAACACAACTGGTAAAAAATATGAATAAAACTTGTTTAAAAAAAAGAAAAACAAACCTCTAAGGGCCCTGTTAAAGTTGATATGGTGTATTAACTTGAGGAATTTAAAAGCTTAATTAAGTAACTCAGCAGTTTTATCCCTTGGGCAAAAAGGATATGTCTTTTTTGTTTTAAGATGTTCTTTATTGTATCAGTGTAAAAAGTTTAAAAGGTTAAATGAGTGATTGAGCAGGGGGCCAGGATTTTTATTTTATATGTATTGTGAACCTGTGTAAAAACAGGGCATAGAGATTATGTGAGTGCTACACACCCCTTGGGTGTGGGTAGCCTGTTTATAATATAAAACAAAAGAGGCTTGTTGCCCATCCTCCCCGTTTTGCTCTTGTTGCTTTGCTATCTTTCACTGCCATAAATGTTTGCCCTCTGCCACATGCCACTCTGCCTTGGAGCCAGCCAAATATAGACTAAAACCTCCACAAACTGTACACTGAATAAGTTTCCTTCCTTAATTTTGGGCATTACATATTTTGTCTCAACAGCAACAAAAAAGTAACCAAGACAGAATTTGGTACCAGGAGTGGGATCATTGCTGTGACTGTACCTGACATTTGGCTCAAGAGCCTCTGGTTTGTGGCAAGTGTTCAGAAAGGTTTGGAGATGTCACCTAAAAGAACAGAGCTCAAACACTTTCAGCTATTTTGTGTGGGAGACTCTGGTCAGAGCTCAGAAGACCAGCAGGCTGATAAAAATCCTACTGGTAAAGATCGGGCCCAGGAGGTTTCTGCTGGGAAGAAGGACTGCACTGGTTGTTAGATTCCAGATGATGTATGTTATGGCTTGGCAAAACTTTGTCTGCATTTTGCTGCGTCCAGAAAATTTGCCTGAGACTGGGATTAAGGGCGGCAGCAGACTGATTAATCTGGCAAAGAAAAATTCAAGGCAGTCGAATGTTGTGACAGTGGCATGGCTATAGTTGGGGGCTTTTAGCCAGATTTATATTAAAAATCAAGAGCAAAGAGGACAGCAAGATGATTTAAAATGGTCAGTTGGCCAAAAGAAAAAAGCTCCAGTAAAGCTATAGACTACAAAGATAAGGCTGAGGAGATCTCCATTGCTAAGAAAAATAGGGAAAAAATCAAAAAGATGGTTTAAGGACATCACAAAGAGCAACAAGTTTCCACCCTTTCCAGCCTAAAAACTGCAAAGGAAAAGGCTTTGCTTTAAAAACAAATGCTGCAGAGCTCCACGTTCCAAAATGGCGGCAGCGGCTGCACCAGGTTCCCAAATGGTGGCGGCATAAAAAATTTGTTCCTCAAAATTTGATTCAGAGTGCCCAACAATCCAGACACAACCCCTATGGCCAAAAAAAAAAGCTTGGCTATTGCTCCAGGTGGCAACAGACCTTGACATCACCCACGTGACACTGGTTTTAGACACATACAAAATACAAGAGTTCTGAGGTTAAAAAAGCTTCCACCTTGATTTCAGAAGGCCTAGGAAGCCAGGCAGTGTGCCCCTGAGAGGACAGTGTGTAAAACTATAAATATAAAACAAAAGATATAATAAAAACCTCAAAAGTTTAAGAAAACCAAAAATATAGATTGTCTAAAAAAGCTACAAAGTGGACCTAAAAAAAAAAAAAAAAAAGCCATCAGAGCTATAACCACCAAAAATACCATGGGGTAGAGTTATGCAAACCCTTTAGAGCTCACAGTGTGCCACAGATTGATTCAAATGCTCGACATAAAACTACAAGACATAATGTTAGCCCTACTAGATTTCGACTTGCTTTAGTCCCAATGCTTTATATCCCCATTTATACATTTTAAAATGATAATGTTTCTTTTGTGCCATTACATGTTAAAAGTGTTTAACTTTTCATTTGTACAGGGGCTTACAACTAAGAGTTTGCCTTACATCACAAAAAAAGCAAGAGGCTTAAACTTTTTAACAATGTTATAACTGTTAAGACTTTGGCAAGTCTTGGAGATAAACTAAAATGCGTTTTACATAAAAAAATATACACAAGTCTTTGGGGGGCAAAATGTTATGGTTGTAATATAATATAATGTTAATAAACTAAATACTGGTCCTTAAAGATTGTTAAACTGTGTAATAATGTGCAAGTTATAAAATAATAAAAATAATGTCTTTATATTTAAAAACTGGTTTAAAAAAATGTGTCTAGTTGCCAAGTTGACAAAGGGTGGATTGTTATGGTTGATACTTTGTGTCAACTTGAGGAGTCTAAAAGCTTAACTAAGTAACTCAGCAGTTCTACATCCTGGGGTAAAAAGATCATGCCCTTCCTGCTCTAAGATGTTGTTCATTGTGTCAGTGTAAAACGTTTAAAAGGTTAACCTTTTAAAGTGATTGAGCAGGCCGGGTACTTACTTTACATACATCCTGAGCCTGTGCAAGAGAAGTGCATAGAGATTATGAGTGCTACACACCCCCTGGGTGGGAGTAGCCTGCTTAAATATAAAACAAAAAAGGTTTGTTGCACCCCTCCTTTGCTCTTGTTGCTTTGCTATCTTCCACCGCCATAAACATTTGCCCTCTAATCTGTACCACTCTGCCTCAGAGCCAGACAAATATAGACTAAAACCTCTACAAACTCTAAGTTAAATAAACCTTTCCTTCCCCAATTTTAGGTGTTTGATAGTTTGTCTCAACAACAACAAAAAATAACCAAGACAGGCCCTCTGTCATGAAATGGACTTTCAGACACATCACTCCCAGACCAAGCATATGTGGCAGTGGTATTTTAAAGATTATCTCTTCTATTATGATTTTCTTACTTATGCTGCAAAAACACTCAATGTGCAGAAAAAGATAATTTAACTGTCTGTACAAAGTCGGGTGTGGTGGGAATGTCTATAATCTCAGCATTTGGGAGGCTGAGACAGGAAGACAGTAAGTGCCAGACTAGCCTGTAATACATAGCAAGACTGTATTTTAAAAAAGAAAAAAGAAGAAGTGAGGGAGGGCTAGAAGGAACAGGACAAGGAAAAGAAAAAAGAAAATAAATGCTTCTTCAAATTTTTCCTAGCTTGTCTATATTCAAAATAGATCGAGTTCTTTAAATGTGCTTTACATGTGAAGGATACTGAAATAGTCACTATATTTTTCTTTCTTAGTACCTATTGCAATTGGAATTCTTTAGTTATGTATATGATTATTTGCTTAATGTTTCCACTTTCCATCCCCCAGGACTGCCCAAGACAGAGGTGGCCATGCTTTATTTCTCCAGAGCACCTACAATGTTAATGCAGTTCCCCTACACAGTAGAAGATTGGCAAAATCTTTTCAAAGAATAAGTAAAAATATCATTAACAATGTGGATCTTTATAAAAACAAATATAATACTAGATAAAACCTTGACTAAAAAATTTAGAGTATTATCCAACTTAAAAATAAAGAATTGAGAGCAATTATAATTAATCTACTATAGTTCCTGTTTTGAACCTAAAAATAAGTGAGGAAAAATTTTTTGAAAATACCTTTTTAAAGATAAAATAAGTAATCACCATAACAACTGGAAGCAATAACGTTTTTGTGTACCTCAGTGGAGTCTGAAATAGAGCAAATTATTCAAAATAGTTACTGAACTTTACATTAACTTAGTAAAAATCTATGTAAAGTGAGTGTCATAATATTTCTTAAAGGTAAAATGTCATTAGCAAAATACATATTTATAAACTTACACACTCTAATATAAGAATCAAAATTATAAACTAGTTATACAAAATGTTCAATAAGATTAATGATATAACTATTAAAGATTGTCATTTCCTATACTGCAAAGTTCTATTATTTTCATCTGTTAATCTAACAAGAAACAAAGCTAGTCAAAGTAATTACTGGAAGTACGAGTAAATGTAGAAGTAATATCAGCTAAATAATCCTCATAACCTCTTATTGTGATAGAGAGTGACCTGCCATGTAACTGAACTATATTTCTTGAAAGCAGGAACCAGGTCATTTTCTTCTTCACTGGCCTATGGCAAAACCCTGCTGGACAATTAGTGGCCAATAACAAGTTTCTGAATAAGTGAACAACTGATTGGATGAAGAAGAGAATGCAAAATTTCATTATTACATTTATCACTAATTCAGAATTCATCATTATTAAACAAGGATGATCCAGTGACAACTTTTTCCTGTTATATGAAGAAAAAAGCCTCAGGCAAAGGAAAGTGCACTGGCTTGGGAGTGCCAGGATCCACCAGAACCCATGTGTTAATCCTGGCTCCTGTGTGCACATTAGGCAAATCTTTTAAGCTTTGTCTTCTTCATCTGCAAGTGGAAAAATTATATTACATAGTCACTAAGATCCCTTCCTGGTCTTATATTTCACGGCCCTCTAAGGAGATAAATATTTAAAAGCTTAACAATTTATGCATTTTTAAAAAAGGATAAGACCATGTATTTTAAGTCTCTAAAATTTAAAAGGAGTTTTGTGTACTTATTAAAAGCCATTACCAATACTCTGTTAAAATTTTTAATGATATTTGGGATACTAAATGCAATAAAACTTCATTTCTTCCAAACAAATACAAGAATGTGGATTTTAGTCTCCTGAATGGCCCTGCATCTGAAACTGGCCTCAATTATTGAAAGTCATTCATCAGCAGTAAGAGTAACTACTATGGGTTCTATTTATGAGCTACTTTATCTAGATTATCATATTTAACCATTTTTTAAGGATAAAGCCTACTACCTATTGACTTTACAGGTAAAACAGGTGAAGAATGCCATATGGTTACCAAATGTTATAGTCAAAGATGGCAGAGTAAATAAATTTGGTATATCTGAGTAAAAATTTTGAATTTCACACAAAAAGGAAAACTGAAGAGTAAAGTCTACCATACCTGTTAAAAGTGAAAAAATAGAGAAATATTCATACCGCTTGTTCCATGAAATAAGATTCAGGAGCACAGGCATACATTAAGGTATCAAAATTTATATCCCGTAAGATTCTGGCTGCTATAAGGTGAGTCAGGCTAATCTGGAAGAAAATAGAGTAAAATGAATTAGAATTACACAAATGATTATAGCCCATAACTAACTTGCTATAAGAATAATAAATAGATATGTCTCAGAAACCAAATGGAAAAGGCAGAGAATAAAATGTATTATATGCTGAATTATCAAGATAACTGAAAATAAAGAGAAATATAAAAAAAGAAAAATAGAAATAGGTAAAAAAAAAATAAGCAGAGAAGACAATAAAGCTAAAATCAACACTTGTTGGGAAGAAACCACCTTTCAGTTAACCATGACATTAATTTATCATGAAAAAGAATCCAATTACCACTTTCATTTTACACACTGTAAATTACAACTTTCTATGCCTTGATATTTTCATCAAGCCTCCTACACTGACTACATTTTCATTTCTTGATGTGTTGCTTGGTTACCTACTGTCAGTGAGACAAGTATTTTTCCACTGAATTCTCAGAAGGTAGGAAAAGGAAAATATTTAGCATGTGCAGCATGCATTCAAATTATTTGATAGGGACAGAAATTACACCAAGTTTAATCATTAGCAATGTTTTCTTTCATTCACAATTTCTCTTCTCTACCAGCATGAAAGATAATTTAGAGATGTTCTTCGCACTTCTAATTCAAAATAGACCTGCTGACTAACAATGACCACCAGCATTTCAAGTCTTTCTCACATCTATCAGCTAAAGAAAGTCACTTACAACTACCAAAGGAAGATGTGTGTTTTTCTTTTAAGATTTGTAAAAAAAAAATGTAGAGTAAGGCAAGAAACAGAATCAGAGTAATCGATAAAGAAATAACTTATAAAGCCTAGATGAAGCTTATCATACCCTACAAAATACAAAGTTATGACAAATGAAAAGAAAAAAAAGAAACCTGAAAGATATACCAGAGATCAACAAAAACAAATAAATCTAACTAAACCACTATTCAAAGCTAGTAAAAACAGCAAATAAATGCTGCCATTTAAAAATTTTATTTAACATTAGCATGGATGTATGTTTTACTGGATAACAGTAACACTTGACCTTTTTGAGAGGGAGTTCACATAATCTCAGTACTAGATAGGGTCCTGACCGGATGGTACCAGGTAAGGTCAGTTTCATACTACAGTATTGTGTAACTGCTCATGCATGCTTATTTCTTAATATAAAGGCTAAAAATCAAACATTGTTTTCTATTCCCTAAACTAGGTAGTTAAGCAGGAACTTTGGCCTTTAAATAGGCCATTATTTAAGATATTAATCTTGAACAGAAATACCACATGAGAGATAAGGCTCTGTATATGATTTCTAAAAAAAAAAGACAGAATTTCCAACATTCACTTACAAACCAATAACACCTTAAAATATAAAATCATAATTTTATTTCATAATTATAAATAAATAAAACTATAGAGATTTTATTCTACTTTGCTTTGCTCTGTTTCATTTTGTTGTACTAGGGATTAAACCCCAGGCCTCTGAACTGAGCTACACCCCCAGTGTGAGTGCTGGGATGACAGGCATGTATGACCACATCCAGTTCTATAGAGATTTTTAAAGGTTCAGCATTTTAGGGCTGGGTATAGACTATTCCTATGTTAACATATGCAATAAATGGGAAAGCTATTAAACAAAAGACAATTTTTATTTCACCTGAAATATTACAAATAACTGCTAAACAAACTATTAGGATTTTTCTTGGGAGACTAAATCGGCATTCACTGATACATTTTTTCCCTAGTGGTTGTACAGACCTTTGAATTGCAGGATTTTATATTTGATTCTCCTAATAATTAGCTCAGGGGCCTTGAAGAAATGGGAACCTCTATAAAATTAAGTGGTAAGAATAGATTGTTTCAAGTTTTCATCCAGCTATATATTTGTTGGAACTGTAATGTTTTAACTATAAAGTACTTACGTGATCTGAAACGCCTAAGATTTCAGAAGTCAGAAGTTTCAAAATGATTGTTCCAAGCCACCAACCACAACTTTGAATTAGCTAGAAAATAAAATAGAAGGCCAGTACTACAAATTAAAAACTATCTAAATTAAAATGTTCAATTATGCCTACAAGTCACACAAAGATGTTAATCCTGTGACATATACCGTATTATTGAAATATATATAGTAAATTCTCAAAAAGAAATACTCCTTTAGAAAATTTTATTTAATAGCAAAGAGTTTAAATTGATGACACTGCTATAAAATGTATAAGAACACAAGGGCTCTACATATTATAAACCTAGAGGAAAATATAAGGTTATTTCATTGTAATCTCTAGTAATCATAGGGGTCATATGCTTATTTTCAAATATTATTTCTTAGCTGAAAATCCTCATTTCACAGCACTGTATTAAAATGCTTCTATTACTCTTTTGGAAAAAAAAACTGCATAAGTCCCTCTTCAAGAAAGGAAAATTTGATAATTTAAAATTTCTTTTTCAAAAGAGAAATATGCACTAAAGCTAACAGCGAGGTTTCTGGTGTTTGCTTTCTGGCTGCCCTTGATTACAAAGAAAACCAATACAGACATCTGGACAGCCTGAGGGAAATGACAGCAGCCTAAATCCAAATCTCTCCATATGAAATCTGACAAGCAGAAAAATAACAACCACAAATGCAGAAAACAGGTGACAGCACAAACTTTACATTCTCTGTCAATAGAAAAGGCAGTAACACAGATTTGTTTCTGACCAAGCCTCTGGAGAGATTAAGGGGAGACCTATAAAGAGAGATAGAGGGGGAAGAGAAGAAGGGCACCCAAATGGAACCAAAGTACTCAGAGAAAGAGGGAATCCACCATACATGTGAAAAAAGGCTTGGCAGATTGAGAATGGATACAAAGCAGGGACTTAAAATGCAGAAAAATGGTAGTAATACAAACTTCAAATTAGAGACAAGGACCCCTCCCCCCAAAAAATTCAAAAGATGATCAGTCACTTTTCACCATTTTTCGGCATTCACTGAATGCCAAAAAAAAAAAAAAAAAAGAAAGAGGAAGTGAAGAAGTGAGGAAGCCACCATTCTTCAATACCAGGACCCACGGCTGGTTCCAGGGCTGGGCCAGGCAGCCACAAGATGAGCCAGAGCATTTTGTTTGGCCACAGTATACTCAGGGATTACAACTGCATGTCGAGGAGACAAAGGATCTGGTGGGAAACATTTACCATCGCTTTGGCTGGAACTTCCATTTGTAATAATGTGACTTTTCCCTGCACAGACACCAGAGGATCCCAGCGTCATTCCCTGGAAAGGGACCTGCAAAGTAATCCTGTTGGAATTCCTTTCAACCCAAACTTCTGCTGGGAAAAACTGCCCTCTATGGTGCCTTCCTATGCATAATATGGCTTAGTTTTCCATTTATTTGGATAATCTTTACATCTTAAGATTTTAAAATGTTTCCCCATGCAAATATACTACTATTTTGTTAAATTTATTCAGATATATATACTTTTTCTTTCCAAATATATGACATATTTTCAAAAGTATGTCTATTTGTAGCCAGATTTCTTGTGCTTCATTTTTTGTTTTTATTATATATTTTTGAACTTAAAACTTAGTTAATTCTTATTTTTTGTAGTCTATGCTTGAAACATAGTATAAAATGTACTTTAAGACAATAAATTTTCCTTTGAGTACAACTTTGGCCAAATTCCTTAAAATTTATGGACACTATTTTATTTACCGTTATTTTTCAATAGTTTGCAGTTGAAATTTTGACTTTCTTTTGAATTATCTAATTACTCAATTTTTATGACTTGAAAAACAACACATATTATAATTGTCATGTTATCCACAACAACTTAGTTATCAAATACTTCCATATTTCCACCACAAGGAACAGAAGATTGCTTCTAGAAAGCAGAACTGGCAACTCTTCCATTCTGTTCTTTTGTATTCTGAGTAGAAATCTGCCTCCTCATCTTACCATAACTTTTCTAGTTTTACTCTCTCAATATATCATATAAATAATATATAATGTTTAATGTAATATATAATACATGATATAAACGTATGGCTTTTCAGTATGATTTTATTTTTTAACAGGAACACTTCAAAGCCCATAGAAAAAGAATAAACGCTAGCTCAGGACTATTGCCTTTCGACAGAAGCTCTTTGTTAGACTTATTAAATATAAATCATTTTTCAAGTATATCATCTATATTCATTCATAGAAATAAAAACTTGAAATTTAAAGCTCAGTTAAGAACATAGAACCTCACCCAAAAGTTGAGTTCAGATACTCCCATTCTATGAATTTTATTTCTCTTTAAAATTATCACCTGAAATACATGAGCCAGAAAATTAAATCAATAACATTAACATTTATATTTTATATGAATGGGTACATTTCATACACTACACAGCCACACTCTTTTATCTTAACTGCCGCCAGCCATTTTCTTTCTCAGTTGCTGACTTTTTAGAGCAGGTATGTGACAAATGTCCTCGAAGTGAGAGCTAGACGCCCTGCTACAAGGTAGCCTCTTGAATCACATTAACACCCACTGAGTTCCGCTGGATATGTTTTGCAGGCTAACCCCTCTAGAAAGGTAGATAGTATGTGGGTTCCACCATCTGGTAAAGCTGAAAGTTTTGACACAATGTTGGAAAAAGTAAGCATATATACTTGGGGAAGAAGAGAAACTATTCATTATTTTGATGCAAAAAAAAGGCAGAGGAAGCAAAAACGTCAAAACCTAAAAACAATGCCAAAATATTCAATCAGTTAAGTGCTCACATTCAAATGAGTTATGCACAGAGGCTACAGTTATTCTCATTATCTTGCCATTGCTCAGAGTAGTTCAGAATGCCACCTTCTAAACTGCCTTCAGGGGGCTGGGGATTTTGCTCAGCGGCAAAAGCGTCTGCCTGGCAAGCGCAAGGTCGTGAGTTCGGTTCCCGGTACCGGAGAAAAACAAAACAAAAAAAAAAAAAAAAAAAAAAATAAACTGCCTTCAAAGATAACTCAGTTATAAGCACAGGGAACTCAGTCTTATTAAGTGACTGTCACATCACATTTTGACCAAGATCTGGATCACCCAATCCAATCATCTACACTATTCATAAGATTTTGATCAATCCTAAAAATCAAATACAACCTTGAAGATGAAGTTTTGACATCAGAGAGAATATTCAAAGGAATGTACCAAAGTCTGTGGCAATTTAAGGAGTTCCAAAAATGTTCTAGACAATGGTTTTGTTACTATAATAAACAGTTACCCTAGTGACTTAAGAGAAAAGAAGGCATTTTATCATAAAGTATAAGTTCTTTTAGTAGTGAAGTTTTTAAAGTAAGTCTCATTGTTATCATATTAGAAATATTTACTTAGGTGTTGCTTTGAGAAAGTCTGGTGTACTATATTATTTTTCAAAGATGAAGAAGAAAAAATCATTTAGGAAAATTTTTCACATAATAATTAGGAAAAGGCCCTATTTATTCTCTTATACTTGTGTTAAACAAAATCTGCTCTTAACATGGGAAAACAACAACCTTCATGAGAGTAGCAATTACTTACCAATGTCATTAACAAAGATGAAAAATAGTAAGAAGATAAGTATACTGGATTTCCAAACATCAAAATAAAACAGGCGATAACTGAAACCTGAAAAATGAAAACACACTCATTTTACAGATATTACATATATAGCATAATGAACACTTTGGAGACATACAGTCATTTTTAACACAAATATTATCTGTATAAACAGATTAATGGTGTGGGTCTACAGAATTTCAAGTCATTGCTAGTTTCTAAGTACTAAAATTTAATATCATAAATTCATATAGCACAATTAAAATTTTCTCTATCTGCTACTGGCACAAAGAAAGGTTTAAAATTTCTATTATTTCTATTGTTCCAATAACAAAATAATAAAACAAGATTTAGAATTATGTTTCCCTAATCTTATTCTTGTTGTTTACTTCATGCTTTCCATCACTGATGAAGCTTTATTATTTTTTCTGTTGTTAAGAAAGATATGTTTGAAATTTAAGATGAAAACAAAGATGCAGCACTGTAAAATTTCCACTGTAGAGTATTATATTTGCCCTAGGTACTGGAAATCTCAGGGCTAAGGAAAAAAGGACTGTTTCAAACTTAAAGACAAAAATAAATCATAAAAATGTTTTAGAGAGGTCAAGACATTTACAATCTAGTTGAAAGCATAATGTGCTGTAATGTAGTATCTCTAATGCATATTCCTAGTTTTCCTTCAGGATACCATCAACATTATATGTATTAAACAGTACCACAAACAGAATTAATTGTGTTTTATAAACTCTGGGAACTTATTTTGATATTTGATTTATACACATTAAAAATGTTACCATATTCATATAAATGATCTTCTGAAATTTGCTTGGTTCAATGTACCCCACAACGTACATGGAAAATAATGAGGCCACCTGAAACAAACGCAACATCACAAAAATGAAAAATATCTAACAAACAAATACTGGTTTTAGGTAAAATAAATACAAGAAGGGCATCATATTTCTTATCATAGGCAAATTAATTTGAACCAATCTTCCAATTGAGCAAGTACAGTATCTAGGGAAATATATATACATTTTCATATATGTATGAGAGCTGTAGATTACTAACAAGGCAAGCGAGAAATCTGCAAAGTAAAACCAGGGAAAAATGGGAATCTATCCTAGTGACCATGCATTTTGGATAACTTTTCTCCCGGACATATATGTAAGTTCCAATACAGGCAGATTAAGGGGCACTGGGAGACCTACAGGCTTGGCAGGCATTTCAACAGAATGGGTGGCCTGGGCATGCCAAAAAGGGGGTGTCTGCTAAGTACCCAGGCTTTGGTTTGGAGAATCAAAGGACTACACTCTATGAGTGAACCAGAGAACAGTTATAAGGAAGGCTGAACCCCACCTTCAGAAAAGCTGAACCCCACTTTTGAGTCATCCTAATCTCACTGCAGAAATATGAGTTGAGACCCTTAGTGCCTTTATTTGCCCGCTGGAAGCAAATTTAATCTTCCTAGAGAATGCGAGTAAAAACAGTCTCAAATTAACTCTACACTACTCCAAAAATAACTAAGACAACTACTGAGCTATTTTGAGAGGAGGAGATAAGACACTGCAGAAAAAACGTAAGATTGAGTGCAGGAGACAAGACATTATCACTGAGATTACAGGAAAACATCTACAAAGGACCTAGATCTGCGGTTAGCAAGCTTGTTCTGTAAAAGGCCAGAGAATAAGTATGTTATGCTTTGTGCGCCACATACAGTCCCTGGTATATATCTTTTTCTGCTGTTTTTTTTTTTTTTTAAACTCTGTAGAAATACAGAAACAGTCATTTGCTTGCAGATCACTCAGAAACATACCTGACACCATCAAATACAAAAGTAAACAGTGTTTGACATGTCCAAGGAATAATACATAGGATTGAAAATTCCTGAAGAGCAATGGAAAGAAGAAATCAAAATGTTACAACTAAATATTACAATGATATTAAGAGATTAACTGATGAGTTTAAAAGCAGAATAAATATAAAGGAAGTGCTCAACTAGAAGGCAGGCCAGAAGAAAATATCTGAAAGTCCAAAATGATAAAAAGGTGAAAATATCTGAAAGAAAATAAGAGATACAGAGTACATAGTGTAAACATCAATTCTTTTATATTTTACATTCGAGGAAGAGGAGAATTAGGTAGAAGCTATATTCAAAGATATACAGCTAAAAACCTCAGAAAATTGATAGGCAAAACCAAGTGCTGATTTGTAAAGCACTAGACACAAGCATTAACACAGTAAAATCTGTGCAAAGCCAAAAGCAAAGAGAGAATGCTTAAAAATAACCGGAGACTAAGAGACTCTGAGATTTAGTTGTAAAGCTACAGTAATCAAGAGAGTGTGGAATTAAAGAAAAAGTCAAAGTGATCAGTGGTACAAAACAGCCTGGAAATAAACCCAGAAAACAGCAGCTGAGCCCTGACCAGGGAGCAAAGGCAACTCGGTAGACAACAGTCTCCAACAAGTGGTGCTGGAACCTCTGCATGTCCACAGTCAAGAAAAAAGAAGACTCTAGACACAGATCTCACATGTTAGACCTAAAGGTAAAATTTCACAAGATAACAAAGGAGAAGATCTAGGAGGCCTATGGTCTGATAAAAACTTTTTAAATACAACACACTGAAGACAGAGACCAGGAGAAAAATCTTTAGACAACACATCTGATAAAGAAGCGTTACACAAAATATACAAAGAACTCTTCAAACTCAATAGTAGGACAACAACCCAATTAAAAATGGACAAAAGACTCTGAATATCTCACCAAAGATGACAAACAAGCACACAGAAAGATGTTCAGTACTATATGTCATTAGGGAGATGCAAATTAAAACAAGATGCTATTGCTCACCACAGAATGGATAAATAAAAAGGTGATAAAATTGGCAGTTCTACAAAGTCTAGCAGCCACACTCCTGGATATTTATCCACCTGGGATGAAAACCTGTGTCCACCCAAAAACCTGTCCACAAATGTTTGTGGTAGCTTTATTCAGAATCATCAAAGACTGGAATCAATCATAATGTCCCTCAATAGGTGAACGGATAGAGTGGCACAATCATACATTCAGCAATAAAAAGAATTGAGCTCTCATGTCACACAAAGACATGGAGCAATCTTAAGTGCAAAATGCTATGCGATATAAGCCAATCTGAAAATATTACATATTTTCCAACCATTATGACATTGTATAAAAGGCAAATTTGTAGGGGCAGTAAGTCAATAGTTGTTAGGGGTAATGGCAAGGTTGCGGTGAAGCCCAGGGTTTTCTTTAGGATGCTGATATTGTTCTATATGGTAGTCTAATGTGTTTGTCAAAACTGTACAAGTGGAGAGTTAATCTTCATACAAACTGAGAACCTTAATAATAGGGCATCAATAATCTAGGTTTCCTTCAGTCTTTCAGTTTTTTCTCTTTAAAGTGTCACCAATCTCTGGCTCTTTAACTCGCATTTCTCACTCAATATGGTTAGGATATATTAATTAATTTTAACTTTATGAAAATCTAACCAAGAATAAAATCTCAGAACATTCCTAGAAAAATAACTAAATTATACCATTACTATGAGAAAACAAACACACAAACAAATCTCATACATATACTTAAATGGACAGAAAATCACTAAGGCAATATTGAACTTATCCAGAGAACTTACCTACAAGAGGTAATCAAACTGTATGGTGTATGTTTAAATTTTAAAAACATTTATCCCAGTAAAATACACATTGCCATTAACCACATGCTCAAAATCCTCGCTCTCTCACACTTCCCATCATTCTTGCCACTTTCTGAAACAGTTCTGGAAGTCCTCTTTCCTGAGTGACTTTATCAGATGTGGTCAAAAATTTGATTAGTTGCTGCTGTTGGATAGCACTCAAAGAAAAGTAGGCTCATAAAAACATTACAGTGTGTTCTTTTGCTTATGATTATTTCTACTTTTTGTGGTTCTAGGGATTGAATCCAGAGCCTAACCTGCCTTAATTACTGGATCTGGCACTGACCAATTTCAAATGACCATGAAAGGTCAACATTTTGAATCAATTCAGGATAGGGAGGAAGCCACGACAGCACACTGAAGATACTCATCAAAGAGGAACTTCAGAACTGCTTTAGAAAGTGGCAAGAATGATTGCAAAAGTATGTTCAAAATCAGGGACAACTTTTTGAGGGGTGATTACTGCCAATAATACATTCTTTCAACTTAAATATTCATCATACTTTTTATCACATCTCATAATTTCATCAGCACACTGGATTAACAAATTTGCCCACAGACAAATGATGCTCATTAAAAATATACTCTCCTACGTTGGCATGTGCAAATAATGACAACCACAGAATCATTTCTGTGTTGCAACCTGAAAAGGGCCAACTAAAAGGCAGTAAAGCAGTGGAAATAACTTGAACATGCAGTGCTAATTAAGTGGAGGTTATAATCTCATTCTTTGTGATAATTGACAGCATGAGGCCTCGTGGCAGAATTTCTCACCTCCAATATAAACTATTATTATTATCATTATCAGGGTTAGGATTTTTAAGCCTTAGTTAAAAATCTCAGTGACATGAAATTTCATCAAAATTGTACTTTTGCTGTTTGTTTCCCAGCTTTCATGCAGTAAGTATATTGCCATTAGTTACTTAGCTGTTTTGGGAAGCTGGATATAGATTCAATTCATGTAAGCAATATCATGAGTACAGCTTTGAGACATGGTTCCAGGTAAAATTCTCTTCTTCAGATAAAATGGTCAATGCTTAGCTGGACCAGAATAGAAACCCCAATCATGAACGGCAGGATTGGCCTAGCAGGGGGTATAGCTGGGCACCCAGATAAGAAAATCCACAGGCAAATAGATACACAGATGGTATTTTGCCCTCCAACAGGAAAATTTGTGATTAAAAATAATAGAAAAAAGTCCTTTACATGTTAATCATTAATATTCATCAGTGACCAATACACGAAAGAATACAGAATTATATTTTTAACTCACACATTCACGTAATTTTTATAATCACTCCATATTTTGTAAATCTTTTAGAACATAAATGTAAGCATATTTTAAAACTTTTATAGAAATAGCCAATACATACTGCTCCAACTTAAATTAATTTTAAATCACCTTACCTGTGTAAAAAGTATAAACTGAGCAAATTCCCAGGGAAGCATAAAAGCAACATTGGCAAGACAAAGGGCAATGTAATGTTTTCCATAATTGCTGGAGGTCCTTAGCAGAGAGAAGTGGGATCAGTAAGTTTTTCCATGAAGAGTCTAGTCATTCAAAAAAAAGACTACTTGCAAAAGGATAAAACCTAAATGATTCTCCTACCTTTGATATAATACAATAAAGCATAGTTAACTTTAAAAATCAATTTCTCAAACAGAAAAGTATAATTAACATTTCAGAAATAATAATATATAATTCATCATTAAATAAAACACTTTAAATATAACAGTCTATTTTCCTATAAATATGCATGGCTTTCAAAATTAAATACTCCATCAGAAGGCCAGAAAATAGGGCAGAATGGTGGCCCTGGGTGTCTCCAGACGTTTACCCCCTACAGTTTTTATGTATCACCACTTTTACATTTCAGAAAACAGTAAGGAAAAGTGCGTTGGTGAAGAAATAAGTTAACAACTGTGGAAAAATTTACAGAAAAAATTTAAGACAACAAATTAAAAACTAATTGTGGAATAGAACTAAATTACTGCAATTGAAATATAAATTGTCCATTCTACAATACTAGAACATACTGGCAACCAACACCTCTTAGCACAGAGGAGCTCAGGATCTTTTGTAAAAGGCAAAACATTTATACGATCCGAAGAGAAATCAGAGTATGTTCAGGATCTTTTGAACATGAAAAAAGAAATCCAAGGGTTTTTTTAAATAAATAATAAAAGTCATTGTTCTTTTTATAAAGGATGTATTGGGGTTTTGATCAATCTTTATGCAACAGTAGATAACTTTTCAAAAGTAAAAATTTAAGTATTCATATTGTTTAGTAATATGATCACAAAATATTCTTTCAGCTCTTGGTAATTTTATATCTGATCAAATGAAAATTACTTTTGACTCAGGTAAGAGTAGCACACTGCATTCTGTGAAACTCCTACCTGTTCAGACTGACACCTCCTCAATCAATCAATCAATCAATCAATCATACCATCCTCCAATTTAACTGAGAATGAAGGGAGAAAGGTGGGAATGAGCAACTTTCTGTGCCATACTTATTCACAGGAGGCAATGTGATGAATAAACATAGAAATCTGGACAGGGAGCAGATAACCAAATCTAATTGCAGCCCCCAAGTAAAGTTGCCAGGCAGGTAACACAGCAGGAGTTAGCCTGCTCCTCTCTAAGGTTAGTAGCCTCCCCATGTTGCAGAATTTACATCCATTTAATAAACTACCACAGGAGCATCTCAAGTGTTCACATGGGAGGGTACTAAGTGCTCCGTGGTTAGAGATAAATGCAGCGTGGTCTCTGTTTCCAGTGAGATAGTTCTAAATATATGGAATGTAGATGTAGACATTTATGTATTTATGCATGATTCACAAGTTGCATCATTCAGAAATGAACTCTTTCTCTTTCTCTCTCTCTCTCTCTCTCTCTCTCTCTCTCTCTCTCTCTCTCTCTTCCTGCCAATCTCACCCCCATCCCCAGTATTTTGCAAATTCTGCTCTGCTGCACATAGAACACTTTTTTCATGGCATATATATGAATGCTGTATCAAAAACACAGTTTAGAAAACAATGAGTTATAGTACATGAACCTCAAACAAAATCTTTTTCTTCAAAAACTGTCAAATCCTTGCCAACAATAAACGATCACATATATTTTATTAAAATTTACTCACCTAAAACCTGTATAAACTCTTAAATGGAGATCAATTTCTATATTGCAATTTTTAGATGACCTTAGCTCTGTATTTAGTTTATTTTTTAAAAACTAAAAACCATAGCTTAAATAAGGTAATTATAACAGGTTGACGCAAATTTTAAGAAACTTAACTTCATTTTACTTATCTGTATTTTATAAATAAAAATTACCTGAGAATCCTTGTAACAATATACATCTGAAGAACCAGGAACGGATACGCAAAGCTTTCGCGGAGAGGTGGCGTCCACATCACACGAGTGGCCTGAGATGAATGAAAGTCTGGGTTCACGTCAGGTCCACGACAGCAAACGTCATTTGCCGAACACAGGGGTTGGCTTCCCCTGGGAACTTTAGCCCCAGGCCCACTGGATCCTGCTTTGAAAGCAGGCAAAGCTTGGAGCTCCTCACATGGGACCACTGAGTAGAGGTCTATCTTCCAAGCCTAGGACGAGTGCCAGATCTTTGGGAGCAAGCACAAGCAAGCCTCAGTGACAACCAAGGCAGGGATAGGGACTGTGAGGATTCCTGGGGCCAGATCCACAGTCCAACCTCATATGTGTGACCAGACATCCTGGGCCTTGAGCTCCAGTCCTGTCCACTGTAATACTCGAGAATCCTTGAGGTGTCACCTGGGGCATTCGCAAACACCAAGAGATTACACCTAAGTCCAGGTGGCACAAGTACTCGAGAGCCCCTCTGAGTGTGTGCAAGACATCTTTAAAAGAGTTAACTGTAAACTTTAAAGACAACTGGAAGTATGAGAATTATTAGCAGTAGGTGCATACTGGAAGTAATGTGATACACAGAATGTAAGTATTAAATATTCATGTATACTTTAAGACAATTTCTAATATATATGGGTCAGAGTATGATTAAAATTTTGTACCAAAAATTCTCAAAAGATGTTAAAATCTTATTACTCTGCAAGGGTCTTAAAAGGTATTGTTCTAAGAAGCTTAAATTGTAAACTGGAAGATGAATTACAATTGTATAAAAAGTCAATTCGTACCATTAGTAGTTTAACAGACTCAAATACAAGGCTTTTTCTTTACATCAAAAGATTATTGAATGATGAGGTATTTGTTTGCTTTAGCCTGAAATAATATATTGACAGCATTTTATGTAAGGTTTTTACTATTCTCTTATCTAATTTAAGAATTAACCCATTAGCAACACATAAAGACTTCTACCCTACATAACTGGTGCATTGCACAGTTCAATACCAGTCAGACTCTCTCACTGCCATGTGCTCAGTGGCTAACACGTCAGGCACATGGTTTGTACACGTGCAACGTCTTGTCCAGTGAATCCACCATATTTTACATAAGTTTCTATGAGCTCTACGTTCCTTTAGGACAAATCAGTATGTAAATCTCTACTCTTAATTTAACATTTTGTATCAAGATGATGTAGAAGAAAGGTGGTAGGTGGCAAAGCCTTGGCTTTGTACCTATGGTCAAAGGTAGCTTCCAGCCCTGGAGAAGTGCAAGTGCAGAAACTGTCATCTGAGCAAGATGAATACATCCTAGAATTCTGCTGCACAACATTTTCTTAATGACACTGTATTATAACATTTTAAAACCCGTTAAGAAGGCAGTTCTCCTGTTCAGTACTCTTATCACTATACAAAAAGTAAAATATATATAAAGAGAAAACTATCCGGGTATGGCGGCATACACCTGTCATCTCAGTACTCTGGGAGACTGAGGCAGGAGAATTAAAGGTTTGAGCCCAGCCTAGGGATATACGGCTTAGTCTGCAGGCTGTGGGTTCAATGCACAGGACTGGGGAGAGAGGGATCTCAGCTTCCCCAGGTAGAGTGTGGAATCTTGGGTAAGTAACCTAAACTAAAATTCAGTGTCAGGATGTGTAGGTGAGGATACCAACCACCTCCAACAGAGTTTTTTCTACTAGTAAATGCAAACATGTAAAGGGTCTGACTCAGGAAATATTGTATTTCCTTTGTTCTACTGAGCATATGTACATGTAAGTACTCATGAAAGACCAGGCAAGATATTTCATATATTTTTAACTTTGGATGATTTAAAAATTTAGATCAACACAATTAAAACACCAACTTACAACATAAGGTTCTACCAAATATTGCCAGGTCATATATATGCAACATATATCATTTAAATGATTACATCTCTTTGTTCTTATATAGCCTCTTAAGATATTAAAATTATTTTATAGAAAACAAACCTCTTCATGGTTGAAAAAGTAGCACAGTACTGTAATTAGACCTCCTAATTGACTCCCACTGTAAAAAACAAAGTATGAAATCATAATTCATGTAAGATAAGGTGAGATTTTTTTAAAAATCTCAGAATTTAAAATTATTTTTCTGTGCTTAAAACATAAGTAAAAATTTCAGAAGTGCCCATGTAGTCAATGTTTTAATATTGAAAATACAGACAAAAATTGTAGGTATACTGTAACATAAATTTTCTAATTTATTATATTTATAATATTTTCTAAAATAAAATAGATAGCTTATGAACATAAAATAATTTTTAACAAACCAGGTGTAGTGGCGCATATCTATAATCCCAACATGCTGGAAGTTCATGACAGGAGGCTTGCAAGTTCAAACCTACCCTGGTTTGAATGCCAGTATAAATCTTCAGTATAAAAAAGATTTTTTTAATCAACAGACTAACACTTCAGTTTATACCACATTCTTTGAATAATCTAAATGTTCTGTCTTTTGAAACTGAATTTAAGTGCCTGAGACATAGTCTACCAGTTTTGATGAACAATAACAGCAGTAAGTGACCATATATATTAATTTGTGAGTCTGAAGGAAGCAGCAATGTAGGAAGGCAGCCAATAACCATCAAAGAGTGAGAACCATTTCCTAGACACAGCGTTCACACCCACTTCCTGGCAGAGTCTCAACCTACCGCGGCTGTGGTCACAGCCTTACCAACCCCGCGCCAACAGAATCTCTCTGGATCTCATACTTTGCTGCATCCTCAGCTCCACACTTGAAAGACAGTAAGTACCAGGTGGATAAATGAAGAAAGAGTCCCAGAAACAAACAGAGGAAAGTGACAGGGAAGTGAGTGATCACAAACTGACTCTCACTAAAGGAAATTCAAGGGATTTATATCAGAGAGTAAGAAATTGAAAGAAAGAAGGCGTGAGAAGCAGGGACAGGCTGTGCACACGTGAACTGTGAACATGTGGATGAACTGAAACACCTGGCAACCCCAAAATGCTAACGATAATACTGGCTGCTGCAGAGGGGTAACAGGAGTACTGACTGTGGTACTAACTTGTAAGGCAACAGAGCTTCCACAATGCCACGTACTGATCAGGAGAATGGAAATGATGTGGATTCATTCTAGATTTAATCAAGTTAAACGTGCACGTTAACATTTTATGGTTATTCACCCAAGGAACAGAAACAGTGTCTACATTCCAAGGTAATGCCTATTCTATTTCCTTTGTTTCTCACATTTTTTAGTTTCTGATCCCGTCACAGTTTTGGTGACATTTTTATAGATCATAACTGTCATACCCACATATTTTTCTTAAAGACTGGAGACTGGTAATATATCTGATATTCCACAACTGCGTAGCCTGTTTAGAGAGAGCATGCACTCTTGAGGAGCCCTCCTTGTGAAAAATGCTAACTCAAAAGTTTAGTCACAGCTATGTAAGGTTTTCCACACTAAAAAAGAAGTACAAACTATTTTCAAAAATAGAACATTTAAGCCTGATGAAACTGTCTCAAAGCTATCCTTCCAAAGTCTTCCTGCACGACACTGAGAAAAGTACAATGTACAACATCTCTTATTTATGGAGCAATTACAAAGTGAACATCCATGTAGCCACCATATAAGTAACTGAAATAGAGAAATTATTACATGTGGAGTCCTCCCTGGACACTCCTGAGACCACAGCTGTTATCCTGATTCTAAGATCATCAATATAACCATCAATAGATAGGTCCAGCACCACTTATGAAAAGCCTATCCTCATCCACAAGGATAGGCTGCAATACCCGCTGTCATACACAAGTATTTTTAAACGTACATTTTTGTGTCTGGCCTCTACTCCATTCCTGTGATCTTTCTATCTAGCGTGCTGTCTTATTTTAGCAATAATTGATAAAGCAAGTTTCATCTTTTTCAAAAACATTCTAACTAAATTTGGCTTTTTGCATTTCTGAATAACTTTAAAACCAGCTAATGGGCTCAACAAAATTATGACAGAATGTTGACTGGTACAGCATTGAATCTTTAAATCAATTTGAGTTAACTGTCAACTTCTAAAACATGAACATGATATAGCTCTCCATTTATTTCCATTTTCTTAAATGCATCTCAATCAACATTTAGCAGTTTCCCTATAAAGGTTATGCATATCTTTTATTAGATTTATTCTTAGAAACCTCATATCTCATGACTTTAATGCTACTCTAGGTAGCATCTTTTTAAAATTTCATTTTTGTTTGACACTAGAGTATAGAACCTATACTCTAGCATTTTGTGTACTATTTTTTGTGTTCAGGTAACATCATAAATTTTCTAACTGCTTCAAATAGTTTACTCTTAATTTTTTATTTTCCACATATATAATGTGAACTACTTTTCAAAAAATTTACTTTTTCTGTCAAATTTTCCAAGCTTTACACTTTTTTTAGCCTGTATGCTGGATAGAACACTGATACAATATTAAATATGTCACAAATTTTCACTGATATTATGCAAGTCCTTTTATGCCCAAAACTCCCTAAAACAAGGAGTGCATATACATATTAATCTACATTGACATAAGTCCTATGAAACTCAGTAAATATTTGTTGGATGACTAAATCTAGATTTCTAAATTTAAATGTTTCAAATTTCATGAGTAAAACTGTAAAGAAAGCTGATGAGTTACTTAAGAATATATTTCACTGAGAGAAACAAAAAAATCTCTCAAATGTGGCTTGGAAAGTATGAGTGTTTATTGTATCACTCAACAAACAAATGAGAGGTAAACATCTATTGGTACTGGTTAAGCAACATTTATGTTAGACCAGATATGTCTGCTTTAGATGGCTTTCTCTCATGGCCACAAGATGACTGCTGTGTCTCCAGGCATCATTTCCATGTAAAAGTATGAAGGAATAGAGAAGGGACCATGAAATATACCCTTTTGTGAGAAAGACAAATATTTTCTGAGGCTCTTTACTTATCACTGGCGAAACTAACCCATAATGCTCTGTTGAGAAGCAACAGAGCCTGAGAGGAAAGCACATGACATGGGTTAAGCACCTTGAAATTCAAATCTACAAATGTTCCTACAATTAATCAATCAACCTCAGTAATTCTTCTAATGTAATCAGTAATTATCAGCTGGTTCTTATAAGCTCAGTCAGATCTTTTAATTCGGTGTCTTACCTCAAGTAGGCAGCATAGATGAAGAGCAAAGCCGTAATGAGCCCATTTAAGACAAAAATTACACTCACATAGAAGCAAGTAGGGTCTCCCAATCCTTTGAAAAGATAGAGATTATTCAGCATTTAGTGAACAAGTGTCTGTAAAGCAAGGAAGCATAATTATCCAAGTGATTTTTACTCACAAGCTCATGAAATTGCTGAAAGCATTTGCTTTCAAACTGATGCTCTTTGTAACAGTCTCAATAATCTTTACCCATATACAAAGTGTGTGGGGGGACAGTTTGTTGCTGTGGATCAAACATGGCCTTTTACATTCTAGGCAAGGGCTGTGCCACAGAGCTACACCTTCAGCCCCAATAATGCATTATTTAGTTACATTTATAAGTTCCCCTGAAGAAGTATTCTTATACAGACATAATTGTTGGGGCTTCTCATTAATGAAGATGATGCTGCTCTTCCTTAATATCTAGAATTATCTGTAGAGCCACTTGGTGACTCCCAAGAGAAAGCCTTTGCACTATTTTATCTTTTTTAGGCTCTGGGATGAGCGACATAAAGTCTCTGACCTCAAGGAGCAGCTTTAGTCTGAATAAGATGATCCAGTTTTTGATCCATTATTATCAACAGCTAGAATTTTAATATATCAATCATATATTAGATTGTGTGTATAGAATTCTTATTTGTTTTAAAATTATCATTTTGCATACTTCTCAGGTAAAAATGAGATTGTCATAAAAGTATTTTTATGGTTGAGAAAACAAATAATAGATAACTTAAATAACTTGTCAAAAGTTTCTCCTATCTAACTGGTTGGAGGCAAACTTGAAGGCTAGCCCTTGTGACCTTCCTACCTCCTTGGCCACTCCTTCCTGTCTGTCCTATAACAATCTCTCTTTTTTATGCACCTTCTCTTCAACACTGGCTCTCTTTAGCCTCTATCACCTGCTTTCCTCTCTTCTCAATCTGCATGTTCTCCTTAAGGAAATTTTTCTACTTCTGTAGCTCTGAGTATCATTACATAGAGATGAGTCCAAGTCTATACTGAGCCCCAAACATCCTTATTCCTAAGTTATATATCCGGGCATCCATGCAATATCTCTTTCTATGATCTCAAGCCAATACATCCACAGCGAGCACAGCAGTTCACACCTGTGCTTGTCATGTTTACTACTGTTCAAGAAATTTAATTATTCAAGCTGGAAACCAAGGAGATACAAGACTTCTTCAATCTCCCACCTCCTTCTCATCAACTACCAAGGCTTGTTAATTCTATTACCAAGGTGTCCCCCAAGACCTGGCGTTTCACTGTTCTCTATACAAATCATGTGCTGACAGCACAATAGTCTCTGGCCTTGTGGAGGCCAATGGTATCCTTTCCAAACAACCACCATAATGCCCAAAGTAAGAATCTATTAAAGTGCTTCAGTGAATAAAGTACAAAAGCCTTCCCTGCCATGGAGCCTGTAAGTCAGGATCCTATCTTGTACTCCCAGGATGACGTTACACCACTTCGTTTCCCTCCCTCTCTGTTCTAGAAGTCCAGGTTCTCTCTGGTCTCCCTTGCTACTTTTGTACGTTATTCATGAGGCCAGAGACTAAATCTGCTGGTCCCTGCCCTTGAAATACTTTTCCTCTTGATAGCTCTATCTTTGCATGTGTATTTTCCATCACGGTTATAACTGCTAAGAGCCTGCTCATAGTGTAGACTCCATGAAGATAAGGACCATGTCCACTGGGCCACTGCTGCAACCCAAGTGCCAAATTCTAACCTGTCACTTACTGGGAATTTAGGAGGTATAATATTTGTCCCTACAGAAAGTGATACTTTCATGCCTTAGAAAAGACTGTACTTTCCAGCTGACCAGGTCATTAGCAAGTCTCTAAATTCACAAGGTATTTTCTCTATTCTTTTATATGGTTAACAAACAAACAAAAGTCTAGTTGTTTCTTTTCTATTTTTCTTTCTGGTACCGAGAATCGAACTCACAACCTTGTGCTTTCCAGGCAGGCGTTGTGCCGCTGAGCTAAATCCCCAGCCCCTAATTATTTCTTAAACATCCTGCATTGTTTTAATTTTATAAATTTACTTTAAGGGAATCAATAAAAATATAAAGGAAATACAGATTAGTTTATATTACCATAGTTGAATGTTATTGTAAACCACTCTATAAAAATATATTTATAAACTATAGCAAGTAGTCATGTTGTAGAGAGTGGAAGAAATAAAGAAACAACTGTGTAAGTGCTATGCAGGTAGGCATGTGTGACTCTGCACAAGGGTTCCAAGGGACAGCATTGTCCTCGGGTTGTCAAACAGCTGAACTGCACACTTTTAAGTAGCAGTGACACTGCATGTCCTGGAGAACTGTTACAGAATTCCCAAAGCAGTTATCTGACCAAAAAAAAAAAAAAAAATGTAGAAGATACATAGGAAGAGTCTGACTACAATTATCCACCAGACTGTGAGTATGTAAAAAGCAGTGTTGCCACTGCAACCTGAATCTGACTTTTTAATATGTTTGTGCTACTTCATTAATACACTATGACAAGTGTATATTTGACTAAGTCCAAAAGTGTATATATTGAAGACACCCAAAACACTCTTATTTGTATTACCTCACTCTGATATGGAAGACTTTTACTCAAGTTTGCCATCTATGGGCTAAATTAATACACAAATTAAATTTGAAATTTATATTCAAATTAGCAAATATGGAGCCTTCTCAGAAAACTGAAGCATAAAATAATCATCGAGGTGAATCATTTTTAGTGTTGTTTAAAGGAAAAAATGAGTCCCAGCTGTTTCCACACAGGGATTCTTGTGTTTATGACAGCCCTAAGGACAGTACAGCAGGGTTGGAGCGAGACACAGACCTTCACAGCTCTCAACTTCACTAGGAAATCCCATTCTGGTGACACTCCAGCAGGCCTTAGTTTGTATACCAAATAAATTCGTTATTCCTGTGAATGTACGATACCAGTAAGCTAGGACTACCTACAAAAAGATAAAAGAGATAATAGAAGGATATATATTCTCTGAATAATAATTTTTCCAAAATACCATTTTTTGACTTTGATAAATTTATTTAAATAATCTCACTTAGAAAAGTCATTTAAAGTGTACATTGTTTATTAAAGTCATTTAAATAGTCATTTAAAGTATAATTATTAAGTATACATTTTATAAATATTTAAATATAATAATCAATTCTTTAATATAAGTAACCAAATGTAAGTTACACATGGTGGTAGACACCAATAATCCCAACACTCTGGAAGGCTATGCTGGAGGAACATGACTTTCAATCCAGCCTGGGTCACTTAAGTGACTTAGCAAGATACTGTCTCAAAAATTAAAAAGGGCTGAGATAAACCCTGTGTTCAATCCTTAGGACTGGAAAAAAAAAAAAAAAAAAGACCTCATGGAAGGATGTAATTAAAGCATTATGGCAAAAATACAAAAATATACATATCTGTAAGAACATGTGATTACATTTTATTCAGATCTTTAAATTTATTTCATCACAATATATTATTTTAAAAACTGGAATAAAATGAAATACTAGTTCCCATATGCACTCAAAGATAGGCCAAACAGAAGACTGAATTAACCAACTCCTCCTACCCTGTAATTA
>NW_004955460.1:5003046-5091985 GCF_000276665.1 Chinchilla lanigera | reverse complement strand
AAAGAAAGAAAGAAAGAAAGAACAGAAAGAAGGAGGGAAAGAGGGAGGGAAAGAGGGAGGGAGGGCTGGAAAAGGAAAGCAGAACCACCCAGAGCTCACACCTTTAACACTTGGGCAGTCGTCCTTCTGGTCTCCTCCCTGGGCATTTGAAGCATGCAGCTAGAGTTACTCGTATGACATACTGAGATCATACTTTAGATAGTAATAGAATATGCATCACTAAATGAGAGCATAAACACCTTTGCACATCCAGTAAGTATAGAATTGCTATTTTATCACTTTATTTTTAACAACTTAACATTCTGTCGAAATTTATCACATGGTTCCTTTGCTTGTGTATTCTTCACACATACACAAAAGTACTGCACTACAGTGTGCACTACATCTGGAATTCTGTTTCTCTGGGATGTGCTCCTACACAGCAGGGAAAGCAGGGCTTTCATATCAGATCTGAACTAAAATTCTGAACTTTGCCAATCACAGCTCTTCTGACTCCTACTCATCCTTCGGCCCCTAAGCCTCTTGTGCAAGAAGGAGGGGAGATAAGGGTTTGTATAGAAAGTGCAGGTACACGGCAAGCATTAAATACTTTTACCTTTTCAAGACACTGCTCTAAACTTAGGTTTTCAGCTTCATGTGAGAAATTAATCTTGCGAGCACAAAATGAACAAATATACAACTCGACACTGTTGTACTACCTGAGAGTTGGCTGTAAATCTAGCTCTTCCCCATATTGTGTTTACAAAAGGTCAAAATAAGACTCAGAACAATGCCTTCTCACCTGTTCTTTATAGCCCTGGCAAGTTTTAGAAACCATTGTAACAGAAGAACCTAAAAATATTTCTTAATTATTAAATAAATATTGTTGAATAAGTAAAAAGTAAAGGCCTCTAAGGCTATCCTTTTAGAAATTAATGGAACAAAAAAAGATTTTATTATATAATTGAAAAATCAAAAAATAAACAAAAATTTAAAATAATAATTATTGAACGCTAGAACAAGTCCCCGTTTTATATTTGCAAAGTGAACATTACCTTAAATTGAAGATATAAGAAACAGGTATTTTGTCTTACTCTTGCATTCATCATAGATAGATAATCATAAGAGGAAATAAGATCAGAACCATGCCTCTGACGAGTAACACAGGATACAGAGAAAGCTGGTGCAGAAACTACTTCCATTATTCTAGGCAGACTGTGCAACTGTTACTATTACAAGTGACATTTTAAAAGATACAAATCTGGGGCACCTCCAAATATTTGAAAATTAAACAACGTGATTGTAAATGCACAATGACTCAAAGAAAAACAACATGCGGAATTAGAAAATAATTTCAACAGAAGGAAAATTTAAAGACAATACACAAATAATGTATTTCCTTTGGGGCAAGAATACATATCCTTGTCCCTATTACTCCTCCCAAGTACAAATAAAAACCCTATGTATTATATATAAAACAAGCATAAGATGGCTCTTGGGAAGTGGACAGTAGGAAGCAGACATAGAGCCCAAAGACTAACATGATTATGTGTGCCCTGAGCTTCCCTTTCTGCCTCATTTTCTCAGATTTGGAGTTTAGAAGCCTCACAATGCACAAACACCAGTGGCCCTGCGATGGTTTGAATGTGCTCCCTGCAAAACTCAGGTGTTAAACTTAGTGGTCAGTGTGGCAGCACTAAGAGGCTGGGACTTGAAGTCTCATTTTCTGTGAATGGAAGTAAGGTTCTTACAAAACAGGCTTCTTGTAGGGTTCAGGCCTCTTCCCTTCTACCACCAGAAGACACGGCCCCTTGTCCCCAGGGAATGCAACATCACATCAAGCAGTCATCTGGACAGCAGACAACCATCTGAGCAGACAGCTGAGCCTCCCAGAGCCTTGACCCTGGACTTCTCAGCATCTAGAATTTTCCTTTCCTTCAGCTAAGCCTTTAATCTGGGGGTTTGTATCCAACTAGTCCAGGAGACGGGCTGGGTTTGAAGCCTGTTGTTGCTATGATTCCCCAAATTGGAGTCTGCTGTTGCTATCAACACCAGTGATCTCAAATTACTGTCATGGTACAATGTCTTCAGCTGGGTTTTGAGTTTTGCCTATTGTTGCTCTGTAGAAAGAAAGAAACTGTTCTTTGTAAGCCACCCAATATGGACCAGGGTATACCTCAGTGGTAGAGCATGTGCCTGGCACCAAAAGTCAAAACCTCACCCAGCCCTATTCCACTGTGATATTTTCATTCACAGTTCATTAATACAGAGTTGGGGTGGGGGTGACAGGTTTTTGTCTTAGGTGGGTACAGTGAACTAGGGTCTTGCAGGTGTAACCTCATAGGTGGTCCTAGCCCTTGTCTTGGAACACAGTTGCTTTTTAAATTTATTCTTTTTCTACCTGTTCTACCAGCTGTGCTGAGTACTCACCAATGTCCTGAAGCTATAGCTTTGATACTTTCTCCCCACAGATCATGACATTTTTTAATTAGAGGAGACTGGGGACATGAGTTTGAAGGGGTATGGATGGTGCTGTTGTTCCCTCCCTCACAGGCACAGGGAAAACATTCTCTATACTTTCCCCTTCTTCCCCAGGAAATCCTGTGACCCCCGGGCCTTTGCACCTAACACTACCTCACACTGAGCCTTTAGTAGTGCATTAAAATTTTTCTAGTTTAGTCTTCCTGCTGGTTAATATATCATCTGGCAGCATCTATCCCTGTTTATTGAGGGCTTACACCCAATTTCTCTCTCCAGGCACCCATCCCTCTTAGAATTTTGTGTTGAGTGTTTGTTCTGTGAGCTCAGTTTTCTGATGAGTTCAAGAAAGTGCATTAGTTTAAGAGTCTGTCCGGTTGTTTTCTTGTGGCAGTGATGAAAGTGTCGCTTTTTCCAGCTCTCTTCATCTCCAAACCAGAACACATAGCTCTTTTGCATTGCAGAGACCAGCCCTCCTTCTGTGACATGTATGACAAGTATTTTCTCCCTGTTTTCCAGTTGTCTTCTGATTCTGCTGACGGGTTTCTTACTCTGCCCTGCTCTGCCTATCCCATAGACCTCCAACAAGAGCTCTGGCCTAGGCTCTCCCCTTGGTCTTGCTTCTGTCTGGCCAAACTGGTATCTCGCTGGTGGCCCCAGTGGCACAGTCTGTTCCCTTCCCCAGGGAAAATGAGTAACGTCTGACCGTCTGTGCCACTATTCAGTCAACTGTAAAAGTAAGACCAGGCACAGAACAACTCAATGATTCTATTTGGATAAAATTCTACAAAATGTGAATAGAACTACAGTGACAGACAGCACACGGGTGATTTCCCGGGGACAGAATGCGGGCAGAGGAGAGGAGCAAGAACAGATTACCATGGAGCACAGGGGAACTCCTGGCATGATGTACCAGACCATGTCTGGACTGCATATGCCTTCCTGGGTGGATGCTTGGGCCAAATCACATCAAACTGTATACTTCATATGTGACCAGCTATGGTAAGCCAATTATAGCTCAATAAAGCTGTTTTGAGGTGTTTTCAAGTACATGGGTTGGACACTAAGAAGTAAAGCTGCCTTTATTTATGAGCAACATTATCATATACAAGAGAAAAATCCAAAAGAATCTGCAAAAGTCTCCTCAGGATACAACACCACAACTGTACCTCTGTGTACGTGGCCTAGAGAAAATCCTGCCCATGCATAGAAGGAAAAACCTACAGGAGCCTGCATTCAGAACTGCAGGTAACAGGAAGATTAGAAATAACTTGGTGTCTACTAATAGGGAAATGTAGAAATAAAATTTGAAATTTATTAAATAGTTGAAATTAAAGAAATAAATATCCATACATACACAGAGTTTAAAAATATAAGTAATGCTGAGGAAAAGGTTGTAGAGAGGTATATTCAGCATGAGAGCATTTACGGGGACTCAAAAACACATAAAAGCACACTTGGAATGGATCAGATGAATCCACACATATGTACGATAAGGGATCTTGTGGGAAGAAGAGAGAAGCAAATGGTCTGGAAGTAAAGGTGACTTTGGTATTACATAAATATGTAAATTGTTTTAAAAATCTGGGCCCAAAACACCAAAAGATAAGCATTTTCTCATTCTAGTCTAGGTGGCTGATCAAATATACTGAGTATTATTCTCTAAGTTTCTATAATCTAAAATATTTCAAGAGCTAAATAATAATTTTAAGCCTATAAAATATGACTCTTAAAATTAAGTAACTTTCACTTCATCTGCCACACTCTTAGATAACTTGAAAGTAAATTGTCTACCATGACAGTTTTAGTATCTATCTTAAGCATCAACAAATGGAGTTTACTAATCCCTTGTTGCTGTTTTTCAAGTAGAATTTGCAGATTTCCAATAAAGCCATACTGAATTTTAAGGCCAAGTACTAGAAGGTATCCAGCTATTTCTGGTGCTACACCTCCAGCCCCTTAAGCCTCCATTCACTAATGTAACTGTCCCTGCAAGGGCACCGTCCTGCTCATCACTTTCGCTGGCCCTTCACGTGGTCACCGTGCCCACCCACATGGTATCCAAGGCCCACAGAGGCATGGAGAATCCTCTCTAGCGCTCATGATTTCCTTTCGTATTTGGCTGGTTTATTATCGGGTCATGTCTCCTATACTAGCATTTATTCTTTGGGTTGACATGAATGTTTATATATTCAGAAAGGAACTAATGCTCTATTCAACTATAAGAACATCGATAATCAATCACCCTACAAGGTCAGAATTTTTATCTCATTAAGAATCACACGGCAAGTATTATTTGTCTCAAGTCTCACTCACCTCTGGATAAAGATGGAACCGTTTCACTGTATTAATGACCAGGGGATATTCAGTGAGTCTGTCATTCATAATCATCCACAGGCCTTCCAAAAACGAAGGCGCTTCAATAAGGGTCTTGAAGTAAGAATAATAAAGTGCCTTTATAAAAAAAAATAAAAGGCATAGATGGTAAATATAAATAAAACTTTAAAATATTTTATTCCATTTTAAACTTCTTTATGAGTGCCTGTCAATAGTACAGAATGGTGGGGTTGTTTGGGGAGATCTGTACATGCACTTAACACCCTTGATCATTTTCAACCCTACCCAGCCCCTTTCCCCGTCTGTCCCCCTCTCAGTGACACCCCTCTCAATCTCCTGAAGTCTTCCTTCTAGCTTCCCGCCATCTCTCCTTCTTTATTTTATTTTTAATCACCCATTTCATTCCTCAAATAACACAAAACGTGATATTTAACTTTCTCTGGCTAATTTCAGTTACCATGATGGTTTCTAATTCTATCCATTTTTCCTACAAGTTACAATTTCAACCTACTGTACTGCTGAGTAAAAAATATTTTTAAAAACATTTTAGAATATATTTTTTCTGAAAAAAAGAGTTAAAGTCAATAATAAGAATTACTAAGTACTCCTCCATTTGCATTAGTGGACTAAGAAATCGTGTGTTTTCAGACTGTAACTATTCCTTCAATTCTTCTGTAAACTGAAAATTTTCAGACTAAAGAGTTTGAGGATGATCAAATGTTTTAACAAGCATTTATTTCCCCTTTTTCTTTCTTTGTTATTTTCAAGTTTTGAGACAGGCTGGTTTCAAACTTGTGGCGATCCTCCTGGCTAAGCTTCCCAAGTGCAAAGATTACAAGTCTGCGCCACCACACCTCACTAGCTTTTCTAACTGTGACTTAAAATATGCATACAATATAATTTTGATTTTAGCAAAAGTGATTTTACCCCTGAACTTGAAATGTGCTGTGTTATAAATTCTATTATAAATAAGGATGCCTTCATGACCCTGTACAATTCTGCATACAGTTACTCCTTTTTCCTCATACTCTTAAGATCATATCATGATCATCAGCATACTGTGGGAAGAGAACTTCTTGCTCCTGTCTTACTTTACAGCCCCGTGTCTGCCTCTTGCACAAAGGAATGGTGGGCTCTTGTTGCCCACAGAGGTGATCTGGAAAGGGGGCAATCTTAGTGACTCACTCCACTGTACAAATCATGACTTCATTAAGTCACAGAAGTTTGCCTTTTTCTTTTTTCTTTTTTTTTTTTTTGAGACAGGGTCTCGCTATGCAGCTCAGACTGGTCTTACACTGATTTTGTAGCCCAGGCTGATCTCGAACTCGCAATGATCCTCCTGCCTCAGCCTCCCAAGTGCTGGGATTATAGGCGTGTGCCACCATGCCCGGCAAGTGCGCCTGATTTAAAACACAAGGATTTTTCCCCATTTTTTAAAATTAGTATGTTTGCAATACACGCAGTTTACAACCATCTGGTGAGTGGGTAAATGTACATAATACAGCTTTATTCTTGATTCTTTTTTATAATTCCCTTTCCTCACCCCTTCCCCTCCCCTTCCTCTAATTCCCCTCTTCCCACTGTCATTCTTGTTAATATTATTACTTTAGCTCTTGTTGATGACATTTAATGTTTACATCATTAAAGGCAAACCTCGAGGATTTTTAAAAAGCAGGTTGTTTCATATTATTTCCTTCATTACTCTGACATTTTCAAATAAGATAAAAAAACAAGGGGACACACCATTTATACAAGCAATTAAAGGGTCAAACTACTTAAAACGGTCAAACTGACACTCTCCTCTTTCCAAAAATTAAAAATGATACACACTAACTCTACACTTATTCTAGTTTTATTTCACTATTTTATATTTTACAAAGTACTTTTTATCCTGAATTATACAAAATCAAAATTCCAAAAAGTACTATATATTTATAAGATCCACTGATGTTACATTTTTAAATGGCATTTTTACAGGAAAGCTTTTTAAAAACCTCAGATCACTCAGTTTTGTCAATACGTCATTCGTCTCTACTGACTGCAGTCACAAAGTTGTATGCACAAACAGTACAACCACAATCATTCTGGACAGGATCCTGGTGTCTGATTAATACCTGGCATTGGGCAGCATTCAGTATCACCTCCATTCATCAAAGAAAATATTTTGTTCATCTTCCCAAACTGAGTTATTTTGAATTAAAGAAAAATGCCAAGTTAAAATATGAAAACAAATATTTTTTCATTTAGTGGGAGCTGAAGCCAATGTATGCACCTGTCCCATGCGACATTTTTCATTTTTAAGAATCTACAAAGCCAAGATTTTTGTGTTTGCTTTTGTTTGCTTTTGCCCTTCTATTTTTTCCCCTCGGTGCTGGGGATGGATGCGGGCCCCTGAGGGTGCCAGTACCTGGCCTACCACCTTCTCTTCCCTTTCATTTGCCATAGCCCTGTCTCTGCCGGGGGCGCATCCATCCTGTCCTGGATTCTGTTCCCGGTGGTCTGCAAGAGTTTTCTAATTTTCTATGTGTCCATCTCCATTTTCATGTCATCTTTTCCATCTTTCACCCCACTTTGAATTTGCTCCTGGCAGTGCTAGGAAGCCACCCGCTGCGATCCTGAACATCTCTCATTAAAACACCACACTCTACTGTGAGAATACTTTAAGTCTGTTGAGCTCTCCTGAGGCATTGTTTTCTCTCTTCAGAGCCCATCTTCAGAGAAATTCCCAAGTTCACAAGCTGCAAGCAGATCCTGTGAACTGGAAGTCCACGTTTTTATTTTTGATAGGCTAAGCAACACCAGTAGCTTCCAAACTGAAGCTGTTTGAACTGGTGTCTATCTCACAGCTCTGACTGACAAAATATGAAGTCACAGAAGTTTCCTTAGGCGATACAAGCAGGCATTACAAAAATCTGAAGAAATCTAATGACAGCTTTCAACAAAATGAACGCTATCTTGAATATCTTTAGATATCTTGAATATCTTTAGATATCTTTAGTTATCAATATACCTAAACCTGTACACAGGGAAATAGTAAATGCCTAAATATGAGGTGTGATCCAAAAATACAGTGAATGTTAAACTTTTAAAAATCATTATAGGGGCTGGGGATTTAGCTCAGTGGCAAAGCGCCTGCCTGGCAATCACAAGGTTGTGAGTTTGATTCCTGGTACCAGAAGAAAAACAAAAAACAAAAAAACAAAACAAAACAAAAAAATCATTATAATAAGACATACACTGCCATGAATGCCCCTCAAAATACTCACTCTCACAACAAACATACTTATCCCAGCACTGTTGCCACTTTCCGGAACAGTTCTAGAAGCCCTCTTTGTGTCCACCTTCATGTCCTGAATCCATTCAAAATGTTCAACTCTCATGGTCATTTGACTTTGGAGAACAGCCAGAAGTCACAGGTGCCAGATCCGGTGAATAAGGTGGATGAAGACACACTATAATGTTTTTATTTGACAGAAATGTAGAAGTACTGAATTGATTCAGATATCAAGGTAGCCAAGACTGCACAACTAAAGGCACTCATAAAAGAGGACTTCCAGAACTACTACAGAGAGTGGCAGGAGTGATGGGGTAAGTATGTTAAGTGACGCTAGGGGGAATATTTTGAGGGGGGTTAGTGGCAATATGTCTTTCTCTATGGTATACTTTAGATCTAAAATGGCCCTAGAAGCCTCACGTGTTTGGAAGGTGACTGGGGGCATTGTACTGATGTGCTGTTAGGGAGTGGGGCCTGCTGGGAAAAGGCAGTCACTGCGGCCATGACCTGGAAGGTTCTATTTCCTTCCGGTTCTCCCTACTTCCTATTCCCTAAGATGTAAACAGCTTTTCCCCTGCCAGGTCCCTCTACCATGCCATCCCGCCTTTCAGCCAGTGGACTAAGGCTGAAAACATGAGCCACAATAAACCTCCCCTCCTTTAAGAGAAAGGGGACTAACACATACTGTCATACGTTTTTTAAAAACTTAAGCATTCACCATATATTTCAATCACACCATGTAAGTTGTTATTAGTAATAAGACTGTTTTGTGCCAGGTACTGTGATTTGAGTCTCTGTTCATTATCTCCCTTCATTTTCTCTGAAACCTGTATGGTGGGCATTATTTCTGACTGACCAATGAGATGACTCAGAATCAGACAGGTAACTTACCAGCCTACATAGTACAAAGAATCCTCGGACTGTTATCTGGACTCAGGGATCTGTCACCCAGAAGGCCCGAACTGCCACAGCTATCCTCTTTACTTAATAACACTTTATGTCCTATGGAAATAATACCTTTAAAATATTTAAATGCTATACATTAGCATATCCAGGTCATCAAATCATTGCAGGGATTATACTGATATAAATAAAAAGCAGCAGCTGAAGTACCTAGTATTCTAGAAGATTCATATAGACACAAAGGAGAAATGTGAAACACCAGTCACTGGAAATCCACTTCTGTTTCTAACAAATTTCTACTTCACAGTCTTACTCTTCTTAATACACAAATTAACTCCTCAGAAGAAAGAACTAACCGTTTCATCGCGAAATGATATCTCCCGCTCCAAAGTTGAGAGATGAGAAAAATGGCGATCATTCTCAAAAAGTGTTGTTAAATGTATCCTAGAAAATAAGATTATATCTATAATATAAATGATTACATTTATATTATACAATTATAAATAACATATTATGATTTTATTATAAGATTATATTATATGATTATTATATAATTACATTATATAATTATTATAAGATTATAATAACAGATTTCTAAATCAGTACTGCAAAGTCACAGATAAGCAAAGTAGAAAAGTTATGGAAAGGAAAAATATTTCTTAATAATAAATATTGAGTCAATGCTATACACGTTTGGGGGCATATATAATCCAGGGCAGCACACAAGTGAAATTCCTTAACCCTGTTCTGAACCTTATTTGCATGTAAATCTAAAATCCCTGTAGCTCTCCCCTCTCTTCCTTCTACCTCATGCCTCTAAATGAGAACAAAGGCAGGTTTTTGTTTAACAAGTGATTCAAACGTACCAGATTTGAGACATGCCTGTGTAATTGTTGAAAAGTGCTCAGAATATAATTTTAAATAAAATCACTCTATATTAAATCAGTTTTTAAATAAAGGTAACATCACTTAAAGGATCAACTTGAAATGCCAAAGAACACAGAACTAGCTGGAAAATATTTTAGCATGCAACTCGACAGGAACAGGCAGTGACAAAAGGCTCGTATGTGACAAAGAAATTAGTTACAGTCAGCACTTATGCTACGTTTAATTTATGTAGTGCTTTTTAATGAAGTGGAAAAGCAAGCAAAACTCTGGTTCCCCACCCACTATTTCCATGTGGTCCATGTGTACCTACAGCTCTCAGCGCCCTGCCGCCTACCATCCCAGCCTTAGTGCTGACGCCCAGAGCTCCCTGCAGGCCCACAGGACACAGCAGCACTGTGCCAGCAGAATGTGGGCAGACTCCACCGTTCCCAGGAGTAGAAGCCCCAGAGCTCAGGGGACATGAGAGCATTCGAGGCGGAAAATGTCCTCACTTTCCACACAACTATTAGAAATAATCACTTCTATAAAATAAAGTGCCTATGTCTACCCACTGAAGGCTCAGAGTTATTCAATTCTGCTTCACCGCAGCAAGAAGGAACATTTGTTCACTGCTATTGTTTTCCAACTGGCCAGCTTGCCAAAAGCTTTATACTTATGTCACTAACACAGTTACTATAAAATGAAGAAATGATTAAGAAAACTACAAAATATACTAGGAAAAGTAGACATTTCAAGAAATACAGTGGCAAGTTCTTTGGAAAAGCAAAAGTATTTTAATTCATAACTTATTATTTCCCTAATACATCTATTTTGTAAATGCTACTTCACACAAGATTTGTGCAATAGGCAGTAATACATGTGTACACTAGTATACATAGATATATTTTATATACCTAGTCAGGAACTGTTTTACTATGTACTGTTGTGGAAATTTTTAACACAATTGTTTTTTATTTCAAACAGAAACTAAATCTTACCAATGTAAAAATCCCAGAAAGGCAGCTGGAAAAAGAAAAAAAAAGTCATTAGAAGGTTTTTTATAAACTCCTTTAAACGAAGCATTTCTTTTTTTTTTTTTTTTTTTTTTTTGGTTTTTCTCCGGTACCGGGAACCGAACTCACAACCTTGTGCTTGCCAGGCAGGCGCTTTTGCTGCTGAGCTAAATCCCCAGCCCCTAAATGAAGCATTTCAAATGCACTTGCTTCCATGTCTAGAGAGAGCACACACAAGGCCAGGTGGCCAACTGCTTCTGTTCTAGGAGCACACGGACAACTCCAGGGCCTGCAGCAGACTGTGAATCCTGCTAACCTCTCCTCATGCTACGGGGGACTAGACATGGGCAAGGGAGAGGCTGGGAAGGTTTGTACCTCCCTCTGAGGTCATCTGTGAAACAGTGATGAAAGGGATGACTTTGATCTCGCTGTGGTTTTTTTTTTTTCTTGTTATTCTCTATTGTCTCTTATTCTCTATTCCTTTGTATAAATTTTTCAGGAGAAACAGATATAGAAATTACTCTCAGTGAGATTCTTTTAGCAAAACTGCTAGCCCACAGAGGCCACTCTAGAACCCTGGCCCTCATGCTCATCAGGAGATGGTTAAAGCTCCTCCTCAGCAGCGCACCTGAGAGCCCGCCTGCACCTCCAGCCCTGAGGAACTGTCAGCTCTCCTGAGCTCCTGGACCCTGGCACCGAGGTGGCCCAGCACAAGCCCAGTGCCCGAGGCTGTACGGAACCTTGAGACAGATCCACAGGGACACTGCCCTCGGTGAGGGGTTTAATGAAGAGCTGCATGCTCGGTGGACACTTCTGTCACTAGAAAGCTACTTGTTTCCAAGGATAGCATGGGGCAGAGGAGAGGAAATGGAGGTGGAACAAGTTTTTAAAACATCACAAACTTACAAAGGTTCCACATTTTTTCATGAATTAATGCTCTTTAGCTTGCTGTAAGCTTTGGGTTAATTTCCAGAGTTTTGAAGGCATTGATTTTGATAATTTTCCATGTATCCTCTCCTCACTGTCATGGAGAAATGCATTTACTTAACTATTTATGAAGTCTTGTTTCCCTCCAAGTTTTTGTGATGATATTTCTTTTGGTTGTCTCATCTTACAAACTATAGTCTTTAATCTTTTAAATAATTCCAAAATTATTCAGCTTGGCTAACAAAATAAAATGCAAACTCAATTAAAAATCACAGTGCTGACATTCCCAATCATGTGTCTCCAGCTCTTTCCCCATATGACTTCTTACTCTGAGCTCACTTCAAACACTTCTCAGAAGCTTTACCTATTATATGTCTTGTTTTATATCAGGATGGGCAAACTATAGTCTACTGTCTGTTATTCCACTGCCTGTAAGCTAAAAATGGACTTTAATGCTCTTAAAAAGTTATGACAATAGATTAAAAAGGGAAGATGGAAAAAAATGAATGTGGCTTGCAAACTTAAATGGTTTATTCACTGGATCTTCAAAAAAAAAAATTATTTTGGTGATGCTGGCACCTCATGGTCTGATGCATGCTAGGCAAGTGCTCTCAGCCCTAGGATGACACTTTCTATCTAATACACTCTGAACCACTTTGAAATTAAAATTAAACTCTCTAAACTCCAAACAGCTGTGTCTCTTCTAAGGTTTCATTAATTGTAAGAAATGTAGTACCAAAAACTGTCTCACTCAACCATGCTAGTACACAGTACTTCTTTCTGAGAATTACGGGCAAAATTCTTACACATGATATTTAAAAGAAATAGAAAAGATCATTATGCTACCAAATCCATTCGTCTTCTCAATGATCCTCAAAAATTTCCTTTCCCTGGCACCAAAAACACTTCCCCTGAGCCATTCTCTGACATAATTGTTGACCTATTTCTTATAAGGTTCTATAACTTTCTTAGATGACCAATAACACTTTTGTCATAAAAATCAATAGTCTCCCTCAATTTTTAAGCTGTTCGACATTCCTATAGTATTTATCAGATATTTGTATTTTTCTCTCTAATCATTTGTCATGTCAACTTTCCTAGCTTTATTTTTCTAAGCACATATTACACACAATCTGGTTTTTCTTTCCTTTTAGCTCTTAAAGTTTTCCCAAAGTATAATTAACAAAGTACATTTTTTTCTCTCTCCACATTGGTATCCCTTAACAATCTCCTCCAGTCTTAAAGTTTCATTCCACTTTTACAAAGATAATTTCCAAATCCATAATCCTCATTCCAGGATGACCTTTCTCATCCTTTCTCTTCCCTTCTTTTCTTCATCTACCTCACCATCCCTCTAGTCCTTTCAATCTATCTTCATCAGCTCTCACCCATCCCTTCCTCTCCATCCCTACTGTTACCACCCTCCTTTACCCCAGGGCAGCCTGGATTCTAGTAGTGGTTTTCCAGTCATGTTTTCCTCTCTCCTTTCTCAGTCAATCTCCAGTCCACCTATGCACTGCCGCCTGTGAACCACACTTCTGGTTGAGTTGCTCTATTTAAAAATTCAGCGTACTAAATGCCACTGAATTTAAAGAGGTTTAGGTGATTTCATCTCAACAAAAACATGATTTTAAAAAGAAGACCTAATCAATACTTCCTACAGAAAGAGGTTCAAATGCCCTGCATCCAGCCATGAATTAGGCTCTCCGGGACTGGTCCCAAACAACATTTTAACCCGCTTCCTACTTCTTCCTCTTTCAGGAACTTCACTGCTGCCTGACTGCACTCCTATGGTGGGATGTTGGTGACTTCCATCCTGCCAGCCCATAAGACTTGATGGCACCAGTTCCATACAGTCAAAGCTTAGTGCTTTCTCACAATTCAAATCCCACCTTTTCCTGAAAGTCTTTGCTGGTTTTGCTGCACTCACACCCCTAAGTATGAATTCCCTGTTCGGAGTTCGGGAAACACTGCCGTGCTCAGTCACTGCTCTACAACACTCGTCAGATATCTTCCATGTGACGGACCCCAGCGTGTTGAAGCGTGGATTGGGGACAGTGATTTCCAAGCCCTGTTGATTCTGTCTGTGGGATGTGTCTGTGGACACAGTTACACAGCTCGTAAAATCTACACGCGACTCCTTATGCACTGTCACCATGCCACATGTGGGGACTCCTCATACCACGACACCAGCCAGCGAACACACGGTGGACACCAGGGACAGTAACTTGCATGGAGAGACATCCATCCACAGCTCCGTTCATACCAGCAGCCGCCTGACCAAGGGCCTAGCTTGGAACAACTGTTTTGAAACAACTGGTTTCACTGAGACAGCAACATTTTTCAATCTCATGCTACAAAAAACGAGGGCTATCAACGGAGAAAGAAAAACTTTCCAATGCTTACATTTTAAAAGGCCTACAATTTTAGATATCCAAATTCCACAGCAAGATGGGGAAGCAAATGGGTATCAATACCTAGGAGCATACTGTCTGTTTTAAATGCCGAGCAACATAATGTCTGTTCGTGAGAGGCAGCCAGTGATTTTTACAAACTGATGCTGGCTGTCCTAACGTAACTTTTTCTGACCGGGCTGAGCGCTGAGTCTGGGATTCTGCATTAGGCCTCAGCTCATCCAGCGCAGGCCGCGTCCCACCTCCGACCAGGAGCAGAGCCCCCTGCAGGCCCGCCGCTCCCGCCGCTCCCCGAGCCCGGTCCCCATCGCCATCCAGGAGCAGCGCCCCCTGCAGGCCCGCGCCCTCCCACCGCTCACCCAGGCCCAGCGCGGTGCTGCGGCGGGTCCGGGGCGTCTGCAGGATGCGCGCCTTCTCACAGAGCCGCACCAGGATCAAGAACAGGAGCCACGCACGGCCGGGCGGGATCCCAGGGGCCTCCTCCATGAGCGGCTGCTTCTCTGGTTCGGGTTCCCCAGGACTGGGGCGGGGGGTCTGGGGCTGCTCCGGCTGCTCCGGCTGCGCCTCAGCGCGCTTCTTCCTCCTGCGCTCGGCCATTTCCTCACAGTCCGTGTTCCGAGGCTGTGGGTGACTCCCGCGCAGCCTTGCGACTCGCCCGCCGCCGTTACGGCCGCCGTTACGGGGGACGGAAGGGGGTTCCAACGGCCAAGCGCGCCCCCGCCCAACGCGCATGCTCCCCGCGCGTGCTTCCCACGCGCCCCCTCCCCACACCCTCTTTGTCAATTCAGTTTCATCAAATTGAACACGACCCAAGGAATTGTGATGACGTTTTTAATGCATTGTGTCTACTATGAAAAACAGCGCAGTTCAATGGCAAACAAGGCCGTTGTCTGGGTGGGTAGAGCGGAGGCTTCCGGAGTGCCGCGGTGCATGGTTGCGGAGCCCCGACCAGAAGCAGGAGCAGTGCACATCGAGGGTGCGAGGGCCTGGCTGGCTGGAGGGGCTGTGGAGGTCATGGGGAGACGCGGCTCAGGCGGTGCGGGCTGCATCTTGGGGCAGCGGAAAGTCGCGGCGTTTGCGCGCTGGTGATGATAACCACAAAATGATGGGCAAGTGTACTTCAGGAGGCCAAGCTATGCAAGCCGGCCAGACCCTCAGCAGGTGCTGCTGGGAACTGGAAACGTTGGAGACACTTCCGCCTCCGTTCGTCAGGCCCTCTTCCCATCACAGCAGACCGAGGACCCTCTAAGCAGGCAGAAGGTGACCAGGGCCCCGTGGATGGCGCTCTTGAACAGCAACGGGAGGTAGGTGTAGTAGGCAGAGGTGCCGGTGAGCTGCAGGGGTAGCAAACCTACAAGAAGTACTGTCATGAGTTTCAGCTGCGCGTGTGACAGCACAGGAGCTGTCACAGGCATTGGTTTCTGATGACCTACACCGAAATGACGCCACCCACCACACCCAAAACTAAAGGTCAGCGTCCACCACTTCAACCAGGATCACCAAGGATGAGATTCAGCTTGCAACTCAACTCGGTTAACAGCCTTGGTAAATTCACTTAGAACCTTCTCAATATTAAATATCAGGTTCATTTTTAATAAAGTAGTCCAGGGGCTGGGGATTTAGCTCAGCAGCACAGCGCCTGCCTGGTAAGCAGAAGGTCGTGAGTTCAATTCCCGGTAACGAAAAAAAAAACCACCAACAAAAAAATAAAAGTAGTCCAACAGAGGAAAATATTTGGGATAATTAGTAAGATTTCTCTGTCCTCACCATGCCTCTAAGTAATAACAAGTAATATTCACTAAACACTAACAAGATACCAAACATTGCTTTGAAATCTTTGCATGGAAAACCTTATTTAATGTTGTAGCAACCTGTGGAAGAGGAGGGGAAGCTGTTTTCATAGCTTTTTTGCAAACAAACTGAGGACATAGTAATTTGATGTTACGCGTTTTAGTAACAGCCTGAGAATTTCATCCACCAATATGACTTTAAAGAACATATTATCTACTCTATGATTTTGCATTTCTAATTGTAATAAACACCCTAGACATCCAAAGTTTAAGTATAAATATAAAGTTCTGTTGCTGACTTAGAAGCATCTGAGCCCTTATAGATTGTGCTTGCAGCACAATAAGTAGGAAGGTACAGTCCATGGAAATGTGGTATTCCCAGCCAGGTGGGCGGAGATTACAGAAAAGAGAACTACAGAGATGGAAGAAAGTGGCTATTCCAGATCCCTTGAGATGTTTCTTGATTGGGAAACACTTGCCTGTCCTTTCTGCATGTTTCTGTTTGTAACTGTCATGTTACTAGGTAACAGCACTTGTCACCTATTGAGATTGTATAAGAAATATGTGATGTCAGTCATAACCAATGACAGTGACAGCAGGCTGCAGTGGCTCCACAGTGTCACAAGACCAAGTCTCTTCCTAGAGAAATTTCCATTTTACGTGGTCTGTCTTCATAGTCAGAACTCAAGAATCACAAGCCCATGAGGTACAAAGCAGTCTCAGGAAATGTGTTCCTAACTCTCTGCCCTTGGTCAGGTAAGGGTTACATACCACCCTTCCCTGCTGCAGCAGCTATTGACACTGGATACAGAGGACAGGTCAGCAAAGTGGAACTAATGCTTGAACTCATGTTCTTGGTACATATGTAGACAGGGAGGACCAGAAATTTACTGGACCTGAGCCTGCTAAATGAATCCCTATGCTAGAAGTTTCTCATCTGTGTCCTTGTATCTTCAATAACCTGAGTTCAGTGTAATTCTTCTTGGTTGGCAGGTGAGCAAAGTATTACAAATGAATCTGTCACTCATGTTCCTGCATTTGACCACTGAGGACCTGGGCTGCATCTAGTCTCTGATGCTCAGAAGCAGTACATTTCCCACCAACTACATGTCCACCCTGTCTCTAGGCCTTGGTCTTGGAGTTTCTTGCTCCATCACTCCATCATAGAGGAAGAACTTAGCATGAATGAGGATACGAACTTTTCACTTGAGGGCCTGAGGTGCAACTCCAGATGTGGCTATGTTCACATGTGTGAAAGACTTAATTGTAGTTCCTTATCTTCATCTATAAAATGATAGTATTGTTCCATGTGACAGGAGCACTTTGAGAATTAAACATGAAAATGCATGAACTCAAGGCCTTCATTTCCAAAAAAAAAAAAAAAAAAAAAGGAAATGGCAGTGCTTATCACTAGTAACCAGCTGGAAGATTTTTTTAAAGGTTTAGAATTAACTTGGTATCATACTTTTCCCAGTTATTAGAAGCAAGAGACAAGTGAATAAAGTCCTTTTGTTGAAATAGTTCAGAGTACACCAATGAGCCCTCTAACTGAAGTCATCCTACATGTAAACCAGTAGTTTACCATGTTAACATGATGGCTAGGAGGTAATACATGAATTTAAAATATCACTCACTCTGTCTATTCTGCAACGTCTAGCCAGTCTAATTTTTCTAACTGATGCCAAGGCAGCTCAAAAGTGAGGATGATCAAAGAGAGAAAAAAATCATGAGGTGAAGGTAAACATACACTAAAACTTACCAGTTTCATGTTTGAAACAAACTTCAGAATCAGTAGTGACAACTAAAAACAAATGAGATTAAGAACTTGTCAATTATGCATGCCCATATTTTAACCGGTATGAATTTATGGCTATATATATTCATATGCATATGTAAATATATAAATGAATATGTTTTAGATATATATTTGCATACAGATATATTTGCACCATGAATAAATATAAATCAATTCATAAAGAAATAGGAAAGGTACAAAAATCTGAGTGCCACAATTACAGAAATTATTGGTCTTCTTCCATGTAACTCAGTACAGATGGTTCATATCTTAGAAGTTCAAGTAAGACACATTTTTTTCTTTTTTACCTCAAGGAAGTATATTGTCCAAGACAATCCGAAAGAAAAGCAGCCATATCATTCCAAATCGTGCCTGTTCTCAACTAACTGTTCAAATCTCCTTGACCCTTGTAGAAACTAAGGATTCCAAAGGACAAAACCTCATTTGGGGAATCAGGATGGTGCCTAGCACAGGCTTCACACATTTTGTAATCTGTGTGTTTTTCACAGGTTAAAGGGGCTGGTTATCAGTAGGGAAAGTGTCTTGGTTACTTTTCTCTGGTTGCTGAGACAAAATACCCAACGCCCAAAATTAAGGAAGGAAAGGTTTATTTAGCTTACAGTTTGTGGAGGTTTCAGTCCATACTTGGTTGGCTCCGAGGCAGAAGACAGCAAAGCAACAAGAGCAAAGGGAGAATGATAGTAAACAGCCTCTTTCTGTCCCTTACATTGTTAAGAAGGCTACCCCCACCCAGGGGGGCAGCACTCACATAGTTAACCTTCTAAACTTCTCACACTGACACAATGAACAACATCCTAGAGCAGGAAGGGCATATCCTTTGCACCCCAGGATGTAGAACTGCTGAGTCACTATAGCCAAACCTCTAGACTTCCCAAGTTGACACAATGTATCAACCATAACAGAAAGGTACAAAATGATTCTTTCTCAGTCTGCTTGAGACCTTTGTACCTTGATTAACACTCAGGACTCTGACACACAGCACATTACTAGAGCTCCCTAGGCCCTATGCCAGCTATGTAGACATGTACCTCATCGTATCAAAGGGATTGCTTTGAGACATCATGCCTGCATCATGAGTGACACTGAGAGATTCGGAAAAAGTGTTTACTCTTCATGCACGAATAGTCCAGTAAACATTTCTTGAGCAGCATTTGCCAATGGCAAAAAATACATTCGTCATGGAGAGTGCAGGCGTGCTTGTACAGGTCAGCTTCACCCAGTCTTTTAATTATGATTTTCTTGTCTGCCAGTGATATGTAAAGTAAAAATCAGAAAATCTCAAGGTTGCCATGGAATACAGTGGCCAGTGTTACTCTATTCTTTACTGAGCCAGGCTCTTACTCTTTCATCTGAAATCTTTGTTAAGAACTCATTTTTTGTAGGATTAATTTTTTAGCACAAGATTGAAGTGAGTGACTTTGTTTGCTTGGTAGAACATTCGTGAAAGATACATAATTGTTCTTATTTCTCCACCAAAGACATCAAGGATAGCATTGCCACGTTAGACTTAACATGTGTTTTCACATGTTGTTCATTGAATCCGTTTAACAATTCTGAGAAATGTCATATCTTAATATTTTGAATGATGAAATTGAAACTGTTTCAATAAATTTTTCAACTTTTTTCCCCTAAAGACTCCTTTGTGATTCTACAGGAAAATAACAGAGTAGTTGGGTTACCAATAAATAAAGTAGCATTCTAGAAAAATGTACAGTGCTTTTCATTATTTCATGACAGAATAAGTAAAGTAATTTTCTGGAAGGTTATATAGTATGTGTGCTGATTTACACATACCTTCTTTTATGGGATCAAAGAGGATCTCTTGATCAACTCCTCCATTAGCCTCGTGTTTGACTATACATTTGTGCTCTTTAGTCATAAAATCTGTAGTTACAGTTAACCAGCTAAACTTCATGTAGGTGTTGTTAGTTTTCATGGTATCTCCCTGCTGGGATTCCAGAATCTTATTGTCATCTGTTCTCTTCCAATATACTTTAATAACATCAGGGAAAAAATTCTCCAGAAGACAAAGATATGTCCCAGCCTTATAGAGATTTGTTTCAGTCACAGAAGGGAGAAAAATGGTGGGCTTGGCGGAAATACCGTTGTTAAAGCTTTTACCTGTGAGGGAAATAGAATATCAGTAAACAGAGTTACTAGAATAGCAGAAGTACTGAATGTTTTGAAACAACCTCATGCACAGCAATAGGAAGATAAAGTGCCATTGAACAAGTGCCCACTGTGGTGGCCTTTCACCCCCATCTGTCACAAGGTAATGAATGCAGTCCTTATTATATAACCATGGAAAGAAATTCAAGAGGTTAATACACTCGCCAAAACCAGAAGTGGCAGATCCTGGTGGAAACTTGCTTGTTTTTACTCCACATGTTACACTGGGGTTTGACTTATAGTTGTTCATAATCAAGGTTTCCAACATTCATGAACACATTCACTCTTTTATATCCTTTATTGGAAGAATATTTCCTGGGAACTTATTAGAAAATGTTCCCCTTCCCACTTGCAAAAGCTCTATCTCCATTTTTTTCTTCAATTTTCTCTTTTTAAAAATCCCTTCCCTCCCACTTTCACTACTGTAATAAAACAATTAAAAATAAAAATGTAAAACAGAAAATATGCCAAGAACTTTATTCACATTACCACATTCATTTATCACACAACCTCACTGGATTTACACTGTTACCCCATTTTATGGATGAAATTGAGACCAAGGAAAAATCCCCCAATTTCACTAAGCTGTAACTAGTGAAGTCATATCTCCAGGTCTGCCTCCCTGCAAAACCCAGACTCTCCCTCAACACTCTTGGCCATGAAATAAGGAAGTAGACTCTACTAAGTCTATAACAGACTTACCTGTTATAATGAGCATTGTCCCACTCTTTCAGACACTTTAATGATATCATAACATACACTGTATGTTAGAACTTTATAGGAGTTCACTTATAAACAAAGCCAAATATATCTGCGTTTTTGCACGTTATCCCTGTTCTCCTTTGGAATAACTATGTTATTAAAATCCCTCATAAGATTTCTGTATAAAATTCTCCTTCAACCCTTCTTAGTCCTCAACATTCTTACCATTATTCCGAAAAGGTCATTTCTTGCCTTCTGTCTATTACCTAGGACATGGATTCTATTGATACCCACCTGTGACCGTAACTTTTGTTCCTCTGCCAAAGATATTCCTGCTAGAAGTCCACAGTGATTTGACCCATATAAAAAAAAAACCTTAGACCAGTTAAGTGTTCCTGAGTTCTTCAAATCCAAGAGGACCCTGATAACCTGGAGTTCTGTAGAAACCAGCGTTCGGTTCCCTGTTCGTTTTGCTCATAAGAAGTTCTATGGCTAAAAAAATAAAAGGACTAACTTTTTTTGGCGCTTTATTTAATCTCAAAACAATGCTGTTCATAAAAATTAATTCAACATCACCATCACTGAAGTGAGAAAAAATGTAATAAAATATGAACAAAGAATTTTATTTTATGAAAAACAAAATTTATATGTATATGTAAGGATAGCTGGAATAGGTGTATTGCTCATGTGTGATGTTTATGGAAAGGAACAGTCAATTCTTAAAAAATTTTTTCTTGACCAGTTTTACACGCTTGAATTTGGTAACTGATCTGAAAACAATATGCAGTATAAGAACCATTGTTGAACTCCTACCATTTTGTATGGTGAAGCTCTGCATCATTTCCAATGTTTTTTAAAATTGTTTATATTGTTTTTTACTTGTTACTATCTTTGATTGTTTGATCAACCTTACATTCTTATGTCTAATGGACTGAGCAACTTCGTTGAAGATAATAGAATGTAATTTAGCAACCATTGTAAATTTCAATCATTTTGTCTTGAGGTAATGTATCATTTCTGTTGTTTTTGTGTTGTTTTGATTTTGTCTTCATTGTTGTTAGTTTTTAGTTTTTAAAATAAAAAATAAAACAGAATTTCATTTTAAAAACTAGTTGTTTTTATCATAATAACCAAGAGGATAAGAGGTTATTATTATCATCATCATCATTGCCAACTATGTGTAATTTGGTTGTTCTGTGCACGCCAACATGACAGTGTAATCTCATCGGACCAATCTCATTGGCTCTGCCTTTACTGGTAGAAATTCAGTATTAGCCATTGCAACTAAATCTATGGCAGTAAAGGTCATTCCTCTGTTCTCCATTTGCATCTACTTTGCTCTAATATGACTACCATTCTCAAAGACATCATCACAGGAAACCTCTCTTGCACACACCAAACTTCAGCAGGCCCTCACCAGTCTTATCTGTGAATTAAGACAATCAAAGAAGACTTGCTGAAGCTGGAATGAGAGTCAGGACATTGAGAGGCTTTACTTGTGCTGCCCCAGAGTAACAGCTGATTTCCCAATAGGCAACATACATAAGTGATTCAGGCTTCCTACCAGACTGTTCAACTTCAAACTATATTCCATCAGGTCATGCTAAAGCCTTGCTTATAATTCCTTGCCTAGCCATTCCAGACAGAATAAGGAGAGAAATGTCAGGAGGCATGGTACTCCAAGCCATGTTGGTCAGTAAGAGCTATCTGCCTGTTGCTATGTGCTGAGATCCTGATCTGTGCATGTTGTTAACTGTCGGGAGGTCCACAGCACTAGGCCACAGTGAGGTGCAATGGTTTTATTTAATGACCATTTCCTCCATTTCCCAAAATGGATCTTAAAGGCAGTGTCCACTGTATACTTGGCTTTTCTTCTGAGGGATTCATGCATTAAAGACCTTTTTCTAATTTTATAATGGGAAAAACATCATATTTGAAAAATTGGTGTGTCCCTTTTAATCAGTTAATAAAAATTAGTTTTTTATTTTAATCAGTTAATAAAAACTATGTATTCCAATGAAATTTTCTTTTACCTTTGAACATAAAATTTTACCCTTCCATCTCTCAAGGATATACAGTTGGTTCTCCTCTTGTTAATATCTCCCAAGCTAGATCAGTAACAATAGTACTTTATAGGACCTGGACTAAATCACGTAGGTTCTCGATGGATCCCACTGCAATAAGGGACCAAACCAGGAGAATTGCAAGATCTCTCAGCCAACCCTTGTGCTGTAGCTTGCAGCACCTGCATTCCTACCTCCTCTCCCCACTTTGCAGGATGGAAAGAACATTCACCTGTAAGGATAAACTTTGTTCCAGGACCACCTTGATCATAGTGCTTCCACTTACCCAGTCTCTGAAAAGCCTTTTTAAAAAGTCTCCCATTGTGCCAAAAATTTGTGATGATTTAGATAAATACATAAAAATTTGTCCCACTGACAGTTTAAAAAAAGATAAATCTCATACAAAATTGCATTATATCTGAGTGTAATCAGGTATTTAAGAATGAACCTAGTCTGCCAGGTAGTTTGGATTATGTCTGTTCTCTTCTATTATTTAAGTTGGGTAGAATGATTATATCTTTGCTCAGGATTTGCCAGAAGCTCCTAAATTGCCTCCCTTAAAATGTTTTTATGCATAAAGTCATTCTTTCCTGAGAATGTAATTTAATTAATTAAAATTAACTCAATTAGAAAGAGAACCAATGAAAGGAATCACATATTTGATCATTTAAAAAGCCTATATTCAATATTACTCACAGTTATTTGGGGATTCATACAGAAGGATGGGTATCTGAGTTGACTGTAAATTAGCTTCTTAAAATCCAAATCCCGTTGATAGTAGACTTGAATTGTTCTAGAATGTGAATTTTTCATGATGATCTCTCAAAGTTTTTCCCTTTTAACTTGGAAATTCCATTACCGTATCCAGATCATTGAATTTTAATTCTGCTCTGGACATCAGAGAGTCCTCACTGATGGCCATTTCTGTAGCTATTTATTATGGTGTTAAGGCCACTGAGTTGTGTCAGTGAGGGTTGCAATTTAGTACAACTGCTCTAGTTCCGTCAGCAGCTTAGACTTTCTGGCAAATTTGATTCCAGTACAAAAATGAACTTGAGCACAGTTGATGTTAAAGTGACTTGGCACTTATAGAAGTACCCTAAGGATCCTATTTTGATATTTAATGAATTCATATTCAACATGAAACCTATAATCGTATTGCAGGGGAAGTAATTTCAGTGCCATGATTAGAAGCAGCAGTATTGTGTTCATGCATAAATAATAATACCAGGTATGAGCTACTATTAATCAATCAATGAAACAGTACATGGAAAAGACCAGGCATCAGAAGTAAAAATATTAAGAACATAAAAACATGACTTAATGGTGATAATGGTCCACACTAGGAAATTTGGAATAGGCAAATCTCATTTGAATGCCAAACTTTGTCACAAGTTTGTAGTCATGCCTATTTACATGACATTCTATAAACAAATGACCTTCTAACAAGTAAAACTCATCTGTGAAATGGAAATAATAGAATTTCTCTATTTTATTTTATTTTATTTTATTTTATTGCATTATTGGGGATTGAACTCAGAACACGTGGTCTTTGCACTGAATTATAACTCCAGCCCTTATTTCATTATTTTTTTTTTTTGATACAGGGACTTCTTAAGTCTCTAAATTGGCCAGGTTGGGCTCTAATTTGTGACCTTCCTGCCTCATACTCCTGGAGTGCTGGTGTTACAGGTGTGCACGACCATGCCTGAAAATAGAATTTCTTATAAAAGACTGTGAAATAATAAGAAACAGGCCTAAAACTTTATGTCTTCTGGGCCTCAAGAAACAATCTTTAATATTACTTTTCTCTTGAACAGTGTGGTAGTGGACCATTTCATCAAGTTTTTCTACCAGTGGCTTGTCTACCCCTTTTATCTCCAGCAACTGGCAGAAAAATTTCCTATAATAGTGAGACAATGAATAAGTGAGGCTTTAAAGCCATGAAGATTTTTTATAGGACTGTGGCATGATATGGTTTGTGGAATTTGCAAATTCCACTAAACTGGGCCTTCTCCAGGCAATATAAACAGGCTCACAGTACCATAAGGTTTGACTGCTCTCAACCTACTCTCCAAATATCTGAGCAATAAAAAGAGGACTTCATTTATGAGCTATAGTAACTTACCTTTAAGAATTCAATTTTGCCACTATTCTTAGACACAAGATCAAAATCAAGAACATGGATTTTGTACATTATTTGCAGAAAGAAGCACTATAATACAGCTCAAAATATAGAAAAGAGGCACTTAACAAAATACTGTTTTGAAAACTATCACATAAAGGCCTTCTACAAAAAAGGCTAGTAAAGCGATAACTCATACCAGTGGTCTACATAAATGATATGGAACATATTTTTTTCTAGCCCTCTGTCTGTCTTTGCCTGTTTGTGCATTCTAAACATAGAATTTCAGTTTTCTTGCTGACCGAAAAAGGAAGAAGTCACTTACAAAGTAGCTCCGTTTCCATATCCAGTTGCTGGTACCTGGAAAATCACTGTTCCAATATTTAGGCCAAGAATATGGCAGAGATAAATTTTGTTACAATTGTAGTTCTTTCCAAAAAAAGGCGTACCTTTTTATTTTTCATAACGAAGGTTAAAAAAATCAGAAAAGTTACTTACCAGGGGGAGATACAGTGAGTTTAGTCCCTTCTCCAAATATCTTGATCCAACCTGAGCTACCACAATTGTCACAACCTCTACAAAAATCATAGCTTTTGCCAAAGCTTTGTGACATGACCCGCAGTTTAACAATTTCATCCTGCCAGTTCAATCTGCTGAGTTCCTTTGAAAGTCCTTAAATGCAGATTTTATGATGTCTGAGAGTTTGTACACTTTTCCATAAACTGACCTCAAAAGCTATCCATTTGTGCTGTGGCAGTGACCACTGAATAACTCTAAGAAAGTGGCAAAGATAAGAGCAGAAATACCACAGAGCTGGGCTAACTGGTTTACCAGCCATATTTCCTCTACGTGACTAACAAAAGTTTTCTGAGAATTAAGTCTGTCTTTCTCTCTCTCTTTCCCTTTTTAAAAGATTTCCAGGTGTTCAGTTGTGTTGAAACTGGTCAGAGAATGCATCAAAAACCAGGCCTTTTATTTTCACATGCACCAAGACTTTGCCTTAGCTATTTGGGAATAAGTTTCTGAAAGGAGATCGCACTTTAGCAACTGAAAATATGCCAACACTTGGGAGAAATGTGAACCAAGGTCTCCCCTTTGAATACATCCACATTTACCCAGTTAGGATCATAATTCATTTTTGAGGCCAAGCAAAATGAGAAAATCAGTGCTGTGATCAATTATTATTTAGAGTATAAAAAATAATCCTAGCTCTAAAATATGTTGAAAGAAGAAGCCTACTAGAGGCAATTCTGTGATCTTACACTGCTCCTCTGATGGGGGAGAAGGAAGGTAGGTAGTAGGAAGAAATTGCCAGAATCAACCAATCCTTCCCTGAGTGCAGATAAAGGACCCAAGCTGTAACGACGAAAGACAGTCATTCCTGATGTCCCCCAGGTCCACTCCATACACACACACAACCATCATATCCTGTTTACTATCAAGACAGCATGGCACCACACAGCTATAGTTTTTATTTGTATATATCAGTTTTAAAATAAATTTAATAAGTCATTTAAAAAATAAAATATCCTGCAAAAATTTAAAGCCTTTCAACTAATAAATTTAATTTTAAGGTTGAGCCAGAGCTTGCTTGGAAAGATTGTTGTTCTTCAACTTCTTTAATCTGCAGTTACAATTCAATTTTTTATCAGTACAGTCTTATTTAATCAGTGAAAATAATAATGTTTATGGTTTATTATGGTGAATACTCTGCTCACTATTACTCAGAATTTAAATAATTCTTAATTCTTGTAAAAAGCACCACCACAATTCAATCGCTAGCAATAGGCTGTGAGACATGGTCTAGTTTAACCCCAAATCCAATTATTTTCATTCCTATTTGAGTTATGCCAAGATTATAGTGTCTATAGAGTTTGAGCCCCGCACTTTAGAGTTGTAATTTGGTAGCTATTGTTGTTGTGGGTTGCCTATTATTCTGTACCTGTCCATGTTAACAGATGGAATGTAGAGTCAGGGGAGAAGCCTTTTCTGCCATGGATCCCTAGAGTTCTGATCTGGGCTCTGTCTTGACAGCCAATTGCAATCTTGGATGATGCCCATAGGATTTGATCTTATTTGTGCTTTACTTTCTAGCACATAAAAGCACAGATCTCGAAGTCTTGTCACCTTCTGATAGAACTCCTATCAGAGAAAAAAATTAAGAATACTTTGGTTTTCTCAAGTCTGTGCCTATTATTTCCAGAAATGCAGAATATGTGGAAAGTAGAAAACAAAAACTAAAAACTATGCACTTAACCAAACACCTCCATCTTTATGACATATGATAACTACAATACTTCTTACTGAGATAAGAAAGTTTAAGGGTCACTTTATTACATTTTCTGCAGTTGCGGGTAAAGGTGTGATACTGTAATCAGTAATTTTATTCTGCCCACTTATTAGACATCCCAAAAGAGAAATATTTAGGTATAAGGAGCCAGATTTTGCTGCACCTGTTGTCCTTGTTATTTTCAGGGAGTGCCTAGGGAGATGTTTGTGAGAAATGCGTTCACTTGTCCAGAGCCAAAGAATGGGCTTTAGAGGCAGGAGGAACAGCCAACGCAAAGCTTAAGTGCAATTTCAGTATTGCAGGTGGAGGTATCTGAAGGACAAGCACATGCACAGCAGTCACATCAGGCTATTTTCACTTTCCCCTGTTCCTCACTGGCTGAGTACTAGAGGAGGTGCAGTCTTTCCTTAGATGTGCTGTGATGTTTCAGCATCTCTTTGTAAGATTTTTCCCCAGTTCCTCTCCCAATTCGAGTTTGAATTTCTTCATACTGCTGTCTGTTCTTTATTCTGGGACTTTCTGAGTAGCAGATGGTCCTGTGTAGTGACTTCATGTGACCTCGCAATTATATTACTATGTTTCTCCTTAGCTTTAGCTAGAGGAATATGCTTTTCATCTCCCTTTCTCTACTCTGGCCAACATTGTGTTACAATGTGCTTTGATGTTACCTGGTACAAGTGTGCTCTTACTTACTATTTTTATCTTTCCCTTAAGGTCTCCTCTGCCCAGTGACCCTCCAAATGCATGTGTGATGTCAGGCAGTCAGAAAGCTGCCAGTAATTTTCCACTCAGAGTTACATATTTCATCTTAAAAGTAGATCACCTGTAGATTTCTCTTTCTCTTACATAATGTATGAGGATAAATCCTGGACCACTCTAACAAGGCAGAAAGTAGGTGGATGCACCTAAATCTGACTGAAGTATAAGGCCATCCAGTAAACACCTGGTGTCATTGAAAACCAAAAGATCTGGACCTTGGGTCAGTAGGTCCCTCTGGAACTGGCAAATAATTTATACACATATTTATGAAGAAGTCAATCTCTACCTACACAAGCCTTTCTGGTTCATAGAGGCTAAAAAAATTTCCAGCACTGGAGTTTTAAAACAGAAAGAAAGCCACAGAAATGAAAGTAGTAAGTAGCTCTGGGAAAGCAGCACAGAGTGCATGGAGCATGGAGTCCATCTTCTGGTACATTTCATTCCTTTCTTAACAATGTAGTTGTCACGCACTTCACTGCATAAGACCTGGTTGATGTCTGGAGTATCACTTGTAAACACAGAAGGTAGTTGTCACACAACTACCTTTTGAAGGAAAACTAATGTTGTGAGAAAACCAGTGTTGCTTAGCACTGACCACAAGAGAGACAAGAAGAGGCCCTGTACTAAAATTCTGAAATGTAAGTGTGTAGCCTCACTTCTGCAGATAACTAGCTCAGGACAAGTCCCTTGCCCTCTTTGGGCCCCACCTTGATCAGCTGAAGTGTGGCATTGGGTTAAACATGTCTCAACACTCCGAGTTCTGATCCCTGTGAACCTATGAATAAGCACACTGGAGAGTCATTCTGGATGCATGAACTCAACAGGGGCACAAGAACTGGAAGGTTTTCCTACAGGTCTCCTCTGCCTTTGTGACTGTGAATCCCAGCAGGCGTAGTAGTACGTGGCTTCATCTGATGGGACAGCATTATTGATGATCAGGTACAATACACTGTTGTCTGTCTCATTTGCCTCCACTCAGGAGTTGGGTTGGTCTTGGTTGTAATTCTTGGCTGATCCATAAAGGATCCTTTACAGAGGTGCCCCTTCTTTCAGTTGATACCAGTGCACAATGACATTCTGGAGGGGAACCCCAGAAAGCTTGCAGCTTATGTGTACCATGCTGTCTGATCTTCGGGTAAAGGAGAGCTGGTCCTGAGATACTATCAGTTCAGTATCTCCATCTGAAAAGCAAAGAAGAGAAATAAGTGATGAAAATTTTCACATTCAGTTGATTCTGGAAATAAAAAGAATAAAAAGACAAGAGAGGATTAAAGTCAACCTACATATCCAAGTCAAAGATAAGAAAAAAATCCATGAGTTTGGCATTTCCCATGACTAGTTAGAATGGACACCAAAAGGACAATGAATTAGGATCTGAGATACACTGTTAGCCTTTGCTGAGGAAGAGGAACAGGGGAAGAAAAGGCTTTTTTTGAGCCAGTGAGTGAGTGTCCTGCACAGTGAGATCTGTTGCAGTGTTGTTTTACTACCTTCCTGGAGGAAAAAAATATAAGATATCACTGAAATATCTATGTTAAACTAACAAAATGTGACCTTTTACCTGGGAGCAATCTGTTTATCTTTCTTCAAGTGTTGCTTCATAAATATCTCTTCTTAACCTCTTTTTCACTGCTTAAAAAGGGAAGGAGTTGATATTTTTGGCCCTATTTCTAAGAACTGTGGGTAGCTTTACAAGGCTCTTATAAGGTTGAATGACTAGTGCATGTTAAGACTGTGCCAACCTAAAATTGGAAGAATGGGATGAAAAACTCTAAAAGTTTCCTGGGCCACACTATGGGTCAGTGCCCCAGCCACAATGTGAAACCCAGACTGATTTCATTTAAAGATCTTGTATTTTACATTATTCATTCATTCTTTCTTTCTTTCATTTATTCATGTTAATAAACCACTTTTAGCAGTGCATCAGGGACTCCCTCCCAGGGGGCTTCCTGTGGATGGGAGATAGAGATCACTGCAGACATTCACAAAAGACAGCCTAGGACCAAAGGTGGAAGAGGGAGTACACAACTCGTACTGAAGGAAGCCCCACAAGCTGGGCCCTCGGAGTTTGGCTATGACTTTGACCAGAACATAGTGGCAGGAGAAAAGAACACTTGGGGCTTAGTCAGTGCCCTCTGCAAGGTAGCCAAGAGGAAGTATGTGTTTGCATAGGTGACACCCACTTGGGAGGGTTTCTGTTTGGGGAGAGCTGAACTTATTAACACAGTGCATTCTAACAGGCACAGTAGTAGGTCCTAGTATCCTCCCCAAATACACAGTGTATCCTGAGGCTGCAGGAAATGTCCCTCAGAAATTTCTTGGTTTCATGTCTCTCCTTACTAACACTGCTTTTTCAAGGCATCTTCACTGGAAGAAAAGTACAGAATTTGTCTTAGAGGCTGCTCTGACCTTTACCAGTACCAGTCTATACACACGTGGTTCTTCGTGATATTTGCTTTCATGCAGTATTCTAGAAGTACCACATTTCCTTGATGATATATCATACAATCTGTGAGATTTCTGTAGGCAACTGAGTAAACAGAAATATTAGCTAGAAATATTATAGGCAATCAGACAGTGCTGGGCCCTTGAAGGGGCCAGTATAGAAGACAAGGTACCTGGCAGCTGTGGGCCAGACCTCAAGACAAAAGATTAAACAAATGCACGCACACACCTGCCTAGGGATGGATTTCAGGGATTGATATTTTAAATAGGTATCAATCACCTTGAAAAAACCAGGAAGAGTCATTCACCCTACAGGAAAAACCCATGTTCTGTATTCATGTTTGCTTGCTATTTGACTTGCTTCTCCAGTTGATGCTCATATAATCAATTTTACCTGACCAATTATGCTTATAATCTTATTAGTTGACCATAGTTTTGTCCTACCTCATGCCCACCTTGCTATTTCCCATTTTTCCCCACCTTGGACCCACCTCACCTAGTGGTTTTGCTCTATAAAATCCTTAGGAAAGGCAAGGTTCTTGGCAACCCACTGAGGTCCCCTTCTGTCCCACTCTCAAACAAAAGCTTTATTTCCCTCAATAAATATATTCTACTCTTACCCTCCATTGTTCCTAAAATTCATTCTTCAATTTTAGAGAACAGGGGCTCATCCAAGATGTCTTTCAGGTTGGGATTTTCTTTCCACCATATCAAGATGACAGTGTCTCCTCTTGTATCTGATGGAAAAGCAAATTTTTTAAAAATTTGTCAAAATTATGACTTTTTTCTTTTTTTCTCTTCTTCAAAGAAGAAAAAAAAGGTAAAAGAAGGATAAAATGGAAATAAAGCTTTGTAAATAAAGATGGGAAGAGGAATTAAAGGGAGAGGAGCAAATTGGGAAAAAAAGAGGAATCGAGATATATCATGTACAGGTATAAGTTCATAGTGATGAATATGACCTTTATGTTTACCTAAATTGTACCAATAAACTTAATTTAAAAATTGTGATATTTTCAAGTTCATTAAAATAGTACACATCAGTTCACTGATTCTCTATTTATGCAGAGGTTGGCGCCTGGACCTTCCATTTCCTTCTTAAAGAATTCAAGGTCCTGATGGATTTGTGAATTTGCTTTGCATGGCCCCGTGGCTGTCCTTCACCTGATGGGGAGTGACTTGGCCATCCAGGCTTCCTTGGTTCCCTTTCCAGTAAGGGAGGTGATGTCTTTGGCTGAAGAGACTCACAAGCTCAGTAGGAGGCCCCCAAGATGAGCTGCAGCAGGAGCAGCATCTGGGAGCAGTTGCCCCAGGAGAGGCTGAGGGACACAGGCAATGGCAGCGCTCACCTGGGTCTGCAGCAAGGGAGGAAGTGGGGCCTGAACACGGAGCTGGGACCAGTGGATGGCAGGATATGGGACATGGTGTGTCACCAACTCATCCTCCAGAAGTGGTTTTCCACACCAAAACATTAACAGATTGCCCTCACTACTGTTACCATCTGATCATGTTAATATGAAGAATTTATTCTGTATTATTTGAGTTACTCCACTCAAAGTTCATTCAGGTAAAAATTAGCATGTTCCCCATTTTAAATGAGGAAAATAAGTCAGTGACATGAGGTAATTTATCCACAGTCACATCATTAATATGGGAAGGCTGGATGTGGATGTGTAACAAAGGCTCAGTCAGTCAACACTGCAAAATAAAGAAATGGAATATAAAAATAAATGTCACTCTGTATCACCCTGGGGCAGCAAGTGACAATATATTTGCTAAAGAGCCAATCAGGAAACATTACAGGTTTTATAATGTCTGTTGCAACTACCCCACCAAGATATTTTAGTGCAAAATCGCCTTAGAGCAATATGCAAATAAATGGAGAGGTTATGTTCAATTAAACTTTATTTACAAAACTCAGGGTTGTTGGCGCAGACACAGCTGCTGACCCTCCTGCTTATCCATGGTGACCATTGTTACTAGCAAGGTCAGTGTAGTAGCTTCATTCTGTGTGGCCACTGCAGTGGCACTCTGCTGTCAGTCTTTTGAGAATCCAATAACATAGCCTGCATAGAGCACCTGGCATGAATGGGCTGATCTTAGACCCAACTTTCTTTCTCTTAGTCCAACTTTCTTTCTGTTCTCTCTAGAGAGAATCCATGCCCTCAGGTTGGCTTTACCTGCTCCATGTCCTCCTTTCTTTGCATCTCTGCACATCAGGTAAGAGGCAAAGTATGTTGAGACTCAGCCAGACGCTATGATCATTTTCACCATGGCTACCAGCATTAGGAATTGCATGGATGGGGTGTGAGACACAGGTCCTGCTCTGCCCCTGGGAAGGACCCCCTACTGCTCCTTCATTGGGTTTCAATAGCATCTCTGCACTTCATAGCACAGCTGTGCTCTTAGAGGGGAGAAATGGAGCATGCGTTTGCTCCAGTAATCTCAGAGTCTGTAGGGAAACTGTACATGTGACTTGCATGTACACATTAACAGAGGGATCAGCCTGAGAAAAATTTCTGAGAAAAGAATTTTTTCCTTGTTAATTTCCACCTTGTTTGAAAGTAGAGGTAGGAGAGGAATTTTGAAGTTTTGCTTTTAAGAGTTTTTCCCCACTATTCCTTGAAAGTTCTCAGCCATCCAACTACTAATCACAGAATAAACACAGAATAAATATCAATAATCTACTTTTTACTTCACTGATTTGTGAGTGATACTACCATTGTTTTCTCTACAGATTCAGGGAGCAGGTATTTTTTTTTGTCATTTTTCTTTTCTGTTTTTTTTTTTTCTATTTTGAGTATTTTCTTTTACTTTTTTACTCTTTTTAAATTTTTTATTGTTGTATATTTGTGATAGTCTTATTTTTTAAGCCTCTTAGGATTTTTTTTTCTTTCTAGAACTCTGAAAACAAAATCTCCTGGGTTTGTGCCTAAAACAGGGCTTGTGCTATTCCTAATCAAAGTGGGAATAAACTCTGTGTATGGGCTGCATTTCATCCCAGTTCCCCAGACACAATGTTTTACTTTGGTCTCTCATGGGACCCAAAGAGCTGATGGTTTACTTGGAGATGTGATGCTCACCAGGTTTCCTCAGGATGGCTCAAGATATTAATTAGTGAAAGACATGCAAATACTATCAACGTTGTTTCAACCAACAATGCTCATGAATGAAATACAAACGTAACAAGAACAGGCAACATCTCTTTAATATGTACCCCTCTCTCCTGACATGCACCCCACTGCAGCCTTCATTCTAAACCATTCGGTTGGTGGACAGCTTTGTACAGTTAATTAACAAATAACTGAATTTTGCTAGGAGCCACCCACTCTGTATTTTAGAGTTCCTACACAGCCTAATTTAATAAGAGATAATGCTGAATAGTTCGTGGTTAGGACCATCACTACTGACTCTATGCAGATCTTTCTGGGAGAGTAGAATCCAAGTCCCCCTGAGCAGCTGCAGAATGTCTGCAAGGAGGGAGCCCAGCCTGCAGTCTAGCTGAGCATTGATGTGGTGAGCATGTGGAAGGATTTGGGTGCGCACAGAGTTGGAGGTGTTCTTGTGTAGGTTCCCCTGGAAGCTCTCATGCTGTGCTTCTCCCAGTAGGCACAGTAACATGTGGCCTCATCTTCTTTCTCTAAGAAATTTATTGTCAGTTTATTGTCAATGTTGTGGAAGTGCCAGAATGTTTATTTGCCTCAAGTTTATTCCCACTTTGATTAGGAATAGCCAAGACATATAGGAGATACTCAAAACCTTGATTTGGCTTTTGCTGGTATCATTGTATGGGCACACTGTTAAAGTTATGATGGATGCCTTACAAGAGAGGTGCTCAGTCTTATCTCTTGCTTTGGATATTGATATTTCATTTTGCTTCAACTACCCCAATCCAAATGTAGGCAAAGCAGAGAAATCCTCATAAACAAATGACATGTGGAGAAGTAACAATAAAGCATGGCTTTAACATTTCCTATAGATGGAAATGGTTGAAAATTACTCACAAGCCCAGAGGGAGGAGAGGAGGACTGCTTTCAGGAGTGCCATGCTGTCTGCCCAGCTGTCTTCCCAGTGAGCAGGTGAGGCAGTGAAGACTCTGTGAGCTGGAGGCCTCAGGTCGGTGGCAGGAGGGTGGGTCTGTCCTGGGGCCCATGGAGAAGTAGAGGACCAGGTGATTTCCTGAGGTTCTTCATGATCTACTGGAGTGAGGAGCAGTTCTGGAGTTTCTGGGCAGGTCAGGTAACTGCGTCAACTGTCTGGGAAGAGGTCCCCAGTATGTATGGGTCCATCTGGGGTGAGGCAGGGACCGTTCTCTGACCCACTGTCACCTTCCCTGTGCAATTCATTCTTTAGAAATATCATTTTGGCACTATGAAGACACACCCACCGTGTTCTAACTCATGACTGTCTTTCTGTGATATTTTTATTGATTCGGGACTCTGATAAAAGAAAACTTAAGTAAAATAAGGTATTAAAAAAGTCAACAAAGACACTTGTCCTTTACTTTTTCTTTCACTTTTTTCTTTACATATTTAAGGATAGAAGTAGCATTGGGTATACTCTACACCAAAAGAATAAAATACAAGCCTTCATGGCAAAGTTGTCTCACATGCTTATAGCAGCCCTATATCCACATTAACCAATGTGTGGAATTGACCCATGCGTTCATCAGTGGAAGAGTAAATAAAGAAAATGTAGTGTATATCCACACTGACATTTTATTTACCCATAAAGAAAAATGGTATTTTGTTATTTACAGCAACATGGATGGAACAGGAACATGTTAAATGAAATAAGTCAGACACAGAAAGACAAATATATGGCATTACTATTTGTTCTCCTGTTTTTAAAAAGAAATTAATACTACCAATTAATGAAGACGTTGATCTCAAAGATAGAAACACAGAATAGAATAATAATCGCCAGATCCCTGGAGTGTCAGAAATGGAGAGAGAATTGTTCTTGGGGTGCAGCTGGGGAGGAAGAAAAATTTCTAATATTCCAGTGTACAATAAATAACTGTGGTTGACAATTAATTGCATATTTCAGAATAGTAAAAAGAGAGGATTTTGAATGATATATGTCTGAGGGGCTAGAGGTGATATTTACACACGTTATGTACGTGTATGGAAATTTTACACTGTACCCCATAAAATACTGCTGTGTTCAATTACTGTGTGTCAATTAAAATCATGCATGTAAGTTTATATATATATATATGTATACTTGTTATATATACATACTTAGATCTAAGCTCCTTGTAAACAAGAATTTATACAGTTTATTTAATAATAAAAGTAGAAAAAAGAAATGATTTCTTGGTACTTGTTATGGTTTGTGTCTGGATGTCCCCTGCCAAATCTTCCTCCACCATGAACTGTTGCCCTTTGCCATGTGCCACTCTGCCTTGGAGCCAGCCAAACACAGACTAAAACCTCCACAAACTGTAAACTAATAAACTTTCTTCCCTTGATTTTGGGCATTGTGTATTTTGTGTCAGCAACGAGAGAAAAGTAACCAAGACAATGAGCATTAACCAAGGTGGCTTTCCAGAAATCTTAGGAAGGGTTGAGTGAAGATAAGACAGAGGTTGTAGCCTAGCCACGAGCCTGTTGAGCTTGTCAGTGTGTAGAGGATGTGGGTGAGCACAGATCCAGGGGAAGCTACCGTGTGGAACACCTTGGCATGTCTAGTGTCCTGAGCTCCAAGTAGCACAGCGGGAAATAGCCACATTTTTCTTTTCCACCAAGTTTTAAGTAAGGACCATGGTAGCCATTTGAAAGTTTTTCTTGGCTGAACTTTTTATTTTTACTTAAGTGATCTCATATCCAGCTTTTTGTTGCAGTCATACACGTCAGTCCTTTCATCTGGTTTCCATTGTTACCAGTGTGTAACTGTATTTACAAAAGGTTTGCTGGACAGAATACAAGCAATGTGTACTGTGCTCTAGGAATTAAGATTTTTGAGTTATAGCACATTTAACTTTCTAAGTTCAACTACAAACAAAAAACTGGTATTTCCCATTAACATGTGGCAGAGAAGAGGGAATGGTAAAGATTCTCTATCATCCCTCAGCTATGTTGAGATCATTGCAGATAGTGCAGAGAAAAAAACACAAATGCACTCCATAGTGGTATTCTGCCTTGTGTCATACTTGTTCCCAGAGACAGGCAGGGCGTGAGAAGCCTGGTAGCTGGAGGACCAGGTCAGCAGGAGGAGGACATGGTGTGACTTGGTGTGAGAAGAGGAATTGGGTCAGGTGGCCTCTGGGACCTTCACAGCCTGCTGCCTAGTGATGCAGTTGAAGGATCCTTGTGTTCCAAGAGTGTTGAACTGAGAGGGAACGGGGCCAAAGATCTGGAAGGGGAAAGTGTCCCAAAGCAGGGGATGTGGTTCACCTAATTCATTTCAAACTTACGTGTTCCCACCTTAATTTTCAGACTGTAAAGCATTGCTCCAGTGATATGAGCAAAAGACTTTTGCATCCAAAATAAGAATTAACCTCATTTAACTTGGTTGAAATGTAGGACTCAGAAATATGAAAAATGGATAGTAGCTAGCAATAATGCATTGTATATCTCAAAACAATTAGACGATTCTGAATATATGCACCATGAAGAAATCGTAAAAGTTTAAGTTAATGGATGTATTTTCTCTTGATTTGTCTTTGCCAATGTATTTACCAATCAAACCACCACACAGTACCTTACAAATATGCACAAATATAAGGGGCCACTCAAAAAATAAAATTAATTTAAAAATAAATTCATATGAATATTGAAAAGCTAAACTGACCCTCTACTTTCAGGTTATTCATACTTCATTTTAGAAGCCATAGTCATTTTGATTTGAAACACATGGAGTACTTTTTAGTGTAATGAAAGATGGCACCATGCTGATTATAACTGAGAGAAATCAAAGTTCATACTCTCTGGGCTCCTCTTAGGAGGAGACTTGACTAAAGCTGGTGGAGGGAAGATCACACAGAGCAATGGGGACAGGAGCGGCTACTGCTTGTCCTGGGCTTTGGAACTTTCTCAAAGACACTTTCCGAGAGAGCTATATTAAATCACGTTCATTTTTATTTTTGTATGATAAGCCTTACATTTAATATCAGATGTAACACCTACTGAGCACTTGCTGACACTATGCTAAATGTATTCTTCTATTGTGTCTCTCATGCTCCTTGCCAGTCCTGAGATCAATGGTATCATAATCTCCCTCTGACAGACAGCAGCAGTGGGAAAAAGGCCACTGATAACAAGTCACCAAGCTGGTACCTATGGAGTGTGGGTAAGTAACAGACACTCTCTGAAGAAAATCTGAGTAACTATTCTGCAAAATGATGACAATAAAAGCCATTACCATATACTTTTAAACATTTTCTCTACATATCTCCATAGCAGCATATTTGGGTTAAACACTTTTTATGTTTTAAATGAGCTTTACAGATGTGGATTCATATTCTATTTCAGATAACTTTATATTTGAAAATGCACCAGATTATTAAAAAGTCAATGTGAATATTCTCATTAATGACTCTAAGCACCCTTATAACCCATCTGATGTGGTTGAAACTCTTTCTATCTCAATTTCTACATTTTGATTGCACAAGTATCTTTAAGAACCTGAAATAAGTTACCTTATTACACAAAACCTGGAACATAATAAGCATTTATTAAATTTTCAAGTTGTATTTTATTTATTATTAAAGCACAAGAGAAAATGCTTTATTAAATAATGTTTAATTTAAAAACATTGTAGTCCTTTGCTAAAATAAGCAAAAATCAAAAACAAGAAAATAACACACCCATCATATTGGGGAAAATATCTATAATAGAAAATATCATATTATTAATGGCATCATTAATACTATTATTATACCATATTATTATGGTACTATTAATAACATAATAGTTCTTTTCATTTGCCACTTGCCATTATAGTAGGTATTTATATCTTTCAGAGTTAATATTTACTATATATATTTGTGTATTTTTTGATGTTTGATTATAAGTATTTTACAATTCATAGCAAAACCTCAAAATGTTATTTTTAAAGCTTCATAAATTCTATCATTTGAATATGACAGAAATCATTTCCTTCTTTCTCTTATTCCCACTTGACTTCCTTTTCTCTAAGGAAAACAATACAAATAAATTTTAAAAGGAGAAAGTAATAACCTTTCTATTGACAGTTAACTGGAAATTGATTAGCTTTTCATCTATTCTGTGAAGACAATCACCGGAATCCAGGGCACACGCTTCAGCACACAGTGATCCTTTGTGTGAGTTAATGATGGCTTCATGTCTCCTCCATGGGATGGCAGCTACATGTCTTATCTTTGATTCCCTTATGATAAAGAAACCCTTTCATGGACTAGTCAAGAAATACCAAATTACCTGGGTCCCAACACTGTTCTACCACGAACAAACTGTGTGACTTGAACAAGCGCCCAAGTTGCTTAGTGCTTCCCTTTTCTCCCATTCAAATGCACTGGATGAGAATAACAGTAGACCCTGTAGACGTGAAGCTAAAGTACATGATGCAGGAAAAGAGTTAAAACAATAACAAAAATCACAAACAGACAATGTTAGTTCTTTACGGTCTGGCAAAGTTCTCTTTCCTGTACAGTCAGGATCAAGGGTTAGTCATGGCTTGTGGACTCCTAAGATAACTTAATGGCTCCAAGTCTATCCTGACGGCATCATGCTAAAAGAATCTCCCCTCACTTCCCACAGAAATGGCACCTGCTCCATCCCCAGTGTGCACCAGATATCCTAGCACTCACTCACAGACTCCCAATCCTGGAACTTTTCAGCATGGTTCCAATGTCCCACTGAAAATATATAACTTCTTGTCATGGGTTGTTCACTAGGCTTCAGTTCTCTAAGCTTCAATGTCTCTGATTGTATCCTAGGCCAGAGATAATTATTCCAGAGAGGAGTTGCATGGGATGTGCTCATTGTATGTGGTGACAGTTGTCACCATGAGTCCCTCCCTATGCTGCCCCTGACCACTTACCCAGCACCTCTGGATGCTGGTGAGGTGCGAGTGCCACAACTTATGTCCTCTCAGCTCAATGCCTCTGAAACTTGGTAGGAAGTAGTATCAGATGGAGATCTGGAATCCCATGCTAGGGTGACAGCACCAACTATGATGACTTCCTAGAGAGCACAGGAGACCTGTGAGAAGGGGCCCGAGGCTGGGCGCCGAGCTGGGGAGCTGGCTGTGGGCGCCTCTGCTGGAAAGGATGTGGGTGGGCACAGATCCAGCGAGGGGATCATGTGTGGGTCCTCTTCACTATCCAGACACTGTGCATCCCACCCAGCACGGTAGTAAATGGCCGCATCTTCTTTTTCTATGGAATTTATGGTAAGGATTGAGGAAACACTTGCAGAAATCTTTCTTGCTGAAATTCTATGTTTTTTTTCCTTGAGCTGGTGTTGTTGGTGAGATGACCTGAATCAGATGCTCCAAAGCCTGGTCCTGTTTCTGCAGGTACCAATGAATACTCTCATATTCAAATCGTGAGTTGACATCTTGCAATGTACGTCAACCCTTTTCTTAAGTTCCGTGGAAATGGATATCTGGGGTTGCTCCAGCTGTTTCACTCCAAGCCCACTGGTAAGTAAAAGAGGAGAACTGTCAATGAACTTCTGAGAATATAAGAAGGGATCATGGAAGAATTACTTTGGTGACCCTAGAGGACCAAAATGGGCAGAGAGTGACTCAAAACCCAGAAGGAGAAGGTGACTGCTTGCAGCAGTGACATTCTGAATGCCGGGCTGTGTCCCCAAGGAGTGGCAGGAAAGTGGGGAGCTGGTGGTTGGACCCTCAGACAGAGACAGGAGGGCGTGACCAGAAATGGGTAGAGGAAGGAAGTGGTGGTTGGGTGACTCTGGCCCGCAGAGCTGCGGGAGACATGGCCCTGCACACCTCAGGTCCATCCTGTACATCAAAAGGTAGAGCTATGATCCCTGCAGGGTCCTTCGTCTGAATGAGAGTGGGTCATGAAGGTGCCTTTCTATTAGTCAGAACATTAGCAGCTATTTTTCTCAGGATTCCTATTTTTGCATATAGCCTGTTTATTTCGTACTAACTTGTACAATCTCAAATACTAATGAGCAGTTGTTCTAGGCTAGGTTTTGTTTTTCTGAGAGTTATTTATCTTAAAATCTTTATAACAATCATATAAGGGGGACATTTAGACTTGTATTCTACAGATGGTGATTCTGAGGTACAGAGCAGCAAAGGCCTCCAGACACACACAGCTGAGAAGCAGAACTTTCTTGAAAAGATGTTCATCAAGAAACTAGCAGAAGTGAGAAAGTGAGGAAGCAGATGGAAAGTAAAAATGATTAAGCTGTGATATGTACATTACCAATTCTGCAAGGTGAATGTAATCTTTATGAATAATAAATTTATATTAATAATGATTTGAAAATGTATATTAAACAGGATAAGGAAAAATAAAAACATCCATAATCATATCAACACCAACAATTATGACTACTAGGATATGTCCAATTCTAGAGTTTTTCTTTGCAACTACACAAATGTTGCTGTTATTCTATAGACAATAAACTTATTTATCTGTACATTTATCTGTGTTGTTTTTTGTTCAGTTCAATTTATACTCTGAGCAAATTGCTACAACACTGAAGCGTCTTTAATGTCTACAGCTATTCACTCTGCTCTGTCACATAGGAACCATCTGACCTGGGCAAAATTCTTTATTCTTTATGCCTCAAATCCAATTATAACTGTGTCAGAATTTTATGCATATTAAAAACCATACCCATTGTAGTTCCTGGCATACAGTAAATGTTTAATATTTATTTAATATTATTATTACTACCTTGACTTTTTTAGTTCAACTCCCTCCAACCTTCTGTCAACTTTTCCATGTTCTCCCAAGCTTCCTTGTTGAAATGCCTGTGTGAGTATTCTGAAGTAATGACCTAAGGAGGTCAAAAGAGATCTGTCAAATGTTATGCTTCATTTTCCCACACAGGAAATGAGACTTTCCCTGCTATTCCTTCAGCTAAGCTTCACACTCATATTCCATTATTTCAATATGGTTTTCTCTGATACCAGGTCTCTTTATCCCTGACAGTGGTTCCTTCACCTCCCTGTGTCCAGCTCTGAGCCATCAGGAGGCAGGTGTGACACAGTGTGGCGTGGGTCCTTCACAGGAGAGATCAGAGGAAGGGGCTGGGTCAATCAGCTGGATATTCATTCTTAGGCAGCTTCCCTGTTTTCCTTTGTTTCCAATAAATATGATTTCTATGTGCTCAACAGTGGGCAGCTGAATGCTGAGGAGAGATGAAGGCAGCAGACTGGAGGAATCCTGGCATGGCCGCCACCAGAAGGATTTTATCCATCCTCTCCTCAGGTGTGTCCTGGGTATGGGAGGAAGGAGAAGAGGGACACAGGTGGAAGCCCCTGTCTAAGCTGGTCTGTGGATATCAGCTTGGGCTCAGCTGCTGCCACCATTGTGGCGGCCATGGCTCCTGGGCCTTACCAGCTCCCCTGATTGGCCATGGCTGCCAGACTTGGCCATGGCGGCCAGACTGCTCCTCCCAGACCCTGTCAGTGCAGCAGCTGAGGTCATGTTTGTGTGTGTAACAGGACAGTGTGTGGATTCTGAGGGGCATGTGTCTAACCGATGAAGTTCTCTCTTCCTCACTACCTAAAATAAGGACTGAGAAAGCATATAAAGCATCGTTCCTCTCTGCTTTAATAGATGCATTCCTTCTTTCACCCAAAATTATGTGATGAGGAATTCCCTAAGTGCAGACAAAGTGGTCAAGTAGAAAAAAAGGAGTACAGATTGCCATTACAGGCATGTGTCTCTCTCCTTTTTAAATTGTCACAAAGACATGAAGTAACACCTAATTCATTTTTCTTATTATTGTAGACACTGTAAGTATATTAATTCTCTACTACTTAGTCCTTGTAAAATTAATAGCTCCCAGGCAATGTGAGCATTTGCTGTGATGGGTCTTTGTGGCAATTTGTCCATCATCTATTCAGGGGGTATCATATATTTGTTCCCATTTCACAGATGAGGAAACAGAGGCTTCAAAGAGCAGGCTTTTGTTCAAGATCAGACAGCAGTAAGGGGCAGAACAGTCACTTGCAAAAGAGATTTTAAATATGGAACATATGTCCTTAGCAAGACACACTTTTTACTTGCATATATCTTTTCTTAGAGATTCATCACTCTTTTCCTTCCAAGGCTCTAGAATGATCACTCTAATATTCGTTACAGGAAATACTCTCTATGCTCCTCCTCAGTGATGCTTCCCAAGATTCATTTATTCCCATAAATACTCACCAAGGATCTGCTCTAAGCCCGATATCACCCAGGTCCTGAGAATAACAGAGATACCAGACAGAGGTCACTACTACTGTGGTAATTCTGTTCTAGCACCAATGCCATTCTTCCTAAATCACCTCATATAGCACCTGGACCTCAGAGTCACACTCTCAAGGACCTTGAGTCCCCTTGATTCCCTGCAGCTCCCTGGATTCAATCTGTGTCTTCCACACCTCTTGGGATCTCAGGACAAAGGAAGAATGTTCCCTGATTCACTTCACCTGTTTCCACAGTTCTCAGAGAGAAGCCTGATCTGGAGCAAATCAGCACAATTGGCATGTGGGACATAAAATGTAAGGGAAGAGTGTGCACTTGAGTCCTCAGGGTTATCGCCTTGCCCTGCTCTACACTCTCAATTTCTTCTAGCTTCTTGTCCTCTGGCCTTTGTGATTTTGCCTCTACTGAACTTACCACTACGGGTCCCACATCAAGTTGGTGGGATGCAAAGATCCCATCTCGGATTCTCACCCAAATCCTAGGCACCCTGTCCTCTAACGCCCAAACACCTTCATTCCCTTTAAGACATCTTGACAGACATTTGGGTCTCCTGTGCGGAAAAGTGCCTCTGGATTGGACTGCCCTTTGCAAACACATCCCATCCATGTCCATAGGGCTCTACCATATTCCAGATGATGATGTGACTCTCAGATTCTCCCTTAGTCTATTTGGGGTTCACTGGAGTTTATGTTCTCCTGGGAAGAGACCCTCAGAGAAGCAGGCAGCAGGAAGGATGTTCACTCACTTCTTTGTTCTGTCTTCTCTCCCTGTCATCTCAGGACGCTTCCCAGCCAGAAGTACCGTCTTTTTCTCAAGGTGACCCTGACTTCCCTGATTTCATACCCCAAGCCTCTGCACCCATAATTTGGTGAAATCCTGTGTTCCTAGTTTGCCAGGTTTTTATATTGACAAATGGATAGGAGATTTAGATTTGGGAAAGCCTTTCATGTTTTAAATTCAACCAGATTTTGTGGCCCCAAATCTCAAAATTGACATAAACAGTAAGTTTTCTTGGGACACAACCAACATCTCATTCCTTGGTTCTTAAATCTCATGATTTGACTTTTACTTAGAGCAATGGCATAGGAGATATGGCTGATATGAAAGAATATCAAATTTGATAACTATGTATTTCTAAACCATCTTCACTTCACTGACTGGAGTAACTCAAGAGATCTCTGTCAAATTTTGGCATTGTGTTTGATCACTAGTTTAATCTTAGTCAGGCTATGAGGGCTTGGCCCCTATTTATGTGTTGCACCCATGACATTTTTACCTAAAGCCACTTAACAAGAACAGAAAAGGTGTGGTTTTCCCTGGCTTTTCCTCTTTAGTAAGGACAGGAGCTCTGAAGAATGGTCAGAAAGAGACCCTTTTTCAGGTAGATACCCAAGGTCACGATTGGTCAGGAGTCTTTTTTTGCTTTTTAGTACAGAGGATGTAACCCAGGGTCTCTGCACTGAGCTACATCTGCAGCCCTGGTTGTTGTCGTTGTTGTTGTTGTTGTTTTGATGGTATCTCCTGAAGTCCCACAGTTGCCCAGGCTTGGCTCCTGTTTGCAGTCCTTATGTCTCAGCCTCCCAGATTTCTGGGATTCCAAGTGTGTGCCTGGCATGCCTACCTGATACAGGCTCATTTTGTTCTGACCAGGTTCTGCTGGCCCCATGTTAACTCTAAAATGTCACAGTATATTCTGATAAAGTTAATAAACTCTAAGGATATTCAAAGGACCAAAGAATGCAATCGAAATACCCTGACCCTTTTATTTGAACAGATTTCTGACCTGCTCTAAGCATCAGTTCTTTCTTCCATGAACAAGTTTGTTTGCAGGGTTTTATGATGATCCCTTGAGATGCTGAGAACATGGAACCTCTAGCACATTTCTGCAAGTGAATCAAAGCTGAACACATGTGAATTTCATCCTGTCCTTCCCAGCATCTTCACCCTGGGCAGTTCGCCATTGCTGGAAATCTCTTGGAAATGAAATCATGGACCTCACCTTTTCTCTAAGAGAATCAGGCAGTTTCAACATATGTAGTTTCTCCCTGGGAACTGAAGTCAACAGGAAATGCAGCCAAAGCAGACATCTGGGGGTATGGTTACCGGCATTTGTGGGGGTTCTGTTGATAACCATCAAAGCCCTTTCCGCTTTGCTCTGATAGTGAGGTATCCAGAAGAGCACAGGAAGTGCTGCAGGCTGTGCTAAGGCCCAAGAGGACTGAGGGGTGGACCAGGTAGCTCCTCACTGGGAAGGATGTGGTCACAGTCATGCTGAGTAGCATGTGTTCATTACAGAGCTCTAAAACATGGTAGGTTACTAGGACGTGTATATTATTAGGTAACCTCATTTCTTTTGTTTCTATGGATTTTGTATTAAGCATCAAGGAGGAGGAGACGGATTTAATAGACCTTATGTTTATAGTTTTTTATCTGTGAATGACCTTGAGGAAGGTTTTATGTTGTGATGCTTTCACTTTTTTTCCTCATTTCTTCAAGTGAATATCAGCTCCTCAAAAGCCTGAGTTATGCTCTATCAGTACCTGGGAGTGAATGAAGTTATACCTGCATGCACTGTCATGAAGAGAGATGTTTTTGTTTTGTTGTTGAATTAAGTATTTTCACTTGCTTCAAGTATATTTGTGCAATTTCAAAAAGAAACAATGGAATTGTGTTTCTCACAAAAATAAAATTATCAAGCAATATAATATTTATTTTTAAAACCTCCTTCCAACAATCTGAGAAATAGAGCAACCTATGCATATTCTCAAAGAATAGGGAGTCATTTTATTCCAGCTCCTTAGGTTGTGAACATAAGAAGAAGGCTGAGGAAACAGGAGACTGGAGGAAGTGCCAGCATGGGGAGGGGGCTCCCGAGGTGTCTGCAGAGAGATGGCATCTCAGGCCATATCAGTTATTTCCAAAGGTCAGAAGCACACAGAGCTTTGCCCATAGCTATGTAGCAGCATAGTAATCAGTCCACTGACCAAGGCAAATGTTCCATACCTCGTGACCTTACTGACTCCTAGAAAATCTTAGGATGGCTACATCTTACGGTTTTTGTTTCACCAACATTGTTTTGTTGGTTTTAAGAGACTTAGAACATGTTACCCAGTTTGCTATGATTTCACTCACCTGTGGAATTTTTCAGGTGAGAATCATTGTGTCCTCCCAACAGAGTTGACCCTTCCCACAGGGCTCTGCTCTGGATCTGCAGTGGTTACAGGGCCTGGGGTTCTCTTCGGCTGTGAAATGGGAGAGCTATCACTTCACATCCTCTCTGGGAAATGACTTTGCCAGAACCCTCCTGATAGTGGTTCTACAGAAGCTTTCTGAAGAACTATTGCCCCCAAATAAATGAAAGATGGATTTTTCTAGGCTCCTTTTATATTCAGACTGGACATAACTTATAGTCCAGTGATTATTGTCTACAAGTCTATGGACCACTTAGCAAGTCCTTGTGAAATGTATTTAGTCCAATGCTTTTCAATCTCTTCAGTGTAGGCATTTTGGGTTCTGGTCATTGTATATGGCGGGGGGAATGGGTGACATTTTGTGAATTATCGCAAGTTTTAGAAGCATCCGAAGTTTCTACCCACTAGATACCAGTAATGGTCCTTGCTAATGGGAGAAACAAAAAGAGTTCTAAAGATTGCTAAGGTCTGCTGGAGAATGGACTGCTCTCATTTAAGAGTTGTTCGTTTAACCCTGTCTTTAGGAAATGGGTACAACTTACCAATATTATTCTCAATTTGTGTCTCAGCTAAAAAGGGGATGAAATGAAGCTCTAGCTGACCACACAACATGTAAAAACCTTACTCTCTCACCAGCAATATCACTGCATCTTGCCACCATCTCTGTTCTTGAGAAACAGGAGACTCATCACATTAACTCTTTCAAGCATTTAGCATATCCACTAATGTCTCACATACTACCAGCTTTTACCTGGTACTTCTGTATGTCCCAGGCAAAATTTCTTTAGCGACATCAGGTCATGGGTTGTACTGGTTATTGAATTCTCTCAATGTGTCCATTAGAAACCTCTCTATAGGAAAGAGCACCATAAATATCGGCCTTGATTAGGAAATTATTCTTATTAGATATCTGATTAGAATGAATCAGTGATGTTAAAAATAAAAAGGTAATTGCTTACTTCGATATGGTATTTGCAACTTCCAAAACACCTTTACCTACACTGGATTATTCTATCCAAGCAATGATATATTGAGGCTGGAGGGTACTGTGAAGGGAATTCCAAAGAAATAAGAACCCAGTCCTATTCTTTAACACCAAGTCCACTTCAGGTCCCATGGAAGGGAGCACAGAACCATTCAGCCCTGTTTTTCATTCCAATTTTGCCTGTTATTAGTTTAACTTTTCACTGTTTGACACTCAGTGTCCTCAACTATGAAAATGAAGCAGTCATCAACCTTCCAATATAACTTAGGGAAAAGGGGTGCAGGAGACACCTAGGGTAATAAGGAAACTCAAAGGATTCAGTGTCCTACAGCTCTGTCCTCATTCATCTGCCTCCTTCTTGAAGCAGCTTCAGCACAGAGCTGCTCTCGGAGGCATCAGTCTGGATTTGGGATATGTTTGTGGTTATGTTCTTATTCCTTGACTCCAGTGACAGCACTGTCAGAGAAAGGAGGCACTGGGTGTTCTGCCTGCCATCCAGGTAGCTGTGCAGTGAGGTAGAGCCCCATGTCAGGATCCCGGAGCCGGCTCACACTGTCTTCCCAGAAACACCCCCACACCCACCTCCAAGTGAAGATGGACAGGGTGGAATTGGCTACAGTATCTCATTTCTTCCTGCACCCAAAGATGAGGAGAAAATTAGAAACTTGAAGGGCTTCATTAATAAATTAGATCTAGAAATAACAGCATATTTCAAAATGTGGATGCGACTGTCCTAAGATATGTCTGTTCAGTATTTGAGAAATTGATGATAGTAGCTATTTAACAAATCTTCTTTGCTTCTTCTACCAGACTCTGTGCCAAGAGTAATCTTTTTCCACTTATTTGGCAAACATTTACTTCAGTCTTCCAGCTCCTTGAAGCCTTTCAATGATCCACTAATTTCTGCCATCTCAGGACATTTGTATACATCCTGCAATCATGGGATAAGTGGTTTAGTTATTTATTTCCTTTGAGGTACACAGGGAAGAGCAGAGTGCTATGCCTAGGGTTACTTACTCAAATACTCAGGCTGTTTGATGCATAATTTGGAATTCTCCCTATTTCAACACTTTTCATTCAAGAATCAGATTCCCTAGTTGAGTAAGTGCACTTGGTATCTTCATGAGCAGACAGCCCTGACCTTGTCCTTTCTTCTTTGCCTTTTATTCTTCCATTTGATGAGTCAGTATGGTATGAAAGGTAAGTTCTAACAGCAGTCATACTAAATTTTCAGTCCCTTCTCTGCTACTGTCAATGCCTGGGGGATCCTGGATGCTGCAGAGTCTCTTTGAATCCCTAGTTCCTCATCCGTTAAAAGAGTGATGATTATATGTAAATCAGAAAAATCATGCAAAAGCTCAGTGTTTGACATTTTCTTGGCTCTTATCCTATGCCATGTCCTCTATACATGGCCATAAAGGACACAGTGCAGAACGTGCCCATCTCAGGTAAGACTGCATTTTTGTCCACTCTTGTATTCTCTTTTTAATCCCCATTGGATAATGCAAGGTATGATTGAAAAAATACAGTAAATGCTAAAATTTTTTTAAAGTATTACAGTAAAAGGCACATTTCCATTAATTCCCTTCAAAATAACCCCCTACCTTCAAACACATTTATTGTATCACCTTCAACACTTTCTGAAGCCACTCTACCTTTGCAGCCCACAGCTTTACTGGAGCTTCCTTTCTGGCCAAACTCACAATGTTTTAAATCATTCTTCTGGGCTCTCTGCCCTTGATTTTCAGCATAGATCTGGCTAAAAGCCTGAACAATAACTATGCCACTGCCTCAACATTTGACTGCCTTGAAATTTCTTCTGCCAGATTAGTCTGCTACCCTTAGTCTCTGTCACATCTTGGTCTCAGGAAAAATCTCTGGACATGAGAAAAATGTAAATAAACTTTCTGCCAAGTTATAACACACATCATCTAGACTAAAACAGCCAGTGCAATCCTTCATCCCAGCAGAAAGCTCCCGAACTTGGTCTTTACTGGCAAGATTTCTATTATATTTCTGGCCTTCTGAGCTCTGACCAGAAGCTCCTATACAGAACAATCTAAGGCATTCTAGCTCTACTCTTTCTGACAACACTTCTGAATCTTTACAATCTTTCCCACAAGCCAGACCAAAAGGCTCCTGAACCACGTGGTCAAGTATAAGTCACAACAACCCCACTCTTGCTACCAAATTCTGTCTTAGTTACTCTTCTTTCATTGCTGAGACAAAACACTTGATGCCAAAAATTAAGGAGAAAAGGTAAAGAAAAGGTTTATTTAGCTCACAGTTTGAAGAGATTTCAGTCCATAATCAGCTGGCTCCAAGGCAGGGTAGCATGGCAGAGGGGCAATAGGTCATGGTGGCAGAAGACAATAAAAGTAACAAGAGCAAAAGGGGAGGAGCAAGCCTCTTTGTCTCACTTACATTGTATGCAGGCTGCCTGCCTTAGGATGGATGTAACCCTCACACCCCAAATCCCAGTGCTGGACAATGAACCAATCACATACTCTAGATTCAGCTACCACTGAAAAACCCACCCCCTGTGACCACATGAGACTTTGTGGGGGCATCTAGACACATACCATAACACTCTGCTAAGAATCTGAAGTCTGAATATATAACAAGGAAAAGGGATTTCCTGTGGTGATGCCTTTACAAGTTATGTTTAGAGGTCCTATTCTGATCTGGACTAAGACAAGCAATCCAATCACCTTCACTTTTGCTGAATATTGCACCAGAAGTCTTAACCAGGGCATTAAGGACACAAAATGAATAAAAGTTAGATTGTAAAGAAAGAACAGAAACTGCCAACATTAGCAGATGATATAAATTATATAAAGAAAATTTAAGAGTGAATAAATAAAATTAGAATCAATAAGAGAACCAGACGAGAGTGCTGGATACCCTTTATTCATACCTCACAGAATCAATCACAGTTCTCTGTTCATTAACAGATGAAATTTCAGAAAATGGAATATAAAATATCTGCAAACCTATTTCTCTTGTTAATCAAGGCCAGACCCCCAAACAACATGATAGCTCCCTGCTTGGCTTCCTTTACTCTGGATTAATTTTATACCCTTAAACATAGTTTGATATTCCAGCGATTGTCCTTTTCCTATATGCTTTTTCAATTTAAAGATAAAGCATTCATTAGAAGATTGTTCATGCAAGGAATTCTTTCATTTTAACAATTGAGAAATAGCAATAAGCTGACAGACACTCTAGTGTCAGTTTAGAAGGGTAGGGGGAGGGATGGACAGAGTTTTAACTTTATTTACTTAAAATGGGTCTGTCTACGGGCTCAGTTTTAATAGGTGTGTTCGATAAAATTTATGGCAGGTCAACAAGTCCTAAAACAAGGTTGATGTCTACTGGTCACCAGGGGTCCAGTTCATCTGAGGTAGCATGATGAGGATGTCCCTCTATTTTAACCCTTTCACAGAAATTGGCCTGGTGTCACCAATCTTTTCTGTGCACTGTGCCACTCTTGGTTCTACAGAAGGTGCCATGTGCAGGCCAACAATTCTGTCCTATCCAGCACATCCATCTGTTTTGTAGACTGATTGCCACCTGGTTCATGAATCATTAAGGAAGTCCAGTTAGTTCTGAGAAATTCAATTTGTTCTAATGGTCAGTAAAGCTACAACAACCCCTCTTTTCCTACATTCTCATTTATCCAAACAATACTGTGGGTGGTTATGGTGAGGGAAATATCATTATGTTTAAAAGGTAATAAATATGACTACCACCACAAGGTCTTCACAAAGCACAAAGCTTTTGTTCCACTGTTCCTCAGAATCCCAAGTAATGAACAAGCATCATCCCCTGCCATTATCTCTGGGTCATGACTGGATAGATGACTCAATACAACTCTTCTTCCCATGATGTTCTCCTAAATGTCCCCTCTAGCCCATCAACCCTAGGTGAACTTCTCTGTCCTAGATAGCAGATTGAGCATGCTTCCCACCCCTTGATGTTAGCTGGGTGGCTTGGCTAAGTTCTGGAGATGGTAGCGTGTCCTTTAAGGAAATCTTGGGGATGTGGGTGGAGTCAGGATACAGCTGCTGTGAGTGGTGAGATGGATATAAAGGTGGAGTTAGGAAGTGAACTCAGGATACAGTGAGGTCAGGGTCAGGAAGTGAGAGAGGGGCTGCTCTAAAGTGTATCCTTTTCAGCATAGATAAAGGCAGATGTGAAGCACTGTGCCTGCCCAGATTGCACAGTAATACACACCAGAATCACTTTCCTCTACATTTCGTAGTACAAATTCATAACTCCTCTCTGTGCCTTCATAAGCATGGTATTTCCCTGGGTTGAATCCCGAATCCACCACTGCCTTGGAAGTGAAAAAGTTGTAGTAGAGAAGATGATGTGGGGCCTGCCCCTCCTTAAATAGGTACCAGTGGATGTAGTTCTCTTCTTCATGAATATCACAAGTGATGACTACATATGACCCAGGATTCCTGGTGATTGACTTCATTCCTCCTTGCAAACCAGATGTTTGACTGACTGCTGTAGAAACAGCAACAAAACAATGATAAGGAAGAAATAGTGGAATTCTTTAGTATGGCCTCCCGCTGTGGGGGAAGTCCATGAGCACTCGTATCACACACTTACCAGCCTGCAGGAAAGCTAGAACTAGGGCCACAGCCCACAGCATGGCTGCCTCTCTTGGGCCTTAGAAGAAGGACCAGATGAGAAGAGGAGCAGAAAGGCCTTTCCAAACTCAAATTCTCTTCAACCTAAAGGAATCCCTAGAACAGTGAGTTGGTGCTGGTCTATCTGACTGAGGGACAAATCAAAATAGCTGAGGATCTGTCTGAGAAGACGGCCCAGCTGCTGACCACAAGGGGTGGTGCCTGGAGCAGCCTGACATCTCTGCCTCTGAGCGCTCCTACAGCGCCGCCCTATGGCTGCCAGGTGCAAATCTTCATCAGAGGAGTAGAAGTCAGGGGTCCTGAGAGCTCAGGACAGAGGCTGGCTGAGTGTGAACATGGTGGGAGGCTGAAGCCGGATGACACAGGCCTGTCTTTGTGTTAACAGTGACGTCCTTGCTGTACAGAGCTTCTCTATGGTAATGCTGCCGCCATGTTCTTATCTTGTGATGAAAATTTTTTTATTGCCCTGAACCACCCTTGCATCTGTGAGTAGACTCACATTAGCAACAAATCTGATAATTCCAGAACCTAGATTGCTGAAAGAAACTAGGACTCAGATGTGGACTACATTTGACACTCCTCAAAGGTAAATGGGCATGTGTGTGTGTGTGTGTGTGTGTGTGTGTGTGTTGTGTATGCACAGATCTATTTGTTAAATGATGTTGTTTATCCTCCATCAGTATAAAAAGGCTCCTTTGTATCTAATTAAAAAAATAAATAAATACAAGTTCCATTTCATGTATTTTTTGGACAATCTTGAACTAAAAATATTATTATCTCTTGGTCTGCAATTCATATTTGCCTGGACATCTAGTATCTTATCTGGCAACCCTACCCTCAGAAAATGCACTTGATTGATTTGGATTATTTATGGAAATACACATGATCAAACAAACTTCTTCTCTTTCCCTGAGCATGGGTCATAACGACTGCTTTGTTCTTTTTGAGTTTATTTTTATTAGTACATGTCTGCAGTACAAAATGTTTGCATTCATCTTAGGGAGCAGGTACGTGTGCTTAACATATTATAATTCTTTTTATTTCCCTCCCTTCCCCCCCACCACCCTCCATTTCTATATCCATTTCCCATTTGCAAAAGAGCTATCTCCCGTTGTTTATTGTCTTACAATGGATTTCATCTTTGTTATTGACACAGCCACGTCCCCACAGTATTGGCTTGTCAGTGTGGACTTTCCCTTTGTGAGATGCAAAGAGTTTCACGGTTCTCCATGTGCTGGGTGATTCTGGATTGCATCCTGCACATTCTGAAAACTACTTGATAGGGTTGTAGGCACATTTTGAGTAGTCTGCAGAGCACTGAGTACTTCTGTTAGCAGAGAGCTGTCCCGGGAAGGACTGTGAAGTCTCATCTTCCTCTGGTGAGCAGTTCAGTCAGTTCCCTTTCTAAACCTTCTCAGCACTTCCTGTTCAGAGTTGTGCTCTGTGGGCGCCCCCGCGTGGCCACTCCTGAACCTGGACCTGGTCTACTCTATCTGGTAAAGCTTTTGCAGGGCTGCTCAGGGTCACACCCAGGGTCCCACCTGCACAGCTGGGGTGAATTCAGAAGTCCAAAAACCACTGAGCGAGAATTCTTATTCTCCCTCCTGTCTACTGTCTGAATACACTTTCCTATTTGCAAAGTCCTCCCCTAAATCTTTTTAAGTACACATGGCCTTTCCCACAGTGGTGACTGCCTCCAGAGCCAACCAGTAAGAAAATAAAGAGAATGAAAGCCATCAGGATTCTCTCTTTCTCTCTGGGAACCACAGTCCTCTGGTCAGATGAAATATCGCCTCCTTCAGAGTGTAGACTGCATTCCAGCCACCACTCCTGCCGCTGCCCTTGGGATGACCCTAGGTCTTAGAGAAAATAGAGAAAGACAAAAGTAGCTTAAACCTGTGGTGAACAAGCCATTAACACAGGCTGACATCTTTCAAAGATGTCCGAAGTCATTGAATTTCAACAGATTCAAAAGCTACCTCAGTTCCACCGGCTCGCTCTACTTCTCCAAGTTACTGTGGATTTCACTGGAGTCACGATGATAGCCAAATAACTGTAATTCTTTGTTCCATTCCAATCTTACTCAGTAACATCTAACACTTAACTGTCTCAACACTGAAATCACACAATACACTACAACCTACAATGTTTCAGTTACAGAAAGAAAAGGCCAAATCAGCTGTAGACTTTTAAAAAGTAATGCAGGGACCGGGGATTTAGCTCAGCAGCACAGTGCCTGCCTGGCAAGTGAAAGGTCCTGAGTTCGATTCCCAGTACCTCCCCCTCATAAAAAAGCAATGCAAATGGCAAAGGTGAAGAGTTAACACAAATATAAGTCACTAGAAGGGTCAGGTATTTGGTTAAGGAACCAGATAGTGGAACTATTAACCAAACTGTCAAGAAAATGGCCCAGGCAGCTTTGCAGTGGGCTATGTCAACATGGGAACCTCATTGAGCTGATGGCTGGGGATGGAGTAAAAAATGTGCTACCTAATGATCTTCTGATGCATACAGTGGGTGGTCCACAACAAAGTGTCATTTCATGTGCACTCTGCAGTCTCAGGTATCTTTCCTTTTACACACCTTGGATTATGGTAGTTACTTCATTTTCTGGTCTGGTGTGTTTAATACACACATGCTTGGTGTCTCTGGTATGGCCCAGTAAATCCATCTGCCTGTGTGTCCTGATTTAATTCAAGAAGTTCACAGGTGATGAGTTTTTCATTGGCATGAATAAATCATTTATCACAAGCCTACGCTTGTGCTAGACAGGTGGTGGTTGTTTACACGCACAAACAAGGTATAGGGTCATTATACTGTAGCATTTGTACCTCAAGCAAGCTGCTGCTTTATACCAAGTGGAGTATCGCAGAGCAAGCTGCAGTCAGAAAGCTGCTGTTGCTCTATTCTAAGTGGAATAACTCTAGAGAAGCTGCAGGGGAAATTCTGTGCTCTGTTCAATCCCAAACAGAAAACTAGGGCACTTTGGCCCTTGCTCTCTGTCCTCTCTTGGTACATAGTCCATGTCTGGTTTTCTTTGGGGACAAGCCAGGGGACACCTGAGGAAAAATAAAGAAGAAACTGCTGGTTGAGTCATCCTTCACTCTCTAGTTTCCTTCTCCAGTGAGCTTTCTGCCATTTATTATTCAGAATCCTCCGACTTGGGATTTATAGTTACGTTCAGTGAGAGAGACAGGAAAGTGTAAGATCTCCTCCAATTTTCCAAAACTGGAATTCTTGGCAGTGTGGGTTTACATTTCCTTCTGTCAAGATAGGCAGAATCAGTTCCTTGTTTTTAAATATGTGCAGAAGTCATGAGATTCTAGTTCTGGGTCTGAGACTCACAGAGAATGTGCTTCTGCTGGCTGTTGTATTCCCATCATTGTCATGAGAACAAGTCCAGCTAGCCTGCTGCACATGAAGCAGCATGAATAGCACAACTGATTCATTCCAGCCCTGACCGCCTTGACCAGCAATTCCCTCTCCCAGAAAACTTGACAGATGGCTGACAGTTGACCAAGTCCAACCAAGGTCAGCTGACCCTGCGGCCCAGATCAGCAGGACAGCCTAGAAGCTCCATGGGCCTATGACAGCTAATAAATGATGGATACTTTAAGGAACTATGCTGGGGTGTCTGTAACATAGCATTATGTGGCAATGGGGTACAGAGATGATACATAGACAGATACATAGATACATGGATACACAGAATCTGTATGAAGAAAGGAAAGCTAGAAATGCATAACATATTATCTATCATATGGATAATATATACCAATGTGTATATGATTTTTGATAATATACACAGACAGTCCCAAATTTATGATGGTTCAACTTATGAAGATCTGAAAGCAATGCATATTCAGTAGAGACCATACTCTGAATTGTATTTATGTACGTATTTATTGGTGCTGGGGATTTAACCGAGAGTACCACACATGCTAAGCATGCACTGTACCACTGATCTATATCTCAAATTTTCAATTATGATTTTTTTCCCCAGCTAGCATCCTGTGGTGTGATCCCTTCCTGACATGCCAGACTGGATGTGAAGTCTACTTCACCATCAGCAATGAGATCAGGGAGAAACAACCAACTCTCTACAGCAGCGGTCCCCAACCTTTTTAGCACCAGAGACTGGTTTCATGGAAGACAGTGTTCCCATGGACCTGGTTGGGGACCAGATGATTCAAAAGTACGCACGATCTAGGTTCCTCCCATTCGCAAATCACAGTAGGATTCTGCTCCTATGAGAATCTAATGCCACCTCTAAATCTAATGCTCACCTCCTGCTGGGTGGGTTGGTTCTTAACAGGCCATGGACTGGAGCTGGTCCATGTGGCAGGGCTTGGGAACCCCTGCTCCATAGTGTGCTGTACTGATAAATTGTGATGTCTGGTATGTTAGGTGTATTTGAAACATTTTCAACTCATGATATCTTCAACTTACAATGGTTTTAACTATGTAACGTGGCTGTAAGTTAAGATGTATGTGTATATAAATGTTCATCTATCTCTAACTTTATTTTTCCCCTTATGTGTATTTTCTATCTCAATATCTACCTATACTTCTGTGTATCTGTCTTTGTCTACTGTTGGAGTCTGTGTGCCTATCTTTATCCTTCCATCTCCACAGCTCTCATTCCCTCTTCCTTTAATACCAAAGCTCCCTTACTGTATCTTTCCCTACCTCTCTCTGTCTACTTCCCTGTCCCTCACTACGTGAGTATCATGTTCTTTCCCCTCTTTTGTTTTCTGTCTCCATCTTCCTTCCCTGTATATTTTTGTCTTTCCATCCCTCTGTCTCTGCCACTTCACCTCATTGTCTTTTCATTTTCTATCTTTTCTCCTTTCTCCCTCTTTCATGGTAGAGATCTAGACCTTTTTTGTCCATGTTTCCATCTCACACTAATGCCTCATCCATGTATGTCATGGTCTCAAGTCATTGCCTTATATTACCTATTTTCCCCTCTGTTCTGCTTTTCTTCCCTCCCCCTCTCCCTCTGTCTTTCCCTTTGTCCCTTACTGTTTCTGTTGCAGGCAGAGTCTCTGACTGGCTCCTTCTCCTTCATCATACTAACCTCTCATCCCTTTGTCCTCTCTGTCTCCCTTTCTTCTGAGCCATCCTGAGGACTTGTGAGATGAAGAGTGTGGCTTCCATGGGAGAGTGGGTCCAAACTCACCAGACTAAATTTACTTCTCTGCTTCTCCTAATAATTATGCTTGTCATATAACGAGATCTAAGTTTCTATAAGGATAGAACAACTGTTAAAAAAAATACCACTGACTTGGAAAGAAAGTTATATTGTATGTACATTATAGTGTTCAGAACAAAGAAACAGTCAAAGAAAACTCCAGCTTGATGACTTTGCTTTTATTTGTATAATAACTCTTACATGCAATACTGTAATGTATAACAGAACAGAAAACTATAACACTGTACTGTACAGTACAATTAGCAAAAATTACAGAACTGTACTGTGGAAGAAGCCACCATAAGGCTGCACTGCAGCTCACGTTCCTGCATCGTAAGTCTAAATGCAGGTCATAAGGTCAAGTGGCAGGCCGTAAGTCCAGACAAGTAAGTCCTTCCCTGAGGAATGTCTGTATTTCTGCTTCAGCCGGCTATAAGATGTTACCTAGCACTGATACAGAAATTAGCCTATTTACCATGAAGTTATTATAATTATTATGACTCCCCATGAATTTATGACCTATAAATGAGTGTCCTATCCTCATCATTTTGCAGGACAGGTCACTAGTATTTGTAGTGAGCTCCATGGAGGAACACAACTCATACTGAGAATCACTCAGCCCTCCAAGAAGCTGAGGCAGGAGAACTCCACGTTTGATCTCTTCCAGCCTGGTTTTCTTAGCAAATTAGTGGGCCCTGTCAAAAAGTAAAAAATTAGGCCAGGGATATAGGTCAGTGGGTCAGTGCCTGCCTAGCAAGCATGAGGCTGTGAGTTTGATTCCTGTTACCAAGAAAAAAAAGAAGTTAAAAATAAAAAGGGGTTGGGTATATAGCTCAGTGAAAAGGTCCTGGATTTGATTGAAGGAAAGAAAGAGACAGAAAATTCACACTCAGTGGAGTAGTGGAGTGCAGGGAACATTATAGCCATTTCATATATGCTTATGGGGAAAATGATCTTCTGTGTAGCTTAAACGATTTTTAGAGGTGTCACTGAAGCTGGATTATATTATGTGCACTCCTTCCATGGAAGATTTTTTTGTTTTGTTTTGTTTTGTTTTTGTTTTTCTCCGGTACCGGGAACCGAACTCATGACTTTGCGCTTGCCAGGCAGGCACTTTGCCGCTGAGCTAAATCCCCAGCCCCTCCATGGAAGATTGTAAACAGAATTTTCATTTGGTCAGTCATTCTGTTCCAGGACATAGATGGGAACTCAGGAAAGTCATTATGATCCTAATAAGCAAAAGCAGAAGCTGATCCCTGAAAAGGGAGGAAAACAGAGGAAGTGGATGAAGGGATGACGTGCTCTTGTGCCTGTGTGGCTCACGGAAGCTGCAGGTTCCAGGAAGCAGAAGGAAGCTGGGTGTGAACTATCAACCTCAGCCCAAGCTTCACTTCCTGTCTGCTGTTCCCACAGGTCCTTCAGCCTCGCCACATGAAGATGATAGATTATCCGGTTAAATAACCCTTAGTTATTGCAGACTGATCAGGCCCACAATCTCCCAAGCGAGTGGACAGTGAAGGCTTAAATAAATGAGACAATGGAAATGATTTCAGGGCTCCAGGAGGGTCTCACTCTCTTACAGCTTTGATATTCTCTAAGTTTAGCCAAAGACTTCTCTGGGCAGCCCATATTTATTTGGTTTTCAAACAAAGGAGGAGAATACTCAAGAAAGCACGGGAACTCTCGCAGGACCTTGGGAGAATTTTCCTAAGTAGTAAATTCTGTCAATCAGGAGAACTACCTTACCTTTAGGTTGGTATTTATTGTAGGAGTGTGCAGCCTGCAGCTGCAGTCTCCTTGTAGTTACTTGGGGTTGAAGCCAAACATCCTCAGTTGTGGCCTTATCTTGTCCTTTGAGGAGTCACATCTTTATAGGCCGATACAGGCCTCAGGGTGACCAGGGACTCAGACTTACGATTCACTACTCACTGTGAATCCACTGCCTATCTTTAGACAAGGTGCCTAAGCTTCAGACAACTCACAAGTAAACATGGAAAGTCAGTTGGTTAATATTAAATCTTGCTCAGAGACACTTCGTAGTGGTCTCCAAAAATAGGTGGCTGCCAGTTCCAATCAACTTCTGTCCACTCCCCTGGCTCCATGCTGCAGACTTCCCTCCCCGTGAACAGCTTGGTCAGGGCTGATCCTGGAATGACCAGCAGGTGGTGGCACCCCACAAATAGTGCTCAAGGGGATGGAGCAGTCCCAAAAGGACTTTCGGCAGGGGGGTTGACTTGAGAATTGGTGATTCTGTGAGTATGTGTTACTTTGGAAAGGCAGAATGGCCGCTAAAGTCCAAGCACTATGCTTCGAGGTGTGTGTCCTTGGGAAAGTCAAGCTAAATGGGATAAATAACCCCTACTCTGGATATATCACTTTGGGATGCCAGAGAGTTTGCCAACATGTGGTTTTAAAAACAAATACATTAGTCTTCAGTGCAATTTAATTCTCGTAGCCATTTAATCTTTACGGTAATAAGTCAAAGGAGATGTAATAAACTACTTTGACAGATGAAAGAATTGAAATCTTAAAAAGGTTAACCTGTTCATTTAAGAAATAGGCAAGGAGGCCTGGATATAAACTGAAGTCTAACAAATTCCAAAACCCAAACCACTATCTATTTAAGATACGTAGAATTAGGGCCAGGGTGATAACTCAGCAGCACAAGCACCTACCTGCCTGGCAAGTTCAAGGTCCTGGGTTTGATTCCCAGTACCAAAAAAAAGATACATAGAATTATAGATAGAATTTTCCTCTAAAATAACAAAGTTCAAGACACTATGAAGACAATTTCAAAAACTCAAACATAACTCTCATGTGCTAATCGGCAAACAGCATAAGACATTCTTGAGTAGGCCATTCAATCAATGATGGTGTACCTCAACAAGTAGTAGAAAGTTAACAGCTAATGGCCTTGGGCCGGGGATATAGCTCAGCATCATAAGCACTTGCCTGAGATCATGAGTTTGATTCCTGGTACCAAAAAAAAAAAAATAGTTGATGGCCTTTTGTAAGAGTCATCTTACAAAAGATGGTGACCCATTAACTGGTAACAAATACCCTTTGAGTGTCAAACACTGAACACGTTTATTCCTCCGTTACAGGCATACGGTGATGTTACTTTTTCCTATTTTGCAAGTCAAATTGAGGCCGAGATTAAACAACTCATTGAAGTCACTTAGCTAACAAAGAACTCTAGAAATCTGAACAAGCCAGCCAGTCTCCAGAGTTTGTGCCCTGAGTAAACTACTTAGGGATTTATGGGTTAACAATCGGGGTGCTACATTTCAACACAAAATGTGATGTTTTTTATATTTCTTGTTGTTTCTAACTCTGTGCTTCCTGCTTAGATGCACAGTATTTTGATAGTCTTGAGTTACTTACACTGACTTCTGGCTCCCTCTCCTGGTCACTGGATGTGTATGGTACATGCTATTTGCTGGTGAGTTGGAGTTCTGGTTAACTGAAGTGCATCAACAGCAGAGACTCGGCAGGATCACTGGGGAAGGCCCTGAAATGAAAGGCAGGCTCCAGTTCCATACCTGATGTGCTTAGACAAGAAACTCTGCCTTGCACAATCTTGATTTCCCTAGTCTCAAAGTGAGAGGAGTCAGTGATGTTTTTAGTCTCTTCCAGCTTTAAAAATTTGTGATTTGGGCTTGAACAGATGCTCCAGATAGTGAAATAACAGACATGGTTGAATGGAAAACAGAAACTCCTTTTAATTTTGATACAGCAATAATGTATATTGCTTGCTTCCTCCTGACTGCCCTAGGAGAAGTACATGCTGAGTAGGCTCCAAAAGCAGAGTGCATAGGTCTCCTGCATGTTTGGGTAGCCCCTGGCTTTGCAGCCCAGCCTAGCCACTGCACAAGGTAGTGATTACAGAAAACTCATCTCAGGGCAGCATGGAGGTAGTGTTCAAAAATCCTACCTGTAAGGACAGAAATACTGAGGCTTAAAGGGATAAAGGTATGATATAGGTATGTGTACTTATACACATGGGCACAACTATGATGCATATGCAAAGCTAAATTGTACTGACTTTTACTGGCATTTGGTTTGTGCTCTGTCTATAAAACTAAAAAAGAAACCTCTTAGTAGATATAAACATGCACACAAAGTAGAATTGTCTTGAAGATACTTGTAATTTGTCATCTATATGCACCGTCTTTCTATTATATTGATTTATGATTTTAAATATTTTGATGTTTCGTGGGCTTTAAAAATCATAAGCATTATCACCCGTGTATTTATATGCCTTGTGTCAGAGGAACATGGTAATTGGCTGTGGCTTGGAAAATGTGTCAGCTAAAAATTAAATTTGCATCCTTCCTCTCATTTTTGTATGACTGAGCTCTATGAGGGCTTGGATCCATGCCTGGGTCCTGTGATTTTACATGAAGTAGCATCCTCATTTCAGAAGGGGAAGGCTTCCTTCAAGGTGAGATAAATCCCCAAGTCCAGCACACAGCATCCAGGATGCTACACAATAGCTAGCATCCAAGGGCCAGAGATTTTTCCTGAAGAAGGAAAATATGGCATTTCCCACAGACCACTGAAGAAAATGAAGCAATCCCCTTTGGGTTACCCAAAAGGAACCTTAATTTACTACTTAAAATCACTCTCTGTGAGTTATGGGTTACAGATTGTCTTCAATTAGGTCTCCAAGTTAAACACAAAGGTTGCCTTTAAGATGTATTATGGGTTATCCTGAAATCAGCGCCTGATTTCTTTTTGATATTTGCTTGGTTTTTTGAAAAGATTCTTTTTCTTTATTTAATTGGTATTTGTTTTTAACGTTAGTTTTCCCATTTTTCTGTTATATTTCATAAACGCATAGCACACTAATCACTAATCCTTGCCAGGTGTGTTGTATAGTTTTACATACTCAGTGTTTTGCATATGTATTGCTTCTTTATCCCCTTCCCTCCTGGGTATGCCTTGTAATGTATTTGACACATGTCCTCTGCCTCTGTGAATGTGCTACAGTGCTATGAGTGAATAGTGCACTTGTGATCTCTGTCCACGGTACACGTTCCTGCATACCCATGTCTGGACTCCCGCCAGTGCTTTTTGCTACACAGCTGGTAGCCCCTGCATCTCTTCATGAAAAGCCTCATGTGTTCAAAGGCAGGGTTTTGAAAGGTGATGGACCACTAGAACTAGCTGTGCTGCTAGGGAGTGAGGGCCTGGTTGGAAGAGGTGGTCACTGAGGTGTGACCTGAAGGGTATGCGTCTCTCTCTGAGTCCTACCTTCACTCTTTGCTTCCTGGTCACCATGAGGTAAGCAGCTGTCCTCCATGGCAGACCCTTCCACTAGGGCATTCTGCTGTACAACCAGTTGTCTATGTACTGAAACCTTTAAAAGCCATCATCATAAATAATCCTTTTCTCTTAAAGTTGTGGGTGTTGGGTATTTGTTTCAGCAATGAGAAAAGTGACTAGGACAGATGGGTACCTACCTGTCACCAGCAGTGCTGTGATGGAGACCTCACAGGGTTCCTTACAACCAGTGTAAGCATTTTCCTGGGGAATGTCAGCCTAGGATTGCTGGTCAGGGAAACACACGCATGGGCATGCCCTCTCTCTGTCTCTCTCTCTCTCCTTTCCACTATGTACTGCCAGTGCTATGATGTTACCTGGAATTTTGATTTTTGTCAACTGGATGGCTGTCAAGCAATATCTCGTTGCTTTAACTGGAAGTTATCTAATTATGAGGAAGCTGAGGGTCATTTTGGAAACCTGCTCTGCTTTGCAGCATTTCCTCCAGTTTCCTGTCTGTGTGTGCCCTTTACCTATGGCAAAGGTAGTCTGAATAGCAGAGCTAGAATTAGAGCCAATCGGCCTGGATTGTACATAGGATGGCACTGCCTTCTATGTGACTTGAGCAAGTTGCTTCCCATCATGGTCCTCTAGCTTCATCTGTAATAAGTAAAAACAGTTAAGTGCCTCATAGGTTTGTGAAGATTAAATGAATTGAAACATATAGAATCCTTACAGGGCCAGGCAAGTTGTAAATGTGCAACAAATGTTCTTATTACATTCACTATTCCTGTTAGTTTATTAATATTATATATAAATGAATGCTAATATATATAATAAATATAATTATAGTAGCAACACTGAAATGCATTTCTTCTTGAAAGAGTGGTTTGTGTATTCTAGATAATTGTTTTTGTGAGGTTGGGATGCTATAGATCTATGAAAGTGCACTGTCATCTACCTATGAACTTTATCTCCCATGCTTTTTCATTAAATAGAAATTTAAATTTTGTGGTCAAGCTTTGGTTCCTTACTTTGATTTTGTTTTTCTTTTTTTTTTTTTTGCCATTATACTTTGTGCACTGTGCAACTTTATATAAGAAAAGTTTTCACTCTCCAATATGACAAAGGTATTTTTCATTCCTTCTTATATTTACTTTCAGATTTTCTTGCATTGCTAATCCTGGGATTAGAGTTTTCTGGCCATGTCCTGAATTAACCAATCTGTTGGTCCGTTACTCAGTCACACAGCACAAGTGTACACAGAAGATCCTAGGGTGGATGCAGAATACAGAGGAAGTCAAGAGACAGTTTATCACTCAATGAGGGAAACGAAAGGCTAGAAGACATTGGCTTTACTCCGCACGCGATAGAGTGGGTAAGTACACAGGAGTGAGCAGGTAGGGAGGAATTTGGTGAAGAGGTGGGATTTGAGTTGTTCCCTAGGGACTGCAGGCAAATAGGGAGGGAGCAGCCCAAGAGAGGGATGTTGCAATAGGTGAGCAAAGGTGTAGCATGGGGATGGGGAAGCAGGGATGGGGAAGTGGGGAGACTCCTCTGATGAAAGCTGAAGATGAATATTGGTGAAGATGTGAGGACTTTGAAGGCCACGCTGTGACACTGTGATTTGATGTGATATACAACACTGCGATTTGTATATCTGTGATTTAGAAATAATTGTATATTTGTGACTTATGATATTTGTATATTTGTGACAGTGCAATTTGATGTGATATACAGCATCGGATAGTGTGGGAGTCGGTGGTGTCTTGGTGGTCCTCCCGAGAAAAAGACGAGAGGATTTAGAAAATAAAGACAAGAAAGGATAGCCGGGGTCAGGTGGAGTTACCTCTTGCTTGATGAGCAGGAGGACTGACTTCAACAGTAGGGGCATTTATTTTATACACTTGCGAAGTAGTATCATGAGAGATAGTGTTGCCTAGTGACTAACGACTATAACTGTCCACGTAAAATCCTTTTTTCAATACTGATGTAGCTTGACTGCCTGAGGCACTCTGGCTCTGTCCACCCTCACACATATGACCAGCAACCAACTCCAGCAGCTCCCAACAGTGACACTGTGATTTGATGTGATATACAGCATTGGATAGAATGTCACCATTAGAGTCTGAGCGTGACAAGGAGAAGGGGTGGGAACACACTGGCATCAGTGTTAGTTGTATAAAATGGGTTGAGTCACAGGACAAATGGGAAAGACAGGAAGTAGGAAGAGAAGAAGCACTAAAATCACCTCTGTAGCACTGGGAAGGGCCCCTACAAGGTCAGGTGATAAACACCAAAGTGCAAAGTGGTGTGCTGTCTTGAGGACAGCAATAATGGCAGGTGTTTGCCATCTGGGAAATCACTCCCAACTTTGCAGCAGTGTGAAGAATGGGGAGCCCCTGAGTAGTGTGGTGAGCACAAGGTCTAAGAAAGTCTGGTAAAATGTGGCCCCAGGATACAGTAACTGACACCTAGCAAGAGCTTGAAAAATGTTTAATGAACCAAAAAGTCATACGGACATGATGGCAACAACATCCCTTGGAAGAACATTCCTTGGTGAGCTGGATACAAACCAAAGGAGAGACCCTGAAGTCACTCGGCCCCACACCCCACTCCCAACACCTCTGGAAGGAGGAAGAAAAACAAAGAAAAGTGGCAGAAAAGGAACAATGAGAGAGGTAGAAAAACAAGGAGAATTAGTATTTTGGAATTTTAGAAAGAGTCTGGTTTGATGGCATCACCGAATACCTCAAAATCAGCTGGGGAATGACAGGATAACAACACTAACTATAACGATGTTCATTGATAGGAAGTAGGTGTGAGGGTATCATTCACAAGGCAATGTGCTTATGGACAAGGTGCTCAGGGGTGCAGGACATGTTTTCTGAGTGCGAACTACACACATACACACGTTGTTCAGGAGGGTGCAGGGAAAAGAAATAACCAGATCACTCTAACCTGACCATCAGGAAGCAGAGAACCTGAGTGTTGGACCTGAGATTACATGGGACTGGGAATTAATTGGATTTTAGAAAGCTAAGGGAAAGTTTAGATTTCCTTTGAAAGAGCTTCAGTACCTAGCTGGCTTTTCTCTTGATTTGCATAGATTTAAGGGTTGTGTCACAGTTACCTTTCAAACTGGAAAAGTCCACAGAGATGACCACTAAGCAATCTTTATATACAGCCAATGAGTTACAAAATACCTGAAAGGACTAGTGCACTTATCCAAGCACTGTTTATTTAGCTTTTATGAGCAATTTCTCAAACACTTGCTTGGACCCTTGAGGAGTCTTCCTGGAATAGCAGGATGGCCTCATCCTTGTCCTGCAGGATAGGATAATCTTAAATCAAGATCTGAGACAGGATACAGGGCTGGCTACCTTAGAGATGAATAGAACCACATGGAACTCAATTTTCTAAGTTGGCTAAGAATATTGGTCATTGTCTTCTGCATGCAGCTACAAAATATCCAATTCCATTTATCCGAGTCCTAAGTAGAGGTCCATGCTGGGAAGACGGGAGCCACACCATCATGTGCAGGAGTGCTACAATAGATGCCAAGTGCTACATTCTATGCCAAAGTCTGGCATAGAATATTTGTAAAGATTTTTATTGGGTTCCAAGAAGAAATCAGAAGGCAGCTTTTAGTTGGGTCCCTTAAGAAAGACTAATAGAGTCTTGGTAAGGCCAATCTGTGACCAGTCCATTTTTAAGGCTTCAAGGTATTCCACCATGCATTTGTGTGGATAAGACACAGAGCTTCAGTCATCTTTAAACTCCTTGGTTTCTCATAACTTTTATAGTTTCCCAGAGGTGTTTTCTATAATGGGTCACTGCTGGGCCACTGTGGCATATGGTCAGATTTTCCCAATAGCCTGATTAAAGGCTTCTTTATGTGATAAAAGAGCTCCTAGAATTCTAAGCCTGCACATTCTGCCCAGCAGCCCACAACATGATACGTGTAGCTCTCTGGCTGAATCCAAAGCCATCCTAGCTTTGTCAGAAAGAGCCTGTGGGTCAAAGTAACAGTGGCATGGTACATGGACTGTCCTCAGGACTCAGAGATGTCATTACAAATTCATATTGCCAGAGAACTTTGGCAGTTATCCCTACAACACAAGTCTATTAGAGGGATTACTGGAGTCCATGTTAGGCTTCCTTTTTCTGACTTGAACGTGTTTGAAGGTCTGCATGCTATTGGTTTGTAGCAGCAGTCTGAAAACATGGAGAAGAGGCCCAGACAGAGCTGGGTCCAGGCCATTTGGTGTAAAACATAGATACAAATTTGCCAACATACAATCAAGTAATGTGCCTAAAGTGGGTTGGTGGTGCGGGAACTTAAATTAGGCTGAGAAAGGGAGGTGGAAGGACCTGGATACTGGTAACCACAGGGAGTCCTTGACACTCCTCACACATCTCCTAGAAAATCCACCTCAATGGGAAAGAATTTTCTCTCCACATCAGAGGTCATTTCTGGAGAATAACCCTATTGACCCCATGTCCTCTAACACATTCCTTCCAGCCCACTGGGAATTCTTTTGGATCTTGGCAATTTCTGAATGGAGAACCTTATTACTTAGTGCTATAAAAGAGAAAAAGAACTGAACAACTGCTTAAAAACATACCATTGTAGAGGAATTAGTTTGATTTACATAGGTAAATTCTAAGTTCAAAGTGAAATTTATCTTGGCCATGCCCTGCTTAACTGCTCAATGAGAGCTGCCCTGTGCAGAGGTGTGACAGGAATTTCAGGGTAACTGCTCCAGATGTGGCAATTGTCTTTGTCATACATTGGGTGCATTTGCTTATTAGAGCTAATATTTTAGCTTTGCTTTTAGCATCTCTTGTGTACTTAATGTCAAGAACTCCTTCTCTATGATAAATCTCACATTGCTGCATCTCACTTCCTGAATTACCAGTCATGTTGGTGGACACTGGTGTCTTATTCTTTTGCACTAGACTAGCATTCATGATGACCTGGTTTTCTTGTAAATTAGCCCCCGGAAAACTCTTGAGTCGATAATAATGATTTCCCTATTAACATTTAAAACATCAAAGTCAGTAATCTGCACCAGCAGAATTTGAACTATGAGTCAAAAGTACACACACTTCCAAGTCTAAGAATGCACATGTTTGACCAGCCTGCATTGTATATAGAATTATATTAGTAGAGAAGAGTTCGAGTCAAAATGAATTTTTTTTTGTTTGGAGAGTTCAGGCATCCATGGTTCAGGGAGTTGACTTTTCTATTTTATATGCTCTGATATTTTTATGTACCTGAAATGTAAACATGCCAGAAAGAAAAGCGACCAAAAAAATGAAGCTGGCATGGGAAGAAATTGCTGATTATGAAGGGCCTACGATTGTCTGTCATTCAGACTGGGAGTCCATAGAGGCACCTTTATGGGGTCTCCCTGCACAGCTGTTATTTGTGCTGCAGTAATTGCTGGTCATCAGGGACACCCAGTGATCAGCAATGACCAGAATGGAGGAGGAGAGGGGTAAAGAGAGACTACGAAGCACAACTCAGTGAAGGAAAAAGCATTTTTCTGCACAAATAACAACTCCAACATAAATTGTTTCAATGAGTGTGTCCAAATGGAGCAAGATTCAAAAACGGGGAAAAAAGACTCATAAAAAAGAATTAGGGTAATTGTTGGAGATTACCAAAGGTTTATTTGGAATGACACAGCACTGAGAACATAACTGTTACAAATGATTTGTGGATACAGCATACACCACCTATTTTTTTTTTTTTTTTTAGGATGACTTGTGAAGATGAGTTGCATAAATAGAAAGAGGTGGAAATATATAGGAGCTCTTTTAAATTGGTTCTCTGGGGTGGGATTAATGTGCCCCATCTTGTAGCCAATCTCTTAAAGGCAAGAGTGAAGACCATAGCTGCTCCTCCCAGACTAGCCTTCCTTCAGCCAGAGCAGCTGGCGGCTGCGTGATAAGGCCCTGCTTTTGTCCAAAAGGGCAGCAGTTTGGATGTGCTGTCATCTCATCCTGGAAACTGCACATGACAAACACAGATACTGTTGACTGTTTTGGCAATGGGATGGCTGGTTTTGCAATTGTAATGCCAGACAGAGTAAGAGCAACGCATGTATCAATGACACTTGAGCAGCGAAGAGCTACAATGGAAACGAAAGAAAGCAACTATGTATATGTAGCCTTCTGCATACACATAGATCCAGCAGTTGCGGGGACTAGCTTATGTGAGTGTGTGTCCATATATATGTAGATATAGGTGTGTTGGAAAAGACCATTGAAAACATTTGCAGCAGATTAGTTTTAAACACAGTAAACCTGAAAGGGAAAGAGAGAACGTGCTCACACCTGGGCAGGGGAGTCAGATCAACTTGTACTAAGGGAAAATTCATCACATCTTCTGCAGGGCAGACACTGGATATCACACACTTGGTGCAGAGAAATTAAGGTCCAGTCTGGAGAAAGCTACTTTAGAACTGGTGGGAGAGCAGTCAAGTACAAGAGTGTCCACAGCTTGGACAAAGCACAAACCAACTTGTTATGAACCCCGTGGGAACAAAGTGAGGACTTTTTTCCTCACATGTTTTTCCCTCTTACACATTTTTATTTTGCATACATGCTCTACTGATAGGTCTTCTCAATCTTTGTCTGGCATCAGTCTGTAAATGGTTAAGAGCATCACAGCAAAAGTGAACTCTTCAGGATGTCACGAAGGTTTAAAAACCCAGTCGTCCAGCTCTTTTCTGCAATGCTTGTAGTCCTACTCCAGGCGCCGGGTGAAGTTCTCTGGAAAGAGGCCTTTGTAGGCAGCCAGGTCTCTGTGCTGAAGCCAGTCTGATTCCTTTACTCCCACCAGCCAGCCCGCATCCTGCAAGACAGTGACAGGTGGTCAAGACCCAAGAACTATGGAAGCAAATGGACTGCCTAGAACCACAACCGACTGTGATTCTGCCCATCATGTCACGGAACATGGAAAGTCCTATGGTGTGATCAGTGGCAAGGCTCATCACAAATCATTTGGTAATAAATAAATACATACATACATAAATAAAGACTAAACATTTAAAACTATTTATGTACTGTATAAAGTATATTTGACTCAAGATGAGTGCTGACGTTACGGTTTTGTTTAAAGCAGTTAATTGATTAACTGGATTATGATACAAGTTGTTAAGGAAGAATAAAGGCAGTGTGACAACACAGCTTACAGGAACATGACCTGTCCAGCAGGTCACAGTGAATTTAGACATAGGGAACCCTGGTTATTGGGCTGATGAGGTCATAGGAAGTCTTGCATGAGGTGATAGAGACTGAATATTTAAATTAAAAATTTATTACAGTGAAAGACACATTGCTATTAATCCCTCTCAAAATCCTTGCCCTTACTTCAAACACACTTGTCTCATGGTTCTTGCTGCTTTCTGAAGCAGCTCTGGAAGTCTTCTTTTGTGAGTGTCTTTATGAGACGTTATGAAAAATACAGAAAATGCCACTGGCAAGTGCCATCCAACGGGAAGGCAAGGTTGTAAAAACATTATAGTGTGTCCTCATCCACCTTTTTCACTAGATCTGGCTCTTCTCAAAGTCAAAATGACCCTCAAAGGTAAACATTTTGAATCAATTCAGGACATCAAGGCAGCCCTGACAGCATAACTAAAGACACTTATGAAAGAGGACTCCCAGAACTGCTTCAGAAAGTGGCAAGAATGATAGGGAAGGGAAGGGAAATATTTTGAGGGTGATACATGGCAGTGTCTCCTTAATTGTAATAAATTTTAAAATTCAAACATACACTATAGTTTTCTGTCATATATCATATTTACTGTGTAAACTATAGTTGGTTGAAGATTAAAGTTAACATTCTGATTTTTTGTAAAACACTGTTGATTGACATCAGCTGCATTATGATAGTAGTTCCTAAGGAATTCAAGTCAAAATATAGCTTGAAGGAAGATGAAAGTCACAATGAACTCAGGCTGGAGGGTCCCTGATTAGAATATCATGCTGATGACGCCAGATAGGGTCTTATATTTCATCCTGGGCCACTTGCTTCTAAGAAAGTCCTCTGTCCCATAGCTCACATCACAATTCCAAGGAATCATGGGGTTTACCATCTACTAACAACTAGATGTGGGTTGCCTGACACTGCTCCGGTTATTGTTAGTATCAGTATCTTGTTTTTCAAGTTTACATAAACTACAAAGAAGTTAAATGTTATGGACTTCTTACTGGAGACATTCATATATTCTTTATAACTCAATCTTTGTCATGTAAGACTGCCATCAAAATATGAAGACATTTAGCCACAGAACGGTTAAAGAACCCATACACGGGTGATCATACAGAGTTCGAGGTGATACTTAACATAGAGAAATAGAGGCTGCTTTGTACGCTTGGCCTTAGAAGTTGCAGAGCCTAGCTGGAAGCAGCTGAGTTGGACTAGTAGGAAATGTGCAGACTGCACAGAATCAAACTCACAGGAAATGACTGTCTTTATTATGTTAACAAGGACAGGAGAGAGTCCCCAATTATGAAGAGGGATGGCTAGATTTAATCACAACCAATCACCCCACTGGGTTCAAGTACATCAGATAAAATGAGGTCTCAAAAATTAAATTAAGAAACTGAATACATTCCCTTTTGATATAATCTGAGAGTGTAAATTGATGCTGCCATAGAGACAAGAAATATAAGTCCCCGACAGGCCAATTTTTGAAGACAGAAAAAAAAGAATAAAAATGATCCCATAAAAAACTGGTAATTCTTTCACTGATGAAGAAAAGTGACCTCTTTAAAATTATAATGTCATATATATGAAGGACAAAGTTATACTTAAAGTACAGGATGATAACAAAATATTTTCTAAACCTTTTGTGTGGGGGGGTCATTCCCCCCCCCCCACGTATCTACATTCGACTTTATTTACAGTGTGTGAAAAATTTAATGGGACCGAGAACAGCCAAGCACTTGAAAATGGTTTTAATAAAGAAAACAAATAAAAGACTTCTACAAACCCATAATACAATATATTCTGAAACATATATTCTGAAATGCAACTTAAATTGTAAAGGGAAGGATATCAGGCCAATATCCATCTTCAGGGGAAGAAAATTTAATTTTAGCTGCTTAAAACACACAGCAGACAAGGACTTCCTGTTCTGATAATGGCAGAATAATTCATATTAGACAAATGCTTCTGTACCAAGTAATAATAAATGCTAGAATAGCTATATATTTCTACATACACATGTGTGCATACATGAAGCTATACACACACCAATTGCCATAAAATATTTAAAATAATATAAATTTATATATAATGAGGTAGGCACAAATCATGGGCATAACTATGTGAAGGCACCAAGGGTGAACAACCGTAGGCACAATGGGAGGATATTTAACCTTTGAAAGCAGGGAGCTATAGAAGTTGAGACCTACTCAAATACAGCCTTTCCCTGAGGACTATCTTCAGTACATGTGACAGTGCATTCAGAGCACACAGTTTAAAGCTACCAGGGCAGAGGTATCTTAATGGGGGTGGCTATCCTGAAGAAGAAGGAGGCATAGGGAGGATCCCCATCTATACAGAGAAACTTCTCTAAAATCCGAGGCTGAACCCCAAGCTTGTCTTCGTAAGGGACACTCAAGAACCCTGGGGGAAAACAATAGTGGAACGCTGAAAACCGAAGCAGAGATTTTAGGATTGCCAGTGGAAAGGAGGAGGGCAGAGCTGAGAGTCTGGGTCTTTAGGAGGACTGCTAAGCCCTGCAGGACTTTTACTGAACTCTCCAAGAATCCATGTCTTGGGGGCAGAGACAGCATTTCAGGAGTAGGAATTTATGACAAGACTAAATACTTGAGCCTTAACAAAGTACAAAATGAGCTTCCACAAATAATTACCACAAGATAATTATCCGGTAATGTCAATCAATGCCTGATAGAACAAAAATAAAGAACCTTCAGATATAGAAAGCAGAATCCATATTTCTACAATGGGTTACACAACCATTGTGACACAGGAAGAAAAACCAGAAAAACAGACCCAAAGACAAAAGGAAAGCAATGGGAATGTGCTCCAAAATGGTCACACTTTTGGAACGAGCAGTAAAACCTTTAAAGTAGCTATTATAAATATGCTCAAGTACTTAAATTAGAAGATGGCAATAGTAAGAGAATAGATAGGAAATCTCAACAAAGAAATGGAAACTATAAGAAGGAAGAAAAAAGGAAGAGAACTGTGTAAGAATATCTGAAATGGAAAAGTCACTGGATAAGCTTAATAACAAATTCAAAGTAATAGAAGAAATAGTCACAGTACTAGGAAACAGTGTAAAAGAAATTATCCAACCTGACCACTACTGGAAAATATACACTGACCAAAAAAAAAAAAAAAAAAAAAGAACAGCATCTTAAACATCAAGAAATTGAACATAGTGTAAATGAAAATTAAAAAGATAAGGAGAATGTTGCAAGAAAAACTTAAAGAAATGCCTTCACTTTAAAGCTTAAAATTTTTCAAATATAATAAAAAATATTAGGTTACACATCTGAGGAACCCTAAGTCTCAGTGAACCCTAAGTATAAAATCATGAAACACATTAGTTAAACTAATAAAAACCAAAAATATAAAGTCTCTGTGTACAGAGAAACAATATTAAGCAAATGATTGCTTTTTTATAATTATAGAGACCAGAAAACAGACAAACAGCTTTGAAGAGCTGAAGGGAAAAAGTCAGCTCAGAATTCTTTCCTTAATGAAAATATTCTTAAAAATGAATATGAAGCTGGGTATGGTGGCACACACCTGTAATCCCAGCACTCAGGAGACTGAGGTAAGAGGATTGCTGTGAGTTACAGGCCAGCCTGGACTACAAAGTGAGACTCTGTCTCAAAAAAAAAAAAAAAAGAAAAAAAAGAAAAAAAGAAAGAAAGAATGTGAATGAAGACATTTTCAGATGAACAAATGCTGAGAGGATTTGTGGCTGGCTATAGGTACTGTAAAATATACCACTTCCCAGTTGGCCACTTCTTTTCAAGTTATCCTTTGCAAGGTGCCTATCTGTGATAGTTAAGCTTGATTGTGCCAACCTGACTGGCTTTGGGATCCACGGTGGGAATCAGTGGAGTGCATTTGTAGGTGTGTCTGGGTGGGTCATGGAGGTATGACCTTGGAGTCTATGTCTGGTACCTGATCCCTTCCTCCCTGATACCAGTCTCCTGTTCTGCTTCCCAGTTGGCCATGAACTAAGCATCTTTGCACCACCACATCCTTCTCCCATGATTTTCCCATGTTGGACCTAACCTACCATGGACTGGATCCCCTTAAACCATAAGCCAAATTAAACATCTCCTCATTTAAATTGTGGTGTTAGGTATTGTGTCCAGCAATGGGAAAGCTCATACATTATCCCTCTGTTTACCTAGCACTCTATTTCTAAAATGATGTTGTACCTAAGTGACTGAGATGCTTACCACTAGTCTTTCTTTACATTCACAGAACTCAAAATATCTGATGACCTACAGAATACATCAGAACGTAGCACTCCCTCCTTATTCTTTAGGTTTCTGCATCAATGAATGCACAGCATGTAAACTATTTTGAGGTTTAACTTCCAGAAAAGTAATATGTCTGTCTAAGGAACTAGAGGAACCAGACCCAGGAGGTCAAGGTCCATTGAGCCATTCCAGCCAGAGAAGAAACAAAGGACACACTCCTTTCTGCTCTAGATGACACCCTTGTCAGCACATAGTTTTTCTGCTCCCAGTCCCCTGCTTCTTTCTTTCTTAGCCAGATTATAAGAAGCCACACTTAGAAAAATTCCCCAACTGAGATAAAACAAAGGAGCTGCGTATGGCACTCTCATGTGGTTTGGATGGAGTTTGTTCCCCAAAGTTTCATGTATCAAAGGCTTTTGCCAGCCCTGAATTCCCTAAGATGATAGGATAACAGCCCTCTCCACCTTCCAGAGTGCTGGCCCTTGGATACAATTGATTTCTTTCCCATTAATGCTCCTAAATATTGGCTTTTGAGTAGCAAGCAGGTGAACCTGAGTGTGCTAGGACACTAAAAGTATTAAAGGATAAGAAAAGGTCATCAAGTTGAATAAAAAAGAAATAAGGCAACAGCATCCCAAAAGGAAACCAAAAATCAAGTTAGTAATGTGTGCTGTAGCCATAAGCCAGGAAACCCTTTTCAGAGTTGATTTGTAGCATCTTGGAAAATAGAACTATCTTTGGGAAGTCGAGGTCCAGTTGTCTTTCTGGAAAAACCAATGTGGACTGAAGCATCTTCCACTCTTATCCTTTACCTGGTCAGCTTCTGAATCCGAGGGGACCACCAGCACCACGTCACCCCTTTGGAGGGTAAGTTCATCAGAATTGGCTGCCTCAAAATCATGCAGTGTTTCCACCTAAAAATATATTTGAAAAAAGAAGATGTACAATGAGTTTTCCTAGCTGGATGATAAGGAGGTACTCTTAGAAGCCTTCTCTAAAGGGGATAAAAAGAACAAGATACATGGTGAACCCCACTATGGTTCCAATGTAGTTTCTTCATTGTGTTGGAGGCTTAGTCTTTGATGTCACAATATCAGAAGTGGGGGAACTTCAAGGAGAAGGAGCAGTGGGGGTCCCTGGGGGGCAGTCCTCCAAAAGGATTAATGTAAGTCTCATAGGAGTTTGATTAGTTCTGTGAGATTATTATAAGAGTAACACTGGCCCTTCCTCCTTGCATTCTCGCTTCCGGTCTCACCCTGCGATCTCTCCCTCTTGGATGGCACCATGTATCTTGTGACACAGATAAGGGGGCCTTCATCAGACCAGTGCCAGGCCCTTGGACCTCTAGAACTGTAAGCTAAACAAACCTCTTTTCTTTACAAAGCACCCAGTCTTAGGTGTGTCGTGATAGCAACAGAACACAGGCATCTAGACTGTATCTTATTCTTTGTGAAAACATGGGAAGTATTGCTATCATTCTTCCTTGTCTGGAGGCAGCTGGAATGAAGGGAAAGCAGTGCTGACAAAGAACTTCTCTGTTGCAAGAAGTAAAATGCAGGAAAACAAAGGTTGGAGCCAAAAGTACTCAAAGCAAACAAGAGGTAAGTGGCTACAAGGTAGCCAGAGAGGACCTTGTAGAGAAAGCCAGGAGGCAGTTCCTGGGAGGCCTGGCCTGCAGCAGGCTCGGGCTGGGCATCCTCCCCTGGCTTCTGCTCCATGGCCAGCTCTGGTGTCTTGCCCGCTGGGCCTGTGGGAACCACGTCCTCAGGGCCCTCTTTGGTCTCTGCACTCAGGGTGATCTCGTGTTCTCCGTTCCCTTCGTTGTTGGAGGCGGGCTCGATGACCACAGAAGGGATGACTTTCTCCTAGGGGAAGAAGAAGGTGGTGATGGTTTCTAGCAGGGCTTGGGGCACATGGTGACTGTGTCCTTCATCACCTGCTTCTACTCTTGTGCCTCACATTCCCCACATCCCTCTAACAGCCCTCTATTTCCCCAACCCCACAGCCTTTTGGACCCTGGGCCTTTGCTGGACCTTGGCCTCCTCTCTGTCTCTCCCGAGTACTAAGCCCTTCCTATGGCTCATAGCAGGACCCCACACAGTCCGCCATGTGGGAGAGCGAGGAATCTCTGCACCCAGCCAACGTGAAGTGGGAGAGAGTGCATCACGAGGGGCTGCAGACAATCCTGAAAAGGCAACTGAGCAGGGTTCCAAGTGGCCGCTCTCATTTCTGCAGAGGCCATTCTGTCTTTGTCACAGAGGCTTCAAAGTGTAGACTTGAGTCCTTAAGGGCTTGCTCCCTCCTGGGGCAGGAACAGAACCCAGAAACAGGCTCCTGCCGAAAGCCTGGCAATGGGTCTGGGGCACTTGGATGATAATAATAAGCACAAAGCAGCAATAAGAACAAAATGATCTCACTACTAATGAGTTTCCACCCTGTGATGGGCAGTGGGCTGAGCCTTGCATGTCATTTTATGACTTATTCCTTATAACAGCCCTATCTGTCATATTCTCTTCTCTTCCCTCCATTTTTATCTTTGATTTTATTTGTTTATTGATTTAAGTACTGACAGTTGAAACCAGGGTCTTTCCACTGAGCTACATCCTCAGCCCTTTTTAGTTTTTATTTTGAAACAGGGTCCCATTAAGTCACTACAAACTTAAGATCCCCCTGCCTCAGCCTCTCAGAATGTGAAGATCACAGACATGCACCACCCACACCCAGCTTCATTTCTATCTTTTTTGTCATCTATGTTTCTTTTTCTTTTTTCTTCCCTCCATCACTTTGTTCCATGGTCTTCTTTTCCCCTTTCTGTGCTGATGCCCCATCAGCTGTAGGTTGTGGGATTTTGAGTGGATGCTGGGGTCACACTTTCTGAGAATCTAAAGACACACAATCTTTTTGGTGGAACAAGGAGTCCCAAAGTGGCTACAAACTCATTCCACATGAAACAACCATCACCACGGACCAGCACCCCTGCTTTAGCCAGCTGTGCCCAGAAGTCCCCTCAGAGTGATACTCACCTGAGGTGCTGCTGCTTCTGTCTCTGCTGCTGCCTCAGGTCTGTCACTGTCTGCAGCTTCGGTGGTTTCAGTGTCAACTGTGGCCTCCTCTGGGCCTTCTCCTTCCTCGGCAGGAACAGCTGCTTTCTCGACTTCTGACTGTTCCACAGAATCCTCCCCGGCTGGCACCGAGGTCCCCACCGCCACATCGGCATCCAGCCCAGGTACGACCTGAAGGTAGAAACCGGACAGGCCATACTTGGGTCTCCAGGGCCTCCTCTGGGCCTCAGAGTCCACCCTCTCTTCTTCCCTAGCTCTCAACAACTTATGAGGTGTGATCAAAAACTACAGTGTGTATTTAAATAAAAACAATATAGCACAGTAAAAGACACATTGAATCTCCCTCGTAATACTTCCCCCCTTGCTTTGAACAGGTACCCTGTCATTCTGGCCACTTTCTGCAGCAGTTCTGGAAGTCCTCTTTCCTGAATGTCTTTAGTTGTACTGTCATTTCTGCCTTGATGTCCTGAATTGATTCAAAATGTGTACCTTTCTTTTATCATTTTGACTTTGGGCGAAAGCCAGAAGTCTCACAGTACCAGATCTTGTAAATAAGGTTGGTGAGGACACATGGTCTGTAATGCTTTCATGAGCCCGCCTTTCTGTTGGATAGCACTGGGCATTCACCATGTTTTCCATCATACCTTATAAAGACACTCAGGAAAGAAAACTTGCAGAACTGCTTCAGAAAGCGATGAGAACAATGAGATCAATGCATTCCAGGTAACAGGGAGGATTCTGAGTGAGATTCATGGCAATGTGTCTTTTAATGTAATACATTTTTAAAATGTAAATATTCGTGTTATTTTTTTATCACACTTCCTATGTCCTTCAGCCGTCCTTTAAGTCATGTGTAGCAAATGGAATTTGAGCAGCAGTGACATACGGCATTCCTGAGACACTAGTTTTAAGGTAAGTGCGGCCCCCACACCGGGAAGACACTTCCATTTTGTTGGCTGAGTGCAGATAACAAGGAATGAGCCCTGGGGGGACAGCTGAATCACAAGACTAAAGGAGCCCAGCCCAGTGCTTGGGTCACGGAGGAGTCATAGCTGTGAAGCACCTTATCGTGCGAAGTCAGAATGCAGAAAAATTTCATTTTAGTATAAGTTTCTGAATCTTGGAGGGAGTCAAGTCACTTCTAAGAGAAAAACACAAGGGGCGGGCTCTCAATAAGAACTCTTGAGAATGCAGGAAAAAATTTGTTTTGTAATCAGATACAGATCATAACCAGTGTCCCCAACCCCCAGGTCACAGACAAACTCATAGCTTTATTGTTAAAGAAATCAACAGGCTTTACCCAGGACATTAGGAACCTAGGCAAGTTTCTTTCTAATTAGAAATGGTTCACAAAAACAATATACACAACTGACTTGTAGGCGTCTGTGCTTGTACTTCTGAGTTATACAGGTCCAGTATCTGAGAACTCACATCTGTGAACATCTCAGGGATTTCAGTAGGTTTGAACCCAAAAGACTATATACACACAGACAGTAAGAGTAGACAGGGTGTATACCACACACACACACACACATACACACACACACATCTGACATATTGCTGTAGATCAAAAAGCACATCATTTATTTCATGCACTACTCCCTTAAAGATACATAAATCCTTTCACACATATATGTTCCAAGCAGAAATTATTAGTAATTGGATTTTCCTCTCAACTGAGTTGATATTTCATCTTCAGAAGAGATAAATTGCTTTGATGTTTTGATGATGTTTACCAAAAGTAATTTTTTAAGTTGTTCCACACAAAGAGTGTCCATCATTAGTTCATAACTGATATCCTGTATATATCTTTCAGTTTGGCTGTGTCATATTTTGCTGTAGCAAGATACACACGTTATGACTTTTCTCTTGCTAAATAATTTGAACAGGCGTTGTTGGGTGGACCTGCTATCCTGACAGAGTAGCTGCTGTGACACCAGCCACCAGCAGGTGGAGCCCAAAGGCTCAGTCTGACTCCTCTGCTTTTGCCTGAACCTCGAAGAGCCAAACTCCCAGCCTCAGCACCTGAGTCTCCCTAATCTCTAGGGCTACTCAGTCAGTCATAAAGGAGGGTGCACTTGAGTCATCTGTAGGAAAATGGATGCACCCTGACACCATAATGTTAATGAAAATCAGACACACAATATCAAATATTGCATGATTTCTCTTATGTGAGAAATCCAAAATATAAATAAAAGAGCAAAGCAAAAGGAAGATGATAGGGAGGTAGACTGTGTGGATCTGGGGATGGAAGGAAACTGGGGGGAAGAGAAGTAATGAGGATTAAGAAGCAATATGTAGATGTGCTAATTCCCCACTGTGAATATATTATGCACTGGCAACATGAACTAATCAAAGAAAGCAATGCAGCATGTGGAAGAGTATTGACAGAATGGTCGCAAATAAAAATCACCAAAATATTGACATTAATAATGCTGGCAAAGGCAAGTTGGGATTCACATTGCTGAATTAACATTTTGATGATACAAAATTTAAGAATTTGATGATACAGAAGTTATGCTCTACTGACTGAACTAGCCAGGCGCCATGATGTTACAGAATTTAAAAGCATTTCATAAACAGTAAGATCATCCACTGTCGTATTTTCTCACTACTTCCTGTTTGTGACATTGATCTGAAAGCCAACGAGTGCCTTAATCCCCCCTTTATGTCTGCAGTCTATTCCACATACTTTTTTACCAAAATATTTCTAATGCATCTTTAGTGACTGTAATAATAGAATAACATACAGACATGATGGAAAATAGGAACCCACTGGCTCAAATCAGGTGTTTACTCTAGACAAAGTTGTGGAAAGATTGGAAAGATTTTCAGTTTTGGAATTTTCCCTCTTTTATAGATTTTATTCATCCAACTTCTTAGCTATTGATCTAGAAAATGAAAGCATTTTCTGTGCTGTGCTTGCTACAGAAGATGTTAAACCTGTGAGTAAAAACACAGTAATAAGTGACTGCCTTTTACTCTTTTAAAAAAAATGTTACCCAGGAAGACCAGAGAACTGAAACTACTGAACATGTCCGAAGGCTTTGATAAAACTAGCCAGCTTTCCTCTTTATCCCAAAGAGTAAGAGAAACACCAGTTTCCTCTGCCAAAACTGGAGAGTCTATTGGACAAATATACTTATGGTGGAAAGTATCTCATGGCAAAAGCAACCACAAAGGTTCTCCCTGACCTTGGGTGCTGTGGTTGGCTTTGCCCGCAAGATTCCTGAGGCAGAGACACCAGGACCAATGCTAAACTTGCTCATGTAGCCTAAGAAATCACAAGGAGCAGCAGAGTGCCCTTCTTGGAGATGGTAAGTGGCGGTTCACATACAACCTCCCCTGCTGTCTCACTCCTGCCTTGGAGGAAAGCGATACAACTATGGCGTTCATGTCAGGGTCCTCTGAGTACAACAACTGTATTAGCAAGATGTTCCAGAAGTGGAGTTACAAAACTACAGTGTACCAGCAATGAAGGAATCAGTCCTGCAAAGCAGCAACACAAGCAAGTGACAAACCAGCCATGCCCTCCAGGAAATGCTCCCAAGGACAGGAGCTCCACAGGGACCAGGCTGCAATGTGTAAAAGTAGCCATTGTCTGCAGGAGAACTGGTAATCTCTGAAGATTATGTTGTTTCTTAATTTATTTACTCTTCCATCCATTACTTTCGTGGTGCTGTTAAATCTGAACAACACCTGAAAAGCTGCTTGCAACTTTTCTGGATGTGAACAACTGAAGAAACTTTGATTCTTCTTCAATTTAGTATGAAATCTCATACTTAGGTATAGGGAAGGTTATTTTAACTCAAAATAGGCACTTTCTGATAAGATTTAAAAAAGAACATCATTGATTTTAAAATAAATAAATAAGGGGACACATTTTGCTGTATTTTATCTTTTCTAGTCATTCAGAGGTGCATTTATTTTATAAAACATGGATCATTTAACTCAGAAAAATCATATCAATGGCTATATAACACTTTTATTTCTTTTTCTATGTAACCATTTATTTAATTGTTCTCCTACCAATGAAAATTAGTTGGGGCCAATTTTATTTTATTTTTTATTTTTTATTTTTTAAATGCAGACATCATTTTTTTTTTTTGGTTTTTCTCCGGTACCGGGAACCGAACTCACGACCTTGCGCTTGCCAGGCAGGCGCTTTGCCACTGAGCTAAATCCCCAGCCCCCAATTTTAAAATGTCATAAATCACACTGTGAGGAAGATCTCTTCGGTTTGTAGCCAAACAATTGTATAGGCTATGCATCTCACTGATTTCCATACTGAACACTGCTTTCTTGGTTTAGTTAAGATGTCTCCCCTGAGATTTTGGGGGTTTCTTACTGACATTTCATTATGAAAAAATTCACACAGAAAAATTGGAAAAATCATAGAAAGAATGAATGTTCAGGTATCCCCTTATCCCCCAGGGTCTTCAGTTGACAAACTGTTACATCTGCTTTATCATGTCTTCTCACATAGTTGCAGTGATTTAATTTACCTTTCTGTCGACTGCAATATATATTCAGAAAATGTTTCTCAGCAAATGTATGGAGATGCCGCAGCCCTTTACATATCTCTTAATATCTTTCTGTGGTTTCACATATGGACAACTCTTGACCTGGAATAGACTATTACAAGGTGCTTTCTTTTTAGTTTAAAAATCTGTATGTTGTTCTAGTAACTTCTGATCTTGTTCTGTGAAGATTGAGAAGGGTTAAGTCTGAGGCCTGCCTGCTTTACGTTCTTCGCCGTGCTTGTTTAGTTCTAATCTAGATGCTTGCAGAACTTTGTTTTCTAACTTTAAATTTTAAAAAATTAAGAAAGCACCTTTAAATGCTATTCTTTCCTCACTCATTTTGCCTTGTGTTGGTGATTTCCTAGGATCTGCATGCAGCGGTTCCTTCACCTGGGGAAGCTTCAGCTCAAGCACGTTTCCTGTAGCTACCTTTGCATCCACAAAACTTTTCAGTCTCTTCTTTAGGATTAGCTGTTACTCACGGGTTTCCCTTTCTCCCTTTGGCCTCCTGACCTATCAGCTTTGCCTGTGCTTTTCCTTTGTGTGCTGGGAGAACTCTTTAGTACGTCCTCATGTCACTAAATCACTTCTCTATGCTGTGAGTTCTGGTCTCTCTCACCTCTTCTGCAACTTTTAGCATTGCATTTCTTTTCCTTAAAAAGTTTCTTATAACACTGAGCTCTCTTCTGACTTGATGTCTCTCTTTTTCTTGCCATGTGGCTGCCTTATCTCAAATTTCACCTTTTGTTTCACACATCAAAACCATCTTGAATTTTATTGATAACAATGGAAAGAAAGTTTTCCAAATCTGTCCTCTTATTTCAAGGAAAAAAAAATTTTCAGTTTGTTCTCTAGAGAAAAATTTAACTATCTAGTAAATAATCTTTTCCTTCCCTCTTTTGAGGTGCTCTGTCAACCCTATGTTCTTTTGAGAATATATTTTTCACTGAGTTATCTCAAATTAGGTCAAATCTTTCAACACATGGAGATACGGATACATATTCCTGGTTTCATTTTGCTCACTATGTAGAGGCCCTTGAATGTCCCTTTCAAATCAGGAGTTGGGGAGAGATTTATCAGGTCTTTACACACAACCACCTGTTTGAATCTCCCAAATATATGAGTCAAAGGATGTACTAATATGATAGGAACAGCAGGCCCCAAAGGCCTGGATGCATTAGGAGGGGACACCCATGCTTGTGGGTGCTATTTGCCAGCTGCCTTCTATTTAGAGTAGGAATGGATGAAACTCTCACGTATTTTTCCATTCCAAGCTCACCTATTATGCTAGAAGGACTTGCATGCTTTTGTGTATAGAAAGTTCTCCTGGGATTGGCTGACGTTTCTAGGTTGCAGTATTACAGACACTTCGACTTTGAAAAATGCTCTTTTAGCCCGGTGTGGTGGCGCACGCCTGTACTCCTAGCACTCGGGAGGCAGGAGGATCATTGTGAGTTTGAGACCAGCCTGGGCTATAAAGTGAGCTCAAGGCCAGCCTGAACTGCACAGCAAGACCCTGTCTCAAAAAGGCAAAAAGAAAAAAAAGAAAAAAGAAAAATGCTCTTTTATCTTTAATGTAAACATCAACAAAATGGAAAAAAAGGATAAAACTGAATTTGGGCTTTTAGTGTTTTTTGTTTTTTCATACCACCTTTATGCACTCTTACAGTGCATTTCTTTTTTCTTTTTAATAATACTCCTGGGGTAAATGATATAAATGGTAAAGAAGAGAGGATTTGTATCTTTTAAATTTTAGCTCAATTATATCCTGCAACAGTTACAGGACAGTTTATAATAGACTCAAAGTAGTATGCACATCTGTAACCTGCAGAGGAAACTGATGTTTACTGCAATTCTCCAGTTGGTAGCCCAGGGGTTAACATTTATCATACATCATTTTTCTAACAATCCAAGTAGAGATTATTCCCCAAACCTACACAAAATTAACTCTTTCCTAGAGTTTAAGTAATGCATCTAGTCAGTAAACCAAGATTAGGACAGTCTGTCAAAGTCTGTGGGGGGTGGGATTTCATACCATTCCACACCCAAGAAAATACACTTTTCAAACTAGGGAGTTTGACAGCAATTCTGAGCCCTGAAGTATCACCTACAGACCCACTACTTCCTACTGACAGAACAAGCATTTATCCTTACACAATGGATGCAGTCTCGTTCATTCTGGGAATGCTACTCTTAAAATGAGAAGCAAATATTTAAGACAAATTTTGCTCGATTCCTGTGCTATGGGGGCATCTAAGAAAATACAATCAATACCAAATTATACAAATAAAATGATATTAAGAAGAGGTTAGTTGGATAGAATTTCTCTATACTTTTTGCCAACTGTCCTACAGATTTTATTGTCTAGAAAGATATGTACAGCATGGAGCAGTGAGGAAAAGGACAGCTGATCCTTGCCTGGATTTGTCCGAGCCACACAGCTGAGAACACTCAGACATTGTCAGCCACAGCTAGGTTCACCGGTTAGTCACTGATGTCACCACAAAGCTGGGAGGCCCAAAGGCCGAATGTTCTCACTTTATGAAGAAATATGAGGGGGTGGAAGTAGCACAGGGGATGGAGGTAGAGTTTCAATTCTGACTCTTCTGTCAATCAGCTGTGGAGCTGGAAACAGTCCCTTTGGACCTGGCTGTGTAAGATCACAGAGAAAAGTAACAAGGAGAGAAACACAGAGGGAATCCCAACTTCCAGATCCCACTGCCTTCCTCTGCCCATTCCTGACTCTGGATCCAACTTGAGCTGTTGACTTGTTTAAAGATCCTGATGTCTTTGTAAAAATACAAGACTTTCTTCAGGATCCAGTTTTAAAAACTGGCTCAAGAGGTAGTAGGTTCTACAGAACATATTATGACCCCAACCAGAAGATTCCCTTACCAAGATCTAGGCTGGTGGCTGGTTCTTCTCTTCACATAAATTATACTGGAGACACTGAAGGTCATAATTTCCCTCCAGTGACACTGGAGGGGTGAGGTCTCCCTTGGAACATCAGGCCTCAGGGGCGTCCTTTGACAAGTGGCGCCTTGCATTGCAAATCTCATCTGACACACTTATATATTTCCCAGTAAAGGAATACAGTAGGAGTTTCCCTCCTAAGCTTCATCTCAATCATCTTTTTTCAATTTACTCTCCCAGGCTTGCCTGCAGACCCACCATTAGCCCTTAGCAGCCTGGTCCCACTACAACTTGGCTGCTGGCAGCAGGGTTGCCATGGTAACACCCATAGAATTAGCTCTACGACTTCCTTGGAAAATTAAGGCTTCCTGTAGATGCCAAAGTTAATTAATTTTTACTTAATTTAGCCTCTATGGTCAGGGCAGCCTATCCCACAGTGATACATGTCAGTATTTAAAGTTTCATTAGTGATTAACGTGCAAAGTGAATAGGACAAGTGAATTTATTTTTGATACTAATGCAAATATGGTATAGTGTGCTTGCCTGTAATCCCAGCACTCAGGAGGCTGAGGCAGAAGGGTCTCTGTGAGTTCAAAGCCAGCATGGGCTACCTTCCAAATTCTATGCCAGCCTCAACTATACACTGAGTCCCTATCTCAGAAAACAACACAAAAACCAAGCAGATGAAAAAGAAGAAAAGTCTCTGGTTCATTCTGACTTTGCAACCACAGGCTAGAACCATCCCTCAGGTCTCAGCATGGATTGTGGGAAGTCTTGGGGTCAACATGGAGAGAGTTCAGCCTAGCTGGCCCCTCATGGCTGTGGTTGGACATGACATGAAATTAGTCACGTTCTACTTTTACATAAGAGCATGTGGAGTAGTGAGGGGACAGCGATCTTTGGTTTGAATTTCACATCACTTTGTAGGTGTGTGATATGGGTCAAACCACTCCATCTTTCCGTGTCTCCATTTCCTTAATCTGTACACAAGGTTGTGATACCACAGCAGTACCACAGCCTTGGTGCCTCTGAGAGAGTGCATGGGAAATGCGAGCACTTGATAGCACAGGTTCTCACGGCACAGCTCTTTAGCCATCACTTCCTTCCCTGGGTGTCTCAGTCATACTGTCTTTCCCGGCAGGTCACACACAGTACTTCCCACAGGTGGCATTGGGGCTCCTGAGACTTGCTGTTGGAAAGGAAGGTGACGTGCTGGGAAAAGGGCGAGTATCTGATTTCCGATCAAACACTTTGTGCTAATTATACTTAAGGTTCCTGCTCAGGATCCTAGCAGACTAAGGAGGAGTGGTCCGAACAGTAGAGAGCCTTCCTGCTCTGAGGTGCTGAGGAGAGGCCAGAACAAGAAAGGGCAAGGGGGAAGGGGATGCGGAACCGTGCCCCACACTGGTGTGGGCCTCAGTGCCGTAATCCTTGGATTGAAGATACCTCTGCATGGCCACCCACAAAGCAGAGTGTGCCAGGCAAAGGGAGGGTGCACCTGTACGGCTCTTCCAGGTCTAAACTGCAACCCCAGATCAGGGCTGGGCTGGGTGTGGAGGCTGGAGGTTTCATGGTCTAAAAAGTGCTTTCTTTTTAAATGTGAAATAAGCCTGGTATTATACAGAATACTAGGTTATCCTGATCGCTAGGAATGTCACCAGTGGATGCTTATAAATGTGTACTAATAAGAGATTAGAAATATATATATAGAAAGATAGATAGATAGATAGATAGATAATTTATGACAAGCAAAGCCACATTAAAATCAAGCTAAACACTAGATTTCGGATGTGTTAAAAGCTATACACCAAAGTGGACACAAAACCATATATACTCACAGATGGTCTGATTCCATTCATATGAAATACCTACACTAGACAAACTCATCTACAAGGCAGACTGGTAGGTACCAGGGGCTGGGGCAGGGGCAGTGGGTGTAACTGCTCAAGGGTGATGGGTGTTTATATTGGGGATGTTGAAAACTTTTTGGAACTATGTAGAGGTGATGGTCATACATTATGACTGTGCTGAATGCCACTGAACTATTCATTTTAAGTGATCAATTTCATTTTATGTGACTAGCACCTCAATAAGAAGTGTAAGCCAAATGTAATAAGCACTTACTAGGCAGCCAGCTTCAATGGCTCATCCCTGTAATCCTAGCATTCTAGGAGGCCGAGGCAAGAGGATGGCAAGTTGAAACCCTGCATGAACAATTTAGCAAGGTCCTGTTTCAAAAATAAAAAACAGGATGCAGCTCAATGTGATGGCCCTAGGTTCAATCATCAGTAGTATAAAAAAATGACTATGCAATCATCTATAAATGGCCCCTCAGTGGGGAAAGGATAATCTGAATATCTAAATGCTGATGTTCTTATTCCCATGTAATTCTAGTGTCACTCTGAACAAATCACAGTATCACAAAATTCTCACTGAGGCCTGCTGCAGAAGGGGCTCTGGAACATCAGACCTCAGAAGGCAGGGGACCTGCTTTCTGTGTTTAGCTGCTTAGCTATTCCATGTCAGCATCTCTCAAAGATCAGGTGCTGGAGTAGCTGGCCAACCCAGGGCTACCCGCTCCAAGACATGTGGGACATTACCATTGGCTAACTTCACTTTCTTCCTGGCTACTGTCATCTCTTCCTACGACTTGGTACAATGGTAGAAAGAAAGATCTAGGCCCAGCACTGTGTCAAGCATGGATGCATCTGGAGATAGCCTGTCTTTCTCTCTCCTTCTACAACCACTGTGAAGGAGGAGCCAGCTGAGAGATCGATGGTAGTTCTATCACATCCCTATCACGGCACTCAGCATGAAGGGCTCTGGAGAAAGGTTTCCTTAGAAAGGTCAGACAGTGTTGAGGGGATACAACTTCTGCAGGACCCGAGGGGAAATGTGGGCTATGGAGACTCCCTTGTTGTTTGTGACAGAAGGCAAAATGGAGACCAAACTGGTATCCCCACATCTGCCATCTTCTCTTGCTCAGAGTATGTCTCTCACCTACTTCTGTTTATTTGCTTCTCACCAGCTTTTCATGATGGTGACAATAATGATGTCATCAAACTATTCTTGATCCTATTGCCAGATACTGGAACTAGTAAAATGTATTATGTCTCAGGCTTCATAGGAAAAACTTTTAGGTAATTGTTACTGACTCCATTTGACCTCAGAGGCGATTGGGCTCGGAGGTACAGAGCTACTGTGGAGTAAAACTGAGAAAATTTGCACTGCTTTTGATGACGATATGTAGTCTGTTTCTCCTAAATAGAAAAAACCTCAGGTATCTGAATGGAAAGAGAGGACAAAAATGACCACAGGAATAGTTTCATTCAAAGAGACTGAGCTTTAGACCCCTTTTGGACCCTTAGATAAGAAATCAGTGATTCAGAATTTGCTGGGCATGGATTATACACATTCTGCTCCATGAAGGACTTGGCGGTACAGAACCACTTGGAATGTAATTAGTTGCTAATATGAATGTGGTCAAACTCAAAACACAACCAATTCTGTGGTTTGTTTGTTTGTTTGTTTGTTTGTTTGTTTGTTTTGAGACTGTGCTGGAACGGAAGGCAATTTTCCAGGTAAAGGATCTCAGATGACAGATAGAACACATTTTCCTGGTTATATTTCTAGTTCCTGCTGATGTCCTTGGCAGACTAAGAGGAGTGGCTCAAGCAGCAAAGGGCCTTTCCATACCAGCAGTGTGGACAGGACACAAAAGGGCACAAAGGGGGTGCAGAGCGGCACTATGCACTGGTTAGGGGTTTGGGACTGAAGAAGTCTCTGCACTGTCACCCTAAGCTCAAGAGAGAGGAAGAGATAAAGGCAAAAAGTGCATCCCTGTCCAATGCTCTCACTTAACACGTATGTATGTATGCACACATGTGCATTGCTTGAGATTTAATTTAAAGCATGCTTTAATCTGAGCACTTAGGGTTGGTCAATCACTCTGTGTTAATGAAGGGCAAAGAGTAAATCCAGATCCCTGGCTTCCTCTGGTCTTCAGGGTCTTCTGTGACATTTTGGGACCTCATCCCTTTAGGCACAGTGCGAACCCCAGCTGTGGTGTTTACATCTGCACAAGGAGAAAACATCAGTGCTGGTTTCCCTGTAAGTGGCATGAGGAAAGAGTGCCAGAGTCTGGAATGTCAGTCTCAGCCAGTGGTCCACGGAAACTGTGATGCAGGAGCCCTATGTATTCACTGCATCTCTGTATGTCCCAGGTCCACAGCCCCCAGCACCTACAGAAGATTTAAGAGTGTCCCTCCCGGCTGAGCGAGGAGAAAATGAGCACAGACAGAATATCTCACCAAGAATGTCTCACAAGTCCAGCTGCTACAGACTTATAGAACTCCTATGAATGTGTTTGCTGGAACAATTGGTCTTGACGTGTCAACTTAACCTCAGTGAAATTTTTTGAAAACAAAACACAGTGAAACCAAAAGTAGTCCATAAAATAATGTGTCAATAATGCTTCACCTTCCAGGATTCTGCAACAACTCAAAAAAAAAAAAAATATCTTTACCTTGGTCTCTTCTCCATTTATGTATTTTGGAAACAACATTAACATTAATTACAGCACATTATTTCTCTTTAAAATAATACGTGAAAAAGGTATTGGCCTTCTTTATAACAGCTGAATAAAATACAGAAGCTGACAGAAATTTAGAGAAAACTAGAAGGGGCTCTTCCTTTTCTTTCATTTTAAAAAATTTTTTCCTTGTAGTACTTGGGGATTGAAGCTAGGGGTGCGCCTCCATTTAGCTACATCCCAGGCCCTTTTTGTTTTTTATTTTGTGAGACAGAGTCTCGCCAGCTTGCCTGGGCTGGTCTTGAACTTGCAATCCTTTTGACTCAGCCTCCTGAGTAGCTAGGATTACAAGTTAACACTACTCTGCCCAGCTAGAAGAAGCCTTTCTTTT
>NW_004955460.1:4941000-5002867 GCF_000276665.1 Chinchilla lanigera | reverse complement strand
TATATGGTGAATGATTATCTATAACTGAATAATATATTAGAAACTGATCCACATTCACCTTTATCTGCCTCTTAACCTAATTCTTTGATGTGCGTACTGAAATGAATATCGAGATCATTGTTCCCTAAAGATTATTTTCATTATTCACATAATGGAAACAGCTGCAGAAGGTGAAGTAACAGTTGGTTTTTAAAATGCACCCTGTAGATACACTGGTAAAATCTGATGCGGTACAGAAACATTAGAGACAATATGTAGAGAATAAAACAAGCAGAAATGTAGCAATTAAAATTTTCTTCAGAACCTTAGGTGTTTGGGGGAAACTACTATTCAATTTCCTGTTTTTGAAACTACACTTGACCTTTTTTCTTCCAACAAAACCACCACAAACTTCATTCAGATGAAATGCACTCTGTCAAAACCTGAAATAATAACAGTGTGGTGACATTTCGACAGCATAAAGGATTACCTCCAAATGTCATGTCAACTCAATCTCAGTGATGACAACCACAGGCAGCTGTAATTAATGCTAGGGACACACATGGAATTTTATGTTTTTACAGCTAAATACCACACATCTAGCAACACCAGAGGGCTTTCTTTAGAAAAATAACCATAATACGTGCGATTACTGTGACCGGCAGAAAAAAGCTACAAATCCTGCTGGATGTTATTCTCCCAAGCAGAAGAGAGAAAATGGGGAAGAAGTGATTTCAGCCATGGATGTCCATTTTGCTAAGATTAGACAAACTGGGATGTTGTAAACTGTTCCTTCTCCGCTAATGCTGGTACTATTAGTTCTCAGTCCTTATGGCAAAAGGAATTTGCTAGATTTTTGTTCCTCTTCAGAGAGGCACATCATATTGTGAACACTGTAGTTACTATTCTTACATCACCCCTGGCTTTCAGGAGGTGTCTGAATGCTTCAAAAGATTCTCTAAAAAGTCTTTATTTCACAAAGAATTGAAAAATTCTCATTTTCTAAAGTTCACCTGGAAACTTTAAGAGGAAAAGTATATTTAGGGTAAAGATTTCTTCCAAATACCTCCTTCTCCAACGTTAGGGAACTTGGTTTCAGGGATACTTAATATTTGTGACATATGTTGCTAAATATTTTTAATGTCACCTTAGTTTAAAAGATGATAAATCATATTCAGGTTGAAAATCCTGGTTTGAAAATCCAGACTTTGAAATGCTCCAAAATTCCATGCTTGATCTCATATGAGAACTACTGAAAGTATTATATAAAATTACATTCAGGTTAAGTGTCCTGGGTGTAAACAAAACAAATAAATTTCTTGTTCAGATGTGGGTCCCATCTCCAAGATGTCTATTTATGCATATGCAAAACACTTCTGGTCCCAAGCATTTTGGATAAGGAATACTCAACATGTACATATTAGTTACTGCATAATAGGTACCTTAAAATTGGTACATACTAACATTACCCACTGGAAAACTAATTGGATTCCATGCAAAAACAAAAACCCACTTATAGAAGTTTCAAACAAGTACAAGTGTAAGGATAGCAGATAACAGTAGACTAAGAATGGATCACAGAGAATCAGTCATGCCCATCCTTAGTATATTAGTTTGTTTATTTTACATCCCCTGCCTGGTGCACAAAATCAAATATTGATCCTGCTTAAGACATGAACACAACGGCATTAGGCCTTAAATGGAAGTGTGTGGGGCATGGAATCAATGTAATTCTAAGGCTCCAGTGAAGAGGTGTAGAAGAATTGTTGCTATTGAGAAGAGAAATTTGATGAGAACTCTTTAGAATCAGAGTGATTTTCTTCAAAACCTAAACCACTATCTTTCTAGCTACCTGGCATCCATCATACGCATTCATTTTAAAATCAATTATTTCATTAAGGATAACAGTAGTAAAAAAAAATCATCTGTATTTTCCCTTCCCTTGTTGTTTAAGTAAATTGCAAGGCTAGGGTGGGTGGAAAGATCCCAATTAGGCACCATGGAAAATGTCGTATCTGCACTGAATTGTTCAGATCTCCATGAATCTGGTAGTGACCTCCAGGAAAAAAAAAAAAACCTAAAAGAGAGCACTCCTCAATCTGATATTAACGCAAGCAATGAATGCTCCAGAGATAGATTCAGCCTAGCTGGATACATCTCTAGTTTTCCTCAGAGGTCTTGGTCCAACTCCATATCTTCAGAGGGAAAATATGATATTTTTTGGAGTTATTCTCAATTACCATTTTCTATTTTGCTTTACTATTATTTTTTTTACTCTATTAGTAAACTATTGATTTGACAGACAACCTACCTTCTCTCCAGTAAGATGGCCTCAGGCACCAAAAACATGAAATATAACTTTCATTTCAATATCTAATAGAGACAGCATCATTTTTGGTAATAGAGGGTTGGTATTTCTGTGTGAGCATGACCAGTGAAGGCTGTAGTAAACAAAACCTTCACTGAAATTCTTGGGAGACATTTTGCTGCATTTCATAAATAAACATTTTTCATTTAACATGGTATTTTCAGCCGTATACTTTCATGGGTGTTACGTTGTCTAATGATCTTAGAGCATAACAGAGGTCACTTTAGTTTGCAGTGTGAGTGTTTCTTCTGACTCTATGGATCAGGGTAGGAACAGGGATTCAGGCAGACAGATGGGTCTCCATCCTAGCATTAAATATGTCCTCAACTCCTACTGATTATTATTATCATTATTATCATTATTATTATTATCTTTTTCAGACAGGGTTTTGCTATGTACTTCAGCCTGACCTTGAACTCACTTTGTAGCTGAGGCTGGCCTCGAATTCATGGTGATCCTCCTGCCTCAGCCTCCTGAGTGCTGGGATTACAGGTGTGAGCCACCACACCTGGCTAACTCCCACTGATTATAAGAGCTGACACAGCTGATTTTTAGCAAATGGTTGTACACAGAGAAATCCTTATAGATTCACAGATTTGGAATATGAGCTTTCAGTCTACTGTTGACTTTTCACTGACCTACAAAGCTATTATTACAAGTAATCAACATGTAGACACAATCAGCAATCTTATTCTCCTGTTTACCACATGCAACCCAGCCCCTAATAAAGGACACCTCTCCAGGCATCACAGATCGAGTGAGTTAAACAAGTCTGAGTCCTCACAGCTTCTAACATCTTCCATCTTCCACAAAAGGGCTACACCTCTGGTGGCATGACAGTTGTCTCCAGATCATAAGATCAATTTTCTGGAAATCTTCCTTTTCAAAAATGGAAGGGAACGGAGTCTCACTGGCAAGGTAATGAAGGCTACTTGAACCTGGGGAGCCGCGAAGACTTGGAGCTTCTTTGGCCCAAGTGAAGCACAGATGAGAAGTGACACATAGGTCATGAGATGATCACGAGACGAGGGTGACAGTGAGAGGGAGGGATGGAGGAGGAGAGAGGGGACATGAGGTGGTGCTCACCGCTGCCTCCTCCACTGGCTCCTCAGGCTGAGTTTCCACTCCAAGGTCCATCCCGACAGCAGGTGTGGTGGCAGCAGGTGGCTCCTCTGCCTTGAGCTCTGTGGGTGCAGCCTGTTCAGATTCAGCCTTGGAGTGTTTGTTTGGAGGTTGGAAAAAATAAGATTCAACATGTGAACAGGTAACAAGACAGAACACCGGGGCGATTAGGATTCATGTTTGTCACCACACAGGTAATTAACTTCATTAAATCTGTCTTGGAAAAACAAACTTGCATTTGGCATTGAAAACCTTTACAGAACTGAGATATCTCAGAGGAGAATGTGGATAAACTTCGCCTTTATAATCAAGAAGTGTTGTTGCCCTGCAAGTCAGTCAAATGTCCACTATTTTGGCCAATCATTTCACTTACTAATGGTACTGTGCTTTACTATTCACTTGCCTATGACTTTAACTCACTTCTCTGTGATCCTAGGATGGTATTTTCTGCTATTTATCGCAGAGATAGCCAGACACAGAAAAAGACACACTAATGGTCTGCATCTTTGACAGCTACAAGGAGTGAGGAAGAAATTATAGGATGCTTTCAGTCTGGGACCTTTCAGTCTTGTTAGTATTGCATTGCACCAAAACATAAGGGGTTGTCCCAATATTCAGACCCACAGGACCCAATGGGTAGCTATGAAGCTTGTGTGTACTTCCACAGCTGGGAGGAGGAGGCCAGCTATGGGGCTGCTCACCAGGATAACGACGGACAAACAGTGGTGCATTATGGTAGGTTCCTGTTTAGTCCCTTTTTCCTGTCTTCCTCCAACAGAATCCTTATCCATCACTTTACCTCACACAGTAAATCAATTCTTTGAAGAACTACAAGCAGTATGGGCCCTGGTCTCAATTAGACCCTTTTAATAGTGTGGGCAAAGGGAGGTTTTTTGTCCCCATGGAGCCTCTATACAGGAACATCATCCTGACCCCAATTATGTGCTGAATCAGCTCTCTGTCACCTCTAGACCAAGATCTTTTCTAGTTTTAAAAATAGGGCTATAAAATAACAACAGGCCATTAAAAATAGCACAGCCAGGGCATGTTACTGCCATTACTGAAAACATTCCTTCTTTCTACACTCTACTAATGTAATAAGCATGTCTACACTCTACTAATATAATAAGCATGTTTATTTGGCTGCCTATGTCACTAAATGGCCAATAGAGGGCTCATTAACTCTTTTCCATCAAAACACTTAAACTGTAAAAGTTTACCAGTGTTCTCCCAGAATAGTAAGAAGTGTCCAATTAATACTTTGGAGAAATCAGTAACTCCTGGGAGGCTCTCACTGTAAGTGACCAAAAGATACATCTATATCTCCTGTGCATGCATCCAAGTCAGTGCCCAAATTGAGGCCAGTTCCATGGAGAAGTTATATAAAAGTTATCCTGACATATGGGAAATAAGTAATAATGGATTGCCCAGTTCCAAATAAACATACAAATGAATTTTCTTAGGTCCTCCATCAAATCAATCATTGTGATGCAGGCCATGACCACACCAATGATCTTTCTAAAGGGTATAATAATATTAAAGGATGCTTTAGTAGACAAGTGTGCAGAGATCTAATGTTTTTATAGGCTTTCTATAACTTTCAAGAGGTGGGATGACACAATTTTTAAAAAGAATGAGATAACATTCCCTCTAATATGCTCTCAAGAGTCCTTTATGGGGAAAGACTTCATTTTTATTGTCCTGAAAGAATTATCTTCATAGCAACAGATCCTGTAAACACTCAGGGTATGATCTTTCCATTTGGGAAGGCATGGTGATTTGCTATGACAACACGGTATCCAGTGACCTACACGGCAGAGGACATGAAAGGTAATTTGACAAAGTAGAAAGCAGCCTGTGAGCAAATGCTGGTAGTTGGCAGTCTGAGTCCATGCTGTAGAGGAAACCTCAAGCCAGATAAGGATCCAAGAGATATTGCAAAACACAAATCTCATAAATTTATCATTGTACAGATTGAAAAATACAAAGATAACTTAAAGTGAAAGCCCATATTTGCATAGGAGTTTGACCATGTCACCTGAAATATTATAGGACGGTACTGCAGCTTCAACTCCTGAAGGATAAATACAACCCACTGAAGGATGAGTGAGTGTAAAACACGGCTGGACGTAAAATCTGCTACTCAAATTCAGAAGCAGAAGTCACTCTTCTATTCCTTCTAATATAGTATAAAACTGTAAATATTTTGTTAAGATAAAAAAGCAAAGATAAATCATGAATAACTAACATCTTGTGGAAAAATCTGAAATAATCCTACAGGAATTGTGCCTTGCCTCAACCATTTAGTTCTATTTATTTTTTCCCACAAGATGTCTCCCTTAACAAAGGGATTGCCAGCACATGGGTAAGATGCTATACCTACTTTAGAGCACCTATTGTTTGCTGGGGTAACAATCACATTCAGAGATTATGTAGGTCCTTTGTATTTACTGGTGGAAGCAAAACACCAAGCTAGTTTAGTTCTCAGAATCAGAAATGGAATTCTTCCTTTAGATGACAATGAGCAGTACAGTCTTGGAGCACATGTTTTGGAATCCTCTCGGATAGTATAAAAGCCAGGTCAGTGAAAGGCAGAGCAGATGGCATGGGAAAATAAGGTAAGAGTCACGCTACTGTGGCACCTGCAAGCCCATATTTACAGCAGAGTAACTGACAACATCTAAAAAAACAGGGGCTGGGGATTTAGCTCAGCGGCAAAGCGCCTGCCTGGCAAGCGCAACGTTGTGAGTTCGGTTCCTGGTACCGGAGAAAAACCAAAAAAAAAACCAAACAAACATCTAAAAAAACATTCTATATACTCACCAACAGATGAATAAAAGAAAATGTGATACATACATGTGTTGGTTTAGTGAGAACTGCAAAGGGCCCTGTGAGCAACTCTGAGCCTCCAGCAAAGTTTTCAGTTCAAAGGGATTCCAACTTGTTCTGTGAGGCCACATGTGTGTGTGAGAGAGATCTAGATCTACATGTATATATATATACATATATATATATATATATAAATTTATTCAGCCATAAAGAATGAATTTGTGTTGTTTGTAGGAAAATGGATGGCTATTAGGACCATAATGTCAAGTGAAATAAATCAGAATTAGAACATTAAATGTCACAGGTTTCTCTTACATGAGAAATCAAAAATATAAATGAATTAAAGAGTAAAATAAAGGTAGACCTTTAGGAGAAGAAGATTAGGGGAAAGTGGGAGAAGGAAGGGATTGAAAATGATCCACATATGTTATATGTATGTACCAATTCCTCAAAATGGTTGTACATACAATGTATTACAAACATACACAAAAAACAATGGAAAAGAATCTGGACAGAAAGAAAGAAAGAAAGAAAGAAAGAAAGAAAGAAAGAAAGAAAGAAAGAAAGAAAGAAAGAAAGAAAAGGAACAAAAGAAAGAAAGAGAAAAAGAAAAGGAAAGAAAGAAAAGGAAAGAAAGAAAGAAAAAGAAAGAAAGAAAGAAAGAAAGAAAGAAAGAAAGAAAGAAAGAAAGAAAGAAAGAAAGAGAGAGAAAGAAAGAGTGAAGCCAGTGAGTAAACTTCTGAAAAGGGACGTGAGGAACAAGAAGGGGAAGATGAAGAAGAGGGAAATGGGATTGAAAATGATCCAGATGTTAAATGAATGTACCAATTTCCCAAAACAAACCTCACCATTCTGTATTAGTAACATGCTCTTCAAAAAATTAAAAGGCAGTATGGCTCTTGCCTTCTAGTCCTGCCTCTCCCATCCTGGGAGAGCTGGTTTAGTGAGAACCTCAAAGGCCCTGTGAGAAACTCTGAGACTCCAGTGAAGTTTGCGATTCAAAGGGGTGCCCACTTGTTCTGTGGGACCATAATACACAGGCTGGGAGCTGTACAGCTGAATACCAGTTTCAATCCCTGCTTTGTGCAAAGGCATCAATGAACGAAATGCTTGGGAGTTCCTGCTCCTGGGAAGATTCTGTACAATGAGAACTCATTGAGTAGATTCATTGTGATTTCCTAGTCTTGCACAGAAGTGTTAGCAACATTTACAGTGCTGGATGCAACAAGTTAAGTTCCCCAGTGAAGAGAAGAAGCAGAATATCTGCTTCAGATGATAGGCATGGAGAGAAGGGGAAAGCAGATATGGAAGCTCCTGTGACGAGCAGTGGTGGACAGGAAGATTTTCAAAGACACATAAATCCCAGGATTCTGGGTCTGGGTCTTTTGCTTGAAGTAGTAGGTATTCAAAGTAGTAGGCATGCGTTCGATGATGACCAATTGCCTTTCCTTTTATACCAGTATTTCTCCATTTTTCTTAACCCTTTCACAATTGATAATTAAAAATCTCATCCTCCAGTTCCATCACCCATGCTGAGAATAACCAATGAAAATAAAGAATGAGGTTCTCTGGTGTTTATAATTTACACGCAATGCATTTGCAAGCCACATAGATTCTGTTTTTTCTCTTGCTTGTTCAAAAGACAAAAAAGTGTGGCAATCTACTGTGAAGGTGTTAGAGACATATTTGTCCTTTCAAAGGTATCAAATTTACCTTTAAGAAAGACTTCCTAGAAGAGAATTCCTTACTTAAAATTGAAGTAGTCACAAAAGAAAATTTCACTTTACTAAACCTAATTGTGAGCTTCCAATATGAAAAGCAGGAGCTGGAATAATTATACACTCTTCCAATGGGAAAACCACTGTGCTGCAGATAATGCTCATGAACTTACTCCAAAGAGCTCAGAAGTGACATCACTCCAGGTCTTTCCATTCAGCTTTATTAATAAGCTGCTGATGCAAAGGTTTGCCATGGTGGCTATGACATGGATCCCAGGAGAAGTGAGTGACAACATTCTGCTTCCTTCTCATCCCCTAGGATTTTCTTTTGTCATCTTGTTAGGAATCACAGCTCTATCACGCACTCTTTCTTCCTACAACTCCCAAAATCAAGGAATGAGATGGGAAATAAGGAATCTTCAAGCTCAACAAAAAAAGTAAGGATCTATTTGGAAGCATAAATTATTGAGGGAAATTCATTTTAATCCTATGGCTTAATTTATTGTGAAATGGAAGGATTCCTGTCCTTGAGCCAGGTGTGGTGGTGAATGCCTTAATACCAGTACTCAGGAGGCTGAGGCAGGAAGATTGCTGAAAGTTCAAGGGCAGCCTGGGCTACATAAGACCCTGCTCAAAAAAAAAAAAAAAAAAAAAGAAAGAAAAGAAAAAGAAGAAAAGATTTATGTCTTTGATAGATTTATTGTGTTCTCCTGAGATACCCTAACTAGGAGATTTGGGGTTTTGGTAAGATTATACCTTTATGGAAAAAAAGTAACCAAATTTAGCATCACACTGAGATTTCACAGGTGCTTTCCCTCCTGTTTTCTAGAGAAGAGGAAGTTGTAGAAATTGCAGCCTGGATATTCAACTCTAGACAAAATAGAATGACCAACATAACTTAGAACATTCAGTGGTACTAGCAACTTCCCCAAAACACAAACCAACTCCAACTTACCAAGTTGCAGATCATGCTCTGATCTGCCTGCGTTGTGAATAATGAAGTGTCCTGGGGCTGAAAATAGGCAGAAAACCACAGATTTTTTTTAAAAATATGCTTAAAACTTTTTAAGTCCCTTTTTAAATTGGTGAAACAAAAATATTAATGGGAGTTATTCTAAATATAAATCTTTGCTGGCAGAAGATGCTGAGAGTCATTAAAAAACAATCAAATATTGGCATCAAAGATATCTTTGGGCCACAGCTCCTCTTCAAGATTTAGAACCAAATTAGAAGTTAGTGGCTATAGACCCTAAATTTAAACTTTAAATTTTTTTTTTTAATGCTGGGAATCATATGGGTTATTTATGAGCTGTAAGTTAAAAACTTTTTAAGACATGTTTATGAAATTTAGGAGTTCAGCTGAGAAAAACCTAAAGGAATAGTGATTTTTAAGAGAAGATTCATGCCTCATTCCACCAGTAGTCCTCGTACTTCCAGAAGGGAGGCAGAAAAGTCTTTTCCCAAAAATCTCAACAGCTCAAAACAAAACAAAACAAAACAATGCCTAAAGAATCTGACACCAAGAGCTCCTCAACAGAAAAGATAAGCCAGCAAGTTTGGTTAAAGATAGTGGATAGGACAAGGTGCAGTTACCTCTGTTACATCCAGAACCCAAACTAAAAACATAAAGAAAAACAACCCTTAAAGATATAACCTATAAGAATGAAACGAATGAGAAGAAAGATTACAATTGTCTTGGTTGCTTGTCTTTCATTGCTAAGACAAAATATCCAACACCCCAAATTAGGGAAGGAAAGGTTTATTTAGCTCACAGTTTGTGGTGATTTCAATCGGTAATCAGCTGACTCCAAGGCAGGGTGGCAGGGCACAGGGGCAACACGTCAAGGTGGTAGAAGACAGCAAAAGCAGCAAGAGCACAAGGGGTGGATTGTTATGGTTGATACATTGTGTCAACTTGAGGTGTCTAGAAGCTTAACTAAGTAACTCAGCAGTCCTACATCCTGGTGTGAAAAGGATATGCCCTTACCACTCAGGGATGTTGGTCATTGTGTCTCCTTGAGAAGTTTAAAAATTTAACCAAGTGGTTCAGCAGAGAGCTAGGGTCCTTGGTTTGTAAACATCCTCAGCTTGTGGAAGAGGAAGATATGGAGATGGTGTGGGAATGGGCAGCTAGCCAGCATACAATATAAGGGAGGGAAAGAGGCTTGCTTCCGCAACCCCTTGTGCTTTTGCTGCTTTTACTGTCTTCTGCCATCTTATACTGTTGCTTGTACCAGGCCACCCTGCCTTGGAGCCAGCTGATTATGGACTGAAATAGCCACAAAACTTCAGCTAAATAAACCTTTCCTTCCTTAATTTTGGGTGTCAGATGTTTTGTCCCAGCAACAAGAGAAAAGTAACCAAGACAATGATAAAAACAAAACAAAACAAAACAAAACAAAACTGGAAACTGGAAAGTAGATGAATGAGCAGGAAGTAACTTGGTAAGTCCAATCAATCTCTACCCAAAGTGATGATAGAAATGCCAAGAATCAACCCAATTTATTGCTCAGGACTCTCAAAAGGTCAAGAATTAGAAGCACAGGTGATGACGAGAAATAGGAGGTATCAATGCTGAAGACAGACCTAGTTGAAAGTCTATTAAAAAGTAGTAAGGACTTGGGAAACTCTCCCCTACTCTGAAAATCGAGCAGAAGGCTTGAAATTAATTCTAGCAGGGCTGTAACAGTGGGACTCCAGACTGGAGGACCTGCAGACATCTTAAGAAAGTAGGATTGAGTGAGCATTTACCTATACAAGTTTCCTGTCAGCTTTTTGGCGTCACACTTTTAAATTAAACATTCAGCCAAGATTATTTGACTTTGAGAAAAGTCTCAAACATGTATGAGACAAACTGAACTGGAAAAAACAAGTGAAAGAATTTATAAGAAAAAGTGATTACTAACATCCTCAGCAATGTGATGAAGGTATTGTACTCATGACCCACAAAGAGGATGGTGCTAGGAAACAATGCAGGAGCTGAATGTAGAACTGAAAAAAATAGGGGTACAAAATCAGTGGGGGGGCTGGGGATTTAGCTCAGCGGCAAAAGTGCCTGCCTGGCAAGCGCAAGGTCGTGAGTTCGGTTCCTGGTACCGGAGAAAAACAAAAACAAACAAACAAACAAACAAAACCAAAATCAGTGGGAAGATAGAGAGCAGAGACAGTGGAGGAAAAGGCAGAGAAAAGAAAATGCCAGAAAAAAAGAGTCATTAGACTCAGGAGGCCAATATATGAAAAGAAGAAGCATTACAGAATGAGTGAACAAGGAAAACAAATGAGAGAAATCATCAGAGAAATAGTAATAATTTTACAATTCCCTCCAAAGATGTAAATTTTTACACTAAAATGTCCTAGTACAATGAAAACAGACTCAGATCACACCTCTTTGCAGTAAAATTTGAGAAACACTGAGCTTAAAGGAAGATTCTACAAAGTTCCAAATGGAGGAAGAGAAGGGCAGGAAGGGAGGGAGGGAGAAAGGGAGGGAGGGAAGGAGGGAGGGGGAGAGAGAGAGAGAGAGAGAAACAGAGAGAGCAAGAGAGTAGGAAAAGGAGAGAAAATAAAAGAAAGACAGAGACAAGGTTTCTTACAAAATATCAAGAACCATAATGACTTTCTCAACAGCAACATTAAGAACTGGTGAACAAACAGCTTTAAAATTCTAAGGGAAAATGATGTACAACTTTTAATATAATGCCCATATAGTTCATTACATTTGTAGAAATAACAACATTTTCAGATGCTATTATAGTCTAAATCTAAAATATCACCCAAAATTCTTGTGTGGGGAAGGTGATTGGACCTAGGAGGCTGCTATATTCATCAGTGATGAACCCATAGCTGGATGTGCTGTTAAGGAAGTAGAGTCTGGGCAGAGGAGGTGGATCACTGGGGTTGTGACCTGGGAGGTCATGGTACCCTCCCTGGTCTTTCTCTGTCTGCTTCTTGTCCACCATGCTCTGAGCAGCTTTCCTCCACCCAGACCCTTCCCCCAGGCTATTTCTGGCTTGCAACCAGCTGACGATGGACTGAAACCGTGAGCCAAAATAAACCTCTCTTTTTTAAAGTTGTGTGTGTATGGCATTGTGTTTCAGCGACAAGAATGTAACTAAAACAGATTTGCAAGACCCTGAATATATACATCCTATGGCTATTTTCCTCAGGAAGTTCCTGGAGGCTATCCTCTACCCAGATGAGGATTAAACCACAGATGAAGATGATCTTCATCCAGAAAGCAGTGAAGGGAAGCAGAGAGGGTTGAAGGTAACCTCCAGGTTAACCTCACAGAGGAGCTATAGTCACAGTGCCAACTGCAGCATCCCAGAGGGACACACAGCTGATTTCTTCAAGAAGAGAAAACTGCTTGAATATCCAATATTTTCACCAAGCTGAGAAACGCTTTGAATAACTAGACGAGATAAGTACATGGAAAAGGAAGCGAACCAATCAACAGGCGAACAAACAACATCCGTATTATCCTGTAAAGGAAAATGAAAAGTTGGCATGAAAGGAAATGTAAACTTCATGACTCAGTTGGTAACAGCATTTATGACATTAATATACGGCCACAGATTGACTGGCTTATTATGATGAAAATCCGTCAGAGGAAGGACAGGAAGCAAAATAGAGGGGTGGGGGAGGGCTGAGAGAGTAAGAGAGGAAAATGCTGTAAGTGCTCGCCTTCCAGAGAGAAGAATTCATAGATAATGCTTTAGAAATCAAGAAGTAGTATTAACATACATCCTTGCACACAGATGGAAACAACTAGGAAATGTGCTAATAGATGTAAGATTTACCTCTGAAAAACAGGCAATGGAGGGTGTGCTGGATGGTCTGAACTTTTTAAATAAAACCCTTATAGAATTTTTGTTATTTTGAAAGTTATTGCAATAATAACTCTGATAGAAACACAAATTTGATAAAATGAGGAAGGATAACAATGTCTGTGAGCCAAGCTTCCCAAAGAAATTTCTGGATGAGATGCATTATTGTCTGTCTTTGAGATTGTGCGTGTCTGTGTTTGGGTGCAGTGTGTGACTGTGTTTTTTGTTTGTATAGGTAACAGGGAAAATAATACAACTTCTAAGTAGAGAATTTAATTGAGGAATACATTCTGAACATGTATGTAGAAAATTCTAGATGCCAGTGTTATTAGAAATTGTGTGTATCTGACATGCAACACAAAGTATTCATCATAGAAAATCCTCTCTCTGAGATAACCCTTGAAAAGGCTGCCAGAATTAAATCTGGGAGCATGACAAACACATGCCCCGCCTTTTACACGTTGTTATGGCTTATAGCTAGGTGTTCCCCAAAAGCCTTGTGCACTCATAGGTGGGGCTTTTGGGGGGTGAGGGGTCATGAGTGTGTGATACTGGATATGTTTATAATTGAGTGTGACATCGGGAGGTGAAGCTTGTGGAAAAAGTGGGTCATGGTGTGGCCTGGAAGGGAGTAGTATATAGATATCCCTCTTCCCTTAATGGCTGTCCAGCTTTCTGCCTGCCACACCACGAACTGTTTCTCCTCTATGATGCCCTTCTGCCAAGCCACCCTGCCTTGGAGCCATTCAACTATAGTCTGAAACCTCTACAAATTGTGAGCTAAAATCAGCCTCTCTTCCCTTAACTTGTGTAAGTCAGGTATTTGTTTCAGCAACAAGAAAGTAACTGAGACATATGGGTTCCAACCAGTACCTATATAACGAATGAAACGGCCCACTTTGTGGTTCCTCCTTTTCAGACTCTCAAGGAGCATAGTACTGCCTTTTTGGACAGAGCCAACAAATGGCTTGGGACCGTCCGGTGGCTCTTTTCTGGAGAATTGCTAGGAGGTAAGCTGTGTGCAGTGGAGATCCTCTATGAATCTGTAGGAAGAAATCTCTAAAAATCTCTCATATTTCCTAAATATTTATTCCTACAATAAAAAAAAATCATATCCCCTCTTTGAAACAGCTGAGTCCATGGGATCTTTTATATCAAGCTCATTTCTCATTATTGGTAGAAAAATCTTCAGAAAGTACAAGTCCATAGTATAGCTAATAACATTAATAATAATTAGTAACATAAATAATAGCTAACTGAAGTCCTGGAGTATGTGCTATGCTGTTCGGCTAACTGTCCTGCATACATATCTCATTTAATCATCAAAATAATCCTATAATGATGCAATTATTCTGTCTCTATTATTCAATTTGTAAGTAGTAGGGCCCAATTTTGTATTGACACTCTTATTTATTTTGCTAGACCAGTGGCACAGAAAACACACTGAAGAATGTACAGTATTCTCACCAGAATGGATCCTGCCGGAAAGTCACTTCCTTACCTGGGTGAATCCATTGAATGAACCACCAGAAGCCTAAATAGAAATGGAAATCAAAATGTGTTATTTTTTTCCATCACTTTTATAGGATTAATACATATCCATTAGACAAGTTGGAGAGTAATAACTATCACAAATCTTAAAATAATACAAAAGGTGATTTGTGTGAGGAAGTGCTTAGGAATATGAAATGTCATGCCGTGTTACTTTAAATAGGCTGACAAAAAATGAAAGACTAATAATTATTGATAGTGTGTGGCTCAGTGGTAATACCTACTCTTTCCATAACAAGATGATTCCAGAAAAAAGCCAAGACACGTAAAACAGCTCTTTTTAGGCCACATATAAAATCTGGAAAATGCCTTTTCCATCATTTCTGTAATCTATCATTTAGATGAGCAGTGTCTACGAGATTCTACAATTTCAATGGGCTGGTAGAGAACCACGTCTTGTGTTCTTACTGAAGTAGGACCACTTTAGGAACAGAAAGCAAGTTTATTTTTCTCAAGGTTTTGTGCATTTTTAGTGCCCAAATAATAAAAATAAAAATAAGAAAAATCAACCAGAATTTGGGATGGTAATTAAGCTCTCACTAATTCCTGACAGAATTACTTTGCCTTTGGAATTTTTGTTTTTTGCTTTTTTTTTGCCAACCTATTTGTGTCTGGTTTGCACAGATTTGAAGAGGTGCATGACAATCTGTCTGGGAGATAATCAGGCTTGCAAGAAGATGGTGATGGATAATGAAGAGGGTGAGAGACATTAGGAAAAACAGAGCCTACAGAAGTCTGGCTAGTCTACGCTACAGACTGGGGTAAGTACCTCGTCTTTATGAGCCTCTATTTCTTGGTACAACATTCCATATCTCTGGTTAGCAATTTCATCTTCAGATAAGTCTGAGTTGTTGATGTCATTGTCTTGGGAACTCTCAGAACTTTCAGTGCTAGTGTTCTGGGGTGTTCCCAGAACCAATGGTCTAGGTATCTCCTGGCTTTGTTCCAAGTAGCTAACACTGGAGTGTTTCCTACATACATCTGCTAGTAAAGCTACCTCCAGCCCTTCCTTGCTCTCAACTATATCTGAATTTTCCCAGCAATTATCTAAACCTCCAGTATCTCTGATAGGCCAGTGGTATTCAGAATCCAACCTATTGGCAAATCCACTTGCTTGGCCATCTGGTATACCAGAGAATCCTGACATGTCCATATTATTCACTGTCGAATTCAAAGTTGGTTGCCAGATTTGACCTGGATCTGTTGCACAAACTTCTACCTCTGCAATTCCTGGCAAGTTAACAGCATGGCTACAGTTCCCAGGTATTGTACCATCAGGCCTCTCTATCAAGAAATCTCCCTTAAAGGAACATCTATCTCTTCTGTTTGCATTTGTTTCCAGAGAATAACTGGGGTCAGTCTTAGATTGAACTGCCACTTCACATTTCACTGATAAAACAACAGCCTGATTTTTATCCCTGTCAGCTCTATGAGCATTTAACACAAGCTCATCATGAATTTCTTCAGCATCCACACTGCTCTGTGCTGGGTGATACATTATAACGTGGGTGGGAGTGTCTGTTACATTTTTCTCTATGTCTTTTTTAGCTAAATCCCAGCCCTCAGGACTGGCACCTTCAGTGTTAGGTACAGAGTCAGTGTGGACAGGCAGATTCAAGATACCTGTATGATTGGCAAGTGTAGTTCCCGAGCCTTCCGTATTTTCACAATTATTGATTATTCCTTCAATCTCATCATGTAGCCCTTGGTCTCTGTCACCAAATTCACCTGCCATGTCTTTTTCTGATAGGTCAGCTTTCTCAAAATAATTTTCAAGGGGTTTCATACTTTCTGTGCGCCTCACTCTCAGAGCTTTCCCAGTTTTCCTTTCACGAACTATAAAGCCCTCCTGGTCTTGTTCTGCTATAACTTTGAGATCTATTGCCTTATTTCCTATACTTTCACATATTTTCTGTTCAGACTCCTTAATACCTTCTAGTGTCTTGATATCAATAGCTCCAGTGTCTACCTTTTGACAGGTCTCCACACCTGCCCATACAGAATCTTCTGACTTCTGGTTCTCTTGTTCTTCATCTGACTTTTTAACTTCTTCATGACTTTCCTGAAGCAGGCTAGCTGTTTCCATGGCTGGCATCTCTGAGTCAAGGAATTCATGTGGCTGTTCCATCTCCATGCAAGTAGAAATGGTGACTCCAGCCCCAGGCATGGACTTCAGGGATAACTGTTCATTATCACCTGGGGGAGCTGGCCCCAGGACATGCTCACCCTGTTCAGCTACAATGGACCAGTCAGTGGAAGGAAGCATTCCGGTAGGTAATCTCATGTCTTGCTCTGCTTCAGAGAGACACGCAAGGTCTTCTCGAGACCCACTTGGGGTAATTTCCTGGCTGACACTGTCTGTACTAGCATTCGGCCCCCAAGCAAATGCACCTATGCAAATTTGAGATCTTTGAATTTCTTCGGCCAACCCACTGTCTGGAGTTTCCTCCATAATCAGGTTACACAGGGAAAGACTTTTTGAAGAGTCAGTCTTTAAAGTATGCAGAAGAGCAAAGGAAAAAAAAAGATAAGATGAAATAGAGCATGGTAAGATCAGATGAGAAACACAAAGCTTTTCAGTAGGGTAGCACAAATTAAGCAAAACTAAAAAGTGCTTAAATTAATTAGCTTACAGTTAAATACATGACTAACAACGCAATGGGGAAAATGTTCATTCTCAAAAAAAAATGTATAGCAAATATTTTTGAAATCCAGAACTTTCTGGATATTTACCTACCGGTTGTACCAGATCAGTGCTTGTCTGTGTGGTTAAAAAAATAAAATAAAAATAATTACTAAGGCAAAGAAACAACATTCACTGGGACATTAAAATCTCATGCTGTTCAGAGACAAGGTTCTGTTAATGGTTGTGACTTTTATTGGTTTCATGTTCAATTTTACAATTTCTTTTGTAATAGGAGTAATTTTTATTCTAAAAGTGCTTAAGACACTATGAAAAAGGCACAATTTAGCACAAAGAAAGCCTCTGTCAATGATATTTTAAGGCTAGTATAACTTCTGCATGAGTAGGCTCTGAAATGCAAAGTTCCAAATAAATAAGTCAGTCTTTAAACACTAGCATAAGAGCCAGCACTAGAGATCAAGAAATTACAAACATATCACATGCTTTGATGGAGACTCAAGAATAAAATCTGACCCAAACTATCTTTCCCTGGGTTCTGCCTTTGAGATAGGATTCAGATGGAGGATGAGCTGATGTTAACCACTCTGATTGCCCTGGAAGCTCTCCTGATACTCTGCTCTCAACCTATAAGCCAATTTCTGCACAGAAGGAAAAAAACTCCAGGAAATTGAGATGACTAACAAGTGTGAGCAATTATGTCCAAAGCGTCATCATTACACATTCTTATTATTACTGTACTTCCTAGCAAATTTGTCCTCTGAAATATCACAAGCTCCCTCTAAATGAGACCTTCACCCTCACCACGCCTTCTCCACCTAGGGAAGAAAAATGTGTTGTAGCTCTGTTGAAAGATAAGAAACAATGGAATGATTAAAAAAATTAGCACTGTCTGTTTAATCTCCAAGAAACTCAGTAGATGTGAGGTTACAATTCAAATGATCTAAACGTTAATCCATCCAGCCCTTGTTATGAAGACATAAGTAAAGCAAAATAATTCACTATGATAGGTACATTTCATCATAGGTGGTTTCAACAAGTTCACCTCTTCTCTGGTATGCTTTCTTGATGTTTCAAGAATCCTAAATAATTCAGTATAAACCTATTACTGCAGATGAGTATCTCTTTTGTTTCAAGAAGGAAAAAGCAATAGCATCATTTCAGAAGACCACTTTCTTTTTGCTGTCACATGAAAAAAGAAGGAAACATGAAACTCAACTTGGGCTCTGATGGCCACATGACCTGATCCTTTCTAAGACCAAGCTCCTACCCTGAGGGACATCAGGCTTGAATCAGTGCCACTGATCTTCTAATTTTACAGTACTGATGTAGCACACAGAGGTCATCTTAACTCCAAATTCCAGAAATAACTCTCCCTTGCACGACAGCTTAGCTAAATAGGTAATATCAACAATGATGCCTATGTTTTGAAGCATGCCCGCTTTGGGGTAAATACTCTACAAATATTATCTTATTTTACCCTCCTACAGTCCTGCGAGGTAGGCATCATTCCCTTAATTTTACATATGAGAAAAACTGAGGCTTAGAGAGTTTTAGAAATTGCTGAGTCACATGTTTATAAGTATTAGAGTCTGGACTCAGATCCAGGCTTTCTGAAGTTCACTGAACATAACAATGAAATAATGGTTCCTAATGTGCTCATCTTGCTTATATTCTATTTAAAAGCAACCACATATATGTACGGCCTTATTACAACAGGTTCTCTGGTTATCAACCTCCTAGAGAGAACCAGAAGGGCACAATGCCACATTCTCGGTCTCTAGTCATCCAGCATTTCAGGCCACTGGCACACTCTTCTCTGCAAGGATCTCCAGGTTGTAGATAGGCATAGAGTTTGCAGGGGCTAATGACTGCTTTAGGAAAAAATATTATCATTAAAGGTGTAAGTCTTCCTTCCCTAACACACGCATAAAATGCAATACAGCTTCCAAACTTTTATAGATTAAGTTGCATGAAAAAAACAAGTTCTTAGAGGTCTTACCGTCCATAGGTCCCAGGGTAATGTCTGAAAGAAAACAAACAAAATTGATCTTAGTATACAAATGCCAAGTATTTTAAAGATATATGGAGGAGGGGATACAGAGAGATGATGAAAGTTTTTGGCATTTTTTATTTGTTTGAGACAGGGTCTTGCTATGTAGTTCAAGCCAACCTAGAACTCACTATGTAGCCCAGGCTGCCCTCAAACTCATGGTAATCCTCTTGCCTCAGCCTCCTGGGTGCTGGGATTATAGGGGTGCACAACCACCCCACACACTGTAAACCTTTTTTTAAGCTTTCAGTAAAACATTCTTCAATAGAACTTCCTTTGGTGATAGAAATGTTTCATCTGTAATCCAATATGATATACACTAGCCATGTGTGGATAGTGGGCACTTGAAATGTACTCATATAACAGAACCAAATTTTAAATCTTACATCATTGTACTTCTTTTAAGTTTGAATGGGCATGTGTAGTTAGTGGCTATCATATTGGATAGGACAGTTCTAATCAATCCACCTTTTACTATGTAAGTGGAAACAAAAACCTATATTTTAAATATGATGAATGGGGTTGCTTTAATACATGCATGTGTGCATGAGTGCACATGCACACACACACACTATTAAAATAAAGCATTGAGCTATTAGAGTTTATCACATCTTTGAGAAACTACAGATACTAATTATTGTTAATGTTATCCCTTCCCCTATCACATAAGAGGAAATCCTATGACTGGTCTGATTATAAATGAATCCCAGAAAAGTAGTTCTTCAATATGTTGAATTAGATATCACATAGCTCCATTAACTGGTAATGATGCAAATTATAAGGGTACTCACTAAGACATATGAATAAATTACACTTCCTATTGAGATTTCAATTATATATCTTATTGATCCTGAAGAATGAATCTCCATGGTCCAAGGGACATCTCCTCTGGGTGGGAAGAGTACGGGAGACCTATTATCTTGATTACTTTTCCTTTGTTGCTAGGACAAAATACTGACACACAAAGTGAAAGAGGGAAAGGTTTATTTATCTCACAGTTTGTGGAGGTTTCAGTCCATAATCGGCTGGCTCCAAGGCAGGGTGGCATGGCACAGGGGCAACAGTGCAAGGTGGCAGAAGACAGCAAAAGCAACAGAAGCAAAAGGGAGTGGGGGTGAGCAAGCCTCTTTTCCTCCCTTATATCATAAGCAGGCTACAACCTACTCAGGGCAGGGCTACCACTCACACCATCTCTGAGCCCACCTCTTGCCCAGGATAAGGATGTTTACAAAGCGAGGACCCTGGCCCCCTGCTGGGTCACTTAGTTAAACTTCTCAAGTTGACACAATGTATCAACCATTACATCTATCCTTATTTGCTCTGTCCTTGAGAATCATGCTAAAAGCTCTTGTTTTTGTGACGAGATCCTTACTTATTCACTTGTTTTAAGTCACTGAATGTGACAGTGTACATGTTGCATTTGAAGTAAAGTAAAGACATCTAGAGTCTGTGGTTCTACTGTCCTTCTGATTAGCATGGGTCAACCCTAGCAGCACTGCACTGCTAGCCCTGCATCTGTGTGCAGCGTGGCTGGCCTCCTACTCAGCAGCCTCCTACAGGATAATGGAGACGGGAAGGCAGAACAGATCTGTTTTGTACACAGACTCCTTCAGTATCTCCTATGCCTTTTCTAACGATCCAGATGGGTTTCTGTCTCCTGGTCTGACAGCCCTTTAAAGAACACAGATTATAAACGCTGCACACCTCCACAGAATGCAGCTAATGCCTATATTTTCTCCAAAAGGAAGGTAGCAATGTGAAACACGTGTTTATCACTCCACAGGATCCTGAAAGGATGTGTTAGCATGTGTGGCACTGTGAGATCACAAGATGAGCTATTCTGCTAGCAGATAGAACATCACTTGGAAAGAAGGGGTCAGCAAGGGGTAAAGGAGATCATTGTGAGTGAAGGCAAAAGAGGCTGCAGGATGTAACAGCCCTGGGTGGTCTCTCAGTCAAACTAAGACTTTCTTCTCACACAGGAAGAAAGAGGGGAGCAGGACCTGGGACTGCTCTGCAGTGAGGTGACTCAGTTACAACCACCAGGAGCCCAGCAGAGTTTATTACTCAGCTATGGAGAAAAACAGAGATGCACAAAGCTGGCCCTAATTGCAGTACCATGTCTCCTTCAACATGAATACTTTGGAAGATATAATCAAGTCCTTCCTTTAAATTTTTGTTTTTGATTTGAAAGAATCCTTTAACCCAAGTGCTGTGTTGCAGGTCTATAATCTAAGCTACTTAGGAGACTGAAGCATGAAGATCACCTAAGCTCAGGAATACCCAGTCTCCAACCTGGGCAACGTGGAGATTGTTACTCACACAAAAATACCCTTTTATCTTAAATCCAAACAAAATGGTATGGTTTATGCACTAATTCAACCATGAAGTGATATAAAATTGTTCTCCTGATTCAAATTTGCACATAGACATACTGTGGAATCTCTCACCCACTAATCCTTGTACCCACCACGGAAACTTACATCAGCAATGAAAGTAATGAACTACGCAGATTAAGGTAGAGAAAGTTCCATGAACACTGCTGGCTGCCCGCAACGACAAATCTCTGAGAAAGGATCCTGAATTACATGCACATTTGTTTTCTACGATTTGGTATGCCAAGGTAGACCACAGCCCTCAAACTTCCTGACAGTGACTACTTTACTGTTTCCCCCAATATGCTTTATTAGAGAATATTCCAGTGAATGCTAAGACAAGTTTGCATTAAAATAGATTTCTGCAGTCAAACAAATCTGGGAGAGTTTAAATTAAAATGTTCAAACTGAATTTTAAAAATAACTGCATAACCTCTCAGAGTCCTTAATATTGAAATGTACATTGTAAACCTCCTAGAAAAGTTAATAGAGACAGCTTCCTAAAACATTTACCTATAGACCCAGTTTTCCAAAGCACTTGAAGGCTAGTTTCCAGCCTACTTAATTTCCTACCTATTGACATAGTAGACTTTTATTGTTTCTGTTTTAAAGCAGGAAACCCAGTCACATTCTAGAATAAAGAATGGATTAGAAAGAAACTTTATTTATTGAGGTTCATATATAGCAGATTGCTACCAGTGGCTTACTGTAAAGTATCAACATGGCTTCCAGACCAGGAAATGGAGCTAGATCTCAATTCCTAATCTGGGCTTTACAATAAACTTGTTTTTTTTTGAGACAGGATCCCACTCTGTAGTTCAGGCTGGCCTTGAACCCACTATGTTACCCAGGCTGGCCTTCAACTCATGGCAATCATCTTGCTTCAGCCTCCAGAGTGCTGGGATTATAGGTATGCACTAGCACATGTGGCTTACAATACACTTTCATTAATTAATTTGCAGTGTACACTAGTATCTTTAGATTTGCCCAAACTCAAAGAGGAGGCCCCAAAATACCTCAAAAAAATACTAACAAAAGCTATTTGTGGTTTGTCACATTTTGAGTCAATTTCCTTCCACTAGCATAGAGAAGTATAAACTAAGTATATCCTAGAGGAATCAACTATCGATCATTAGAGCACCTATCATAAGCATCTCCCTGCCAGAGATCTTGTAACAATTGCTATTGGTATGGGAGAAATGTTGAGAGTGAGGAAGGGAGGAAACAAGAAGAGCAAGGCCAGTTTGATGTTACACACACACGCACACACGCACATGCACACACACACCAGGATCAAAGAAGAGGGCTTCTGCAAGATGCAAGAGGAGCACACTACCCTGACTTCAAAATGATCAAGGTTGTAGAAATTATTGTTGGGGGAGAGTCTTGTGATTACTTCAAAGATGCCTTGACTTACCAAGCATGGGAGAGAAAAGCAGAGAAAGCAGGAAGAAGAATGAACTTAAAGCCAAAAGAAAAGGCCTCCTTTGGGGAAGCCAAAAGACATGTGGATCTGGACACCTTTGCAAGCAAACGATGGCATTGATAATTACCCTGCAAGAGACAGTTTCTGCACAAACAATTGAGTATGGCTAAGCCAGTTCTGTGGGAAGAGAAAGCTAATTGAGAGGGGATATTTCTAGTAGTTGACATTCAAAAGGTCCTCCTGCTATCCCTCTTTCCTATTAGAAAATAGTTACCAACCAAAAAGAAAAGCAGATAATAGTCACTGGAAAAACATCAAGGACATCAGTTACCCCACTGAGCTTATCAAGGGTTTTGAAACAGTATCCTCTAAATCCAAAAGTCATTGATACCTGAGACATGGGTGAGTGGGTCACTCCAGCAGACCCTGCAGGTGTCACTTCAGGCTTGAAAGGGTCAAAGTCCAGATCCAGTAGAGTCTCCTCCTTCTTCACTTCAGTGACTTCATTCTGTTAAAACAACGCAAAATATACATGAGCTTGAATGCAATAAGACTTCATGGTACAGCCCACGTAGAAGACCTCTAATAACCTTACTTAATATCCCCCAGTGGTGCTCTGATAGTTTACTACTTAAGCCACTCATCCGCACACTTCCAGAATTCAACTAAATATGGGGACAGGAAATAGGACCAACTCTAGCCAAATATAACAAAAGTCTCCCTGGAACAGGTCCCATAGGTTCCAGGTCCTGTTCTTTGTACAGCTATAAGTCCAGCCAACAAAGAATGCCTTTGAGAGGTAATCTAATGCCTCCTAGATGCAAGGAATCTCATTCTGTTACAGCTTGTACCCAGATGCCCCCCAACAGCTGCATGCATCACTCATAAGTGAGTCTATTCAGAGATGGCTGGATCTAGGGTGGGGTGCTGGGATGAAGGGTGCCGCACCCTGAGTGTGGGTGGTCCTGCCCAAAGGGGAAGTAGGCTGGATGAAATATAAAGGCAGGCTCGCTTGCTTGCTGCTTCCCTGTCTCCTGCTTGCTTGCCATGGACTGTTTCTCTTCTGCCACGCCACCCTGCCTTAGAGCCAGCTGATTATGGACTGAACCTCTACAAACTGTGAGCTAAATAAACCTTTCCCCCCTTTAACTTTGGGTGTTGGGTATTTTGTTTCAGCACCAAGAAAAGTAACCAAGACACCATGTAAATGACAGTGGGGGAATTTATCCAATGTGAAAATATGGTCAACTCTAACAATCTTGTGTGCTGTTTCATGAGGCGTCTTCTTCTAGGGATACTAAGTTTATTAGTAAATATTAGGCCTCTTTAATCATTATATAAAAATAAAATTTAAATGGATCATTCTACATTAAGGTATCAGAGAGAATCTTTCCAGCTACCTCTTCGCTTTCTAGTTTTCAAAACTTCCCTGCAGTTAGAATTTCATTTTCTCCAAGAATTGATATTTATTTCCTTTATTCATGCATTGGCAGACATTATGACTAAGATGATATAACCCTTTCATTTATAATATCCAATGTTTTCCTGCAATCCCATCAACATATCTAATTATTATAAGCATACGTACATTCATGTGTGGTGTTTAACTATACTAAAAATGAAACATTTTAAGTTGCTCTACTTTTTTTTTCTTTTGTCTTTTTGAGATAGGGTCTCGCTATGCAGTCCAGGCTCGTCTTGAGCCCACTTTGTAGCCTAAGCTGGTCTTAAACTTGCAACAATCCTCCTGCCTCAGCCTCCTGAGAGCTGGGATTACAGGCACGAGCCACCACACGCAGCCCACCCTATTTTTAAATGAGATAGTTTTAATCATCAATCCTAACATATACTTGGTTCAGCTGTCAATTTCCCTGGAAGAAGTATATGAATTCACTGTGGAACTTTGTTGATGGTCACAGATTTGTACCATGTGCAATCCTCAGATCTTAACACAGTGGCTTGCACAGTAGGGGCTGGCACCAGCAGCCTGACCAAGGAGCTCACTAGATGGAGAAGCAGATTCTTGATCCCACCTCACACCTGCAGATCAAGAGCTCTTTTGGATAGGCCGAAGTCATACACAACAGCTACTCATAGCTACAAGGGAACAATCCACTGATTTTTATATGTTTAAATAAAGCTAGATTATCTCACTCAATAGACAGAAAAGAGTAAACATGCATCTTGACCTCTAACTCCTTCTCCTGGTCTTGGCAAATATGGACATGAGATGAGGCCATTTAGTCAATGGAAACATTTCATGTCATACTCTGTCTGGCCCAGCTGCTGAAATAAGGGTGATATTCAAATTCAGAAAAATAACAACAAATATTCTGTATCATTCTCAGACTAAAAGAAAAGAATACAAATGATGTGGAGCCTCCTAAATGAGACGCACAGTCTGTGGTGGTTAGATCTTTCGAATATGGCTGCAGACTAACAGACATGACGTGCAGCAGTAAGCTACGAAAGGCATGCGTGGAGAAGTACCTTGGGGTCCTGCACAAATCACCAGCGAACTGGTGCTATACTCCTTAAAGGCTTCCTCCTCCTGCCCCCGCTCATCTTAACTCTCCTCATGGCCCTTACACAGCAATACCAGCAAAAGTTAGCACTGCCAGAAGGCCTCAGAGTACTCTCCTGAGTTTGTAATTTTCCAAAGTGCTTTGATTCCCTCTTCTTCCAACATGAAGGGTCCTTATCTAGGAGCCAGCAAATGTCAAATAAAAAATATTTAACAAGAGAGAACACTTGTGAACCCCGTCTTTACTTCAGAAATAGTCTGTGTGTCACATTCTGACCACTTCAGCTGCCCTATCTCCTGAAGTGGGAGACCCTTAGCTAAGTACCCAGAACTTGAGAAGACCAAAGTCTCCAGCTGTGATGGAATTGAGAGGGTGCTCATGGAGAACCCAGGTAAAAGCAACTGAGTAAAAGGGTATTATGACTCTAAAATACATTGAATGTGAAAATTCATGTAGCAAAAAAGAAAATGAAGCTGGGTAGTAGCAAATACAAGAGACAGTACAACTTGGAAATTAAAGATGCTAAAGTTTAGTGTCAGAGCCACTGGTCAGCTTTGGGTAAGACCTTTGGCTGTAACACAACTATCCATGGCAGCATCTGTGTGTCCACAGACATACAATCTGCCCATGTACTGATAAACATACAAATTCCCTTGTGAAAGAAACTGCTAATCCACACTTCATAATTCAGCTGACTTATCAAATTGAGCATCCTGTAAAAACAAGAGAAGATAAAAAGTGGTTCAAAGCACCACATCTATTGATAAATATCCTTCAAAGTGATGAAGAATCATGATTTGCTATTGCATTGCTCCTGAGTTTTAATTTTCTGAGTTTATTGTTTTCAATTTATTACCTTTGGTGTTATCAATGGGATGTGACTATAACCAAAACATTAAACACTATTCATGTGTGCAGTAATTACAATGCAGTCTTAGCACCTCCCACAAAATGGAAATATTACTTCTGACCCTAGAGGAAATGATATTGGTGTGACATCTCTGGGGACTTTCACTCAAAAAGAGATAGTTTTGGTGGCATTAGCAGAAGTTCTGGAGGTCACAACCATTCTGGAGTCTATAACACAACACAGCCCACTCGAGGGATAGGTGAGGGATAGGTGTGTAGGTGGCTGCAGCCAGGAAAGGTGGCCCAGATATCTTCAAAAGCAGGGAGAACTCTGGCATTCCCATTTGGCTAGTCATATAAATGATAGGACCTTGCTAATTATCCAATATAAAAGAAATAATAGAATGCACAAACAAGTATTAACATATATATAGGGATTCACCGAAGTTCTTCAGAAGTGACAAAGCAATTGGAAGTAACCTGTGCTACTGATTGGGGTGGACACATCCAGTTAATAGAACAGCACAGTTAGGTATGGCTTCACAAAGACATTATTTTCACATGAAAAAATGTTTGCTAGAACTTCAATGGAAAAGTCAGAATTCTATGACAATGCATTCTAAATTTTATGGTAAAAACTGAAGCATACTCAGAGAAAAAGAAGTTTAAAACAAAATAAACCAAAGTGTACTTAGTTATTAATAATTTTTTTCATTTTATACTTTTCAATTTTCTGTAAATATTATATACCACTTTTAGTAAAAATAAGAGTAATTAAACTGTATATACATCCCATTTAAGAATGCTTTAGACATACAAAGTAATTAAAACAAGCCTGAGTGACAACTAAAATTATATTCCTGGCTCTAATATCTGCCACTTTCTCTAGAGTTGTCCCTAAAATGTCTCTCCACCATGGTACTTTCTTTTTCTTTTCTTTGTTTTTTTTTTTTTGGTGCTATAAATTGAACCCAGGACCTTTATGCAGACCTATACCCAAGCCCTTTTTTATTTTTGGGACAGGGTCTTACTAAATTGCTAAGTGGTTTCAGGTTGGGCTCAAACTTGCAATCCTCCCACCTCAGCCTCCCAGAGTGCTGGGATTATAGGCCACCACGATATTCTCATGAGCATACTGCTTTTTTCTGTCTTTTTTTTATTTTAAAGAGAAAAACCAAATAATATGACAGTGAAGACAAAAACAAAACAATAAAAACAATGCAGGATTTCAAATCAAGGTGACAGGAATTAAAACTGGTTGTTATACTACAGCTAGACACTCACCTGGGAAGGTGTTGTCACACTGATTTCTGGAACAAAGTTATCTTCAAAGAAATTGATGATATTCTCCTGCTGTAGTTCCTTTGTTGGGGTGACCTTTGGCAGAGGTGGGACAGGTGGCCCTTTCCTTGTCTAAGAAGCACCAAATAGAAACATTTAAGCAGCCAAAGAGCAGGTGAGCCATACAGAAATGTCACATCAAGAGGGCTGGATAGATATATTGAACTCTGAAACTTTTATCTAGAGGCAAAAATGCCACTACTGTATTAGATCAAGAATGCTGTCTATGTGGGTGGCTCCCTGACCACTGACAAGCTATAATCCCACAGGAAAATCTCAAGCTAAGTGCTATGATTTAGATACAGAATGTTTCCCAAAAGTTTGGAAGGTGATTGATTGGATCATGACAGCATTACAGTCATCAGTGGGTTTATCCATTGGTGAATTCATAGCTAAATGTGCTGTTAGGAGGTGGGGTCTGGTCAGAGGTCATAAAAGGAGTGCCCTAGAAGGGTGTAGCTTGCCGTTGGTCTTCCCTTCTCCTTCTACCTCCTGGATGCTATGAAATGAGGACCTTGTCTCTGCCATTCCCTTCCACTATGCCATTTCTACCTTGGAGCCAGCCAACCATGGACTGAACCCTCTGAAAACCATGAGCCAACATAAACCTCTCCTAAGTGGTGGATGTCAGGTATTTTGTTCCAGTGATTGGAAAATGACTAATAATCTATGAGATGGCAGTCTATTTATCTCCACACAAGCATAGACAGGGCTGTAGGGCCTTTATGGTTATGCTAAAGCAATACCTTCACTAAAGTGCACTGAAAATATTTTCTCCTTTCAACATAAAATAGAATTTTAGAACTAAAATCACGCAACTTTTCTTTTGAATTATTGAGATCAACATAGGCAGCTTCTATCTCACTTCCCATTCAGAATTTTGAGATAAAACACGTCTATCTTGTGCACATATCTTCTCATGACTCTCCTCAGTTTATTTTATTCATGAAAGCTTTCACTGGATTAGGAACTTCAGATTTTCCCATAGGGATTTTATTTCCATCCAAAGTAGGGAATAGGGATGGGAAATTTTTCTCCTTATGACTTTGCCTGGCCTTCACTGTCTCATTTTCATTTGATTCACATAACTTTATCAAGTAGCTAAGGTAAAATGACACATAAACTTTCATTTTTCTTGGTGGTTTTGCACTAAGTATAACAGACAGTGCTAAGAAAAAGGTCTCATACAATCTTTAAAGGCTGAAAGACAAGACATTTTTTCCAGTAGTGTGGAATGAACCCTGGGTTCATATACCCTAGGCAAGAACTCTTACTGCTGAGCTATATTCCCACCCTTGAAAGAGGATTTTGAGAGCAAGAAATAGGAGAGGAGGTGGGCATGCTAGTCTGAAGAAGCTGAGATGTTAAATCTCAAGAGATTTAAACACTGAGCCCTGTCAGAAATATAAAAGTTAAATAATAAAAACAGATGGATTTCTTAATGGTGATCACAATGAGTCCCCCTACCCCCCTGACACATGTGCTCTTTTCATACCTGTGAAGGGGACCTCGGCCGTGCTGGGGCAGGAGACGCAGGTGCTAGTGTGTGGTTGGGACTGGCTGTTGGGCTGGGCAGGGGCGAAGCCTCCTCAGGAGGTGACGGCGTCTTTGCAATGCGTAGAGGACCTGAATCACTACACGAACATAGTTAAGGAAGAGGCCTTCTGAGAGATGGGGTTCATTTGATCTGGGATGCTCCATCACAGAGAAATCCTGACAATTAATAGGTATTGTCTGTTACCCGACTCCCTGCTTCCAGTTTAGTTTTGTTCTTAGACACAGTGATGCTGATAAATGGTGCCATTTCCCATACTGTGAACCAGATCCTTCTCATCTATAATCTGCCTTCACAGTAGCCATGCATCATTGTTCACACTTACAGGGAAGAAGAGTGGAGCAAAGAAATTTTTTTAAAAAAACACTAAAATTGTTCTGTGATTTAGGGCAGAGTTTCCCAGTCTTAGGCCACATATCAGTACAGGTTCACTGCTCATTGATAGCCTAGGCTGCACAGCAGGACTGGTAGGCAAGCTGGAAAAGATTCATCTGTATTTGTGGTGATTCCTCACCATCTAAGCTCCACCTCCTGTCAGAGCGGTGGGGCATTTGGTTCTCATAGGAACTAGAACCTTAGCATGAATTGTGTATGTGGGGCTCTAGGTGGCATGATCCTTTTGAGAACCCAATTCCTGATGATCTGAGGTGAAGCTGAGATGGTGATGCTAGCTCTGGAGAGCAGCTGCAGATACAAATGAAACTTAGCCAAGAGATTTGAATGCGCAATAAATAAACTACAATTAAATCATCTCCAAATCATCTCCTCCTCCCACCCTAACCCATCCCTCATTCATGGATAAGGTGTGAAACCAGTCCCTGGTGCCAAAAATAATAATAATAATAATAATAATAATAATAATAATAAATAATAATGACAAAGGTTGGGACCACTGATTGAATGGATCTGAATTCAGGTCTTAGTTATACAAACTTCTTGTCTATCCATTATGCCAAGCAAGCACTAAAGAATCTTCCCAATCTAAGCTGGATTAGCTTAAGCAGTTTCATATTGGATCAACAAGAAAATCTTGGCAAGTCATATGCTACAGAAGAACTTACGTAGAAAGCTAGATCCCGCTTATCTATTATCTGCCTTCACAGTAGCCATGCATCATTGTCCCCACTTACAGGGAAGAAGAGTGGAGCAAAGAAAGGTTTGCTCCACTCAGAAAACTGCACTTTTTATATTCAGAGGTATTTTTGGAGAGTATGAGCAAAGCTTTTGCAGGAGTATGCATGCTGATATCACTTGGGGATAAATTCATTCACTATTTCTTTTCACACTGTACAAAACAATGACTCAATTTGGACACCTTGAACAGCACAAGTACATTCTTCAAATGATGAGCTTCAGTAATGTTTACTGAGAATACACTATGTTCTTGGCATCAGGCCAGAGGCTGTGGGACAGCTAAGCTCAGTGACTAGGATAGTACTCAGGACACATCTTACTCTCTAAGAATTTCTAAAGTCTACAGCTAGAAGGAGCAGAATCTATAGCCTAAAACAAAAGAGCAGATACACAGCAGTATGTCTACATATAAAAGGACCAAGGGAACTGGGTCCTTCAGAGAATACACAGGCCACAAGATTGGGACCAGGTTTCAGCAATCATGACCTATGATGGAAAACAGCCCCAATCTATGCTCTATACAGAGTCTTCTAAGTTACTCACCACCTCGTTCTGCAGAAGACATTGGAAAAAATTAAAGGGACATTTGTTAAGTAGCCATGACCTGCTTTTTCCTCACTTCATCTGATTCAGCAACACTGAAATTTTTAAATGCATCTGTCCTTTGCATTTCCATATAAGGGGATAACCGTTAAACCTTTATTGTACTTCAGTTTTGAAATATCCCAAAGTCATTTTGATATTCCTGTTCTAACTCTTCTTTTGTCCTTAGCTCAATACTGAAATAACCATACCGACACATTAACTTGGCCTCCTGTGCTTTTTTAGACAATGCTCTTACTCTTACAGGGAGAACATATATACTTAGTGCCCTCTCAGTGGAGCAAGCATAGCAGAGATGCTTAGAATAAGAAAACCAGCAATCCTCAGAGGCATCCAGACACTAATCCAGGCAGATGTTGGGGTATGTGTGTGACTATGTATGTTTCTATAAATGCATTTGTGTAAGTGTGTGCATTGATATTAAAATCACAAATATAGTAAGTTAGACTCCATATTACTTTAAAATCCATTTAGCCCAGTAGTATATTACGTTTTTATTGATTTGGAAATAATGAGATATTTAGTCAGAGAGGTTATTGGACTTACTCAAGGAAAACAAAACAAATTAACTACAGCTATAATACTGAAAGGTGGGTCTTTTGCAGCCCCAAGGTATGCTAAGCTGCATTCCTTGAGTACACAATGCCTGAGAGGATGGAATTAAAGCAATTCCAAAATCACAGGAGAAAGTTGGTACGAAACCAAACCCTGGCAGGTTAGTCAGTTCACCTGTGGGTCACAAGGCTCCCAGTGCCTTTGACTGGCATGCTCACCGCAGCCACATGCAACGAACCAGTAGCAAAGCAGAGGTAAGAGGCTGAAGATGCTGAAGTAGGTCTCACCTACTTCTTTACTTTCCCTGCACAGCTTCATCACAAACATCAACACCCATGACAAAAGCCAGTATTGACTGTTGTGAGTGTGGGGAATTCTTTTTCAGAGAAAGTACCACATGTAGAAGTAGAAATTACGTATTAGTATTGCTCTCGGGTCTCATGTAAAGCAGAAAGAGAGAGGGAGAGAGAAAGAGAGAAACAGATAGAGACAAAACAGCAGAGACAGAGACTGTTAATTCTGTTGTGGCCACCACAACCCTTGTGGGATAGTTGAAAGCCAGAAGTAAATGTGAAACCAGGGAGTTAAAGTAAATGTGAAACCATCAATTGATGGATGGAAAGGCTCCTTTTAGACTTTTACAAACGAAGAGAATCAAATTAAAGTAGCAGAACCTTTTCCACAGAATGCAGAAACTTCAACCAGCATCCTGTTAAAGGTGTGTGGAAAGGAAGTTGGCTCTGATGAGCAATGGCTTACCTGGGGGCGCCTTGGATGGTGAAGGCTTTGTCAGCATGCTGGTCACCCAGTTTTGTCATCACTTCGTACAGCTTGTGGCAGAGCTAAGGGGACAGAGGCCACTTGTCTACTAGCTGCAAGGCGTCTTGGTGCCAGTACAGCATGTCTTCCCCAAGAGAGAAACTAAGACTCTCCTGAAAATTATGGTGGCCTTAGGATACTTAAAATTCTTTTTAAGGTCCAAATATAAAATCGAAATCAAAACTGAAACAAACTAAACACAAAAAAACTTAGAACAATCAAAATATGTTTATTCACTAGCACCCACTACACAAACAGAAGCCTGATAGTTTTTGATTCCAGTAGAAACAGCCCCACAACTATCTGCTGAACTGGAAAGAACATCAATCCACAATACAGCTGTTGATTTTCTTAATATTTTGAAACGACTTTTTCACCAGCCTAAGAAACCACTTGAAATCCTGACTTTAAAACAGGCTAAAAAGGAAAACAAGGCTGGGGTCTGTGACAGAATCTCCAAAATATATAGAAGTTATGTAGTCACTATGGAAAGCTATACCAATATTACAGAGAGTAAATGGGCCACTACTATAAGACAACTAAAGGAAGAATACTTGGTATAATGCTGAGCCAATTAATTTGCTTCCAAAATAAATCTTCCATTATACTTCACATGGAAAAATAATCAGCATTACTCACCACCGCAATTTCCTTATGAAACTTGGCCTCCAGGCTGGAAACATTCTTGAAAGTGTTAACATAAAATCCAACTCGTCTAGTACGCAGAAATACGAAGAGGGAAGAAAAGAGAGACCAGTTAGCAAAACCAAACTTTAATGACAATAAAATAGATCAAACATAGTTTTCTTTATATAACTTTTAATAACATTGCATTAAATAAATCAACTCAGAATTCACACAACTTCTCCCTATCTGTCAGTGAGTACAAAAACATTTTTTGGCATGGAGCACAGCCTTCCCTAAAATTCAGTTATCATCCTAGGACAGTGGCTCTGAAACTTAGGAGTACATGCAGATCACCTGGGAATGCAGGAGTGTGTGTTTCTGATTCTGTGGGCTTGGTGTTGCAGATTGAGAATCTGTATTTCCAAGTTTCTAGGTGACATTGATATTCCTGGTTTAACACTTTGGGAAGAGTTATTCTGAGCATTTGATTATATTTTAGCTAGGCGTCTTGAAAGCATCTGAGATCAAGAAAGTTCCTTTTCATTTTTATAAAACACAGGAAGTTTAGCTTCAGTATTCTATACTTGAACTCCAAGCTCTATATAACAGAGGAAAACGGAAAATGCATACATGCAGTTGTTGGGAAAATGTCACAATGTGTTATCGCGGAGAAAATGAAAACACAAGCTGCCCACTGTTAATATCTCGACACATCTGTACAGAGATTCCCTGGCCCATGTTGTAGCACAGAAGCAAAGTCACAACACTTCTTAATTTTAGGTCCCTAAGAGTAACTCCACCAGCCATATAGACCCAGCCTGGAACCCCAGGATAAGTCCCCTGTGTCTCTAAGTGAGAAATCTTTGCACCCTACATTACCACTATCTTTCTGAATACATCTGAGAAAATTACTATAATTCATGTTATTTTGATGGTATTCTCAAACCTAACTCCAGCGCCCACATTGTTTAATTAGATTCTAAATCTCAGTCAAGCATCAAGTAAGGACTTATGTATCAGAAAGATTAGGTAGATCTCACATTTGGAATAGCATCTCTTCAGAGAACTTATTATATGTTCAGGCATGAGATAGGCTTGTACACAGCAGGCACCCCTCTTATTTGCACAGAGATAAAAAGGCAGGAAGAAAATGAGCTATACCTTGCAGTGATAAGGACTCTAATATGCAAGGGTGGATGGATGTGCCTTCATTATCAAAACTTGCATACCTGTATCTGGTAATCTGAGCAACTACTTTGAAGATAACAATATGTAATAAAGCAAGCTTTGTTAATTGCCTATCATCTTGTTTTGAAATTCTGTATCATTTTTATTGTTTTTTTGTTTTTTGTTTTGTCTTTGTTTTTGTTTTTTTTGCTTGTTTGTTTTTTCTCTTTACAATAAAATAAGAAAAAATTACAAAATGGAAATAAAAATACTAATTGAACTAGTAGCTGTCTAGCTACTTTTACATGCCCCCTCGCTTAATTCTTCAAACTACCCCCTGCAATGGTGGTCCCATTTTACCAGCAAAACTAAGACACAGAAGGATTAACCATTTTAGCCCTCAAAGAATCTTGAGTTCTGTGAGAGGGCTTTGATCCTCCTGGAGCTCTAAAATCATTCCATTTGCCTCTTTTTATTTAGCCTCCACTGTACACTTATTCATGAGATTGTGGACCTGATCAGCCCACAAAAACTAAGGGATATTATTAACCCAATACGATGTGTGGCAACTCCGAGAACCCCAGTCAATGGAAACAGTTACTCTTAACTCCTATGGACACACAATCCAGTTGAAGGAGCACCCAGAGTGCTTATAAATGAACATATGCTCTGTGCATAATTACAATGGAATTAAATTGAAAGACATGAAAGCAAATTATAATGTTACATGTGACCATTTAGTTATTACCAAAGGCAATATGTGATTAAATATCAAAAATGTGTGGATATGGTCACAAAAAGCTAAAGGATCTGAGAGCAGGCAGTAATGGGCTGGAGCCAGCTGCAAACACTTGCTAGAGTGGACAAACTGAGGTTTCCCCAAATGTTTAAAACAGAAGGTTGGTACAGATGGAGTGAGGTCATTGAAGTTCATTGACATATATTATTTTAATTGGTACTTCATGCTAATAAACAAAATCCTAATAAATACCTCTGATTAACACTTTGTTCGCATCTTTCTCATTTCCTTACAATAGCTTTCTTTGCACGCAGATGCTGATGAAAGGCCCGATGATGGAAGCTTGGATGTTCACTGTCAAACTTTCCACTAGGCTGCACCATTGGTAGTTCCTCAACTTTTAATGTTACCTTATATTTAATCTTTGTTAAGTTTGATAGCCACTTCTAAATTTATATTCTTTTAATGAAAGTTAATGCATTTTGTTTACTTGTTTATTTATTGACCATTTGCATTTCTTTTCAGACACCTATTCATCTTTTTTTTTTGTTACTTCTCAGTGGGTTATCTTGGTTATTGATCTGTAAGGGCATTTCTATTAGACGTTAGATATAAGCAGACAAAAAGAATCTTCATTCTTCTATGTTTAAGTTTTGAATTGTTTTCTGATACGCAGCATATCTTAAGTTGTTATATCAATTATTACTTAGAGAAATAATTGGTATAGTACCAGAAGTGCTTTAGAATAACTAAACGTCTATACATAGCTAATATTTTATTGTTTCTTTGTAGAATTTAGAAGTTAAATTAACTAGTATGTATTGACTTAGAAAAATAAGTATTCAATTTTTAAGCCACTATCATAAAGTGATTTTCTTCAATTTATGAGATCAAACACTCTTCAAAAGTAAAGACTGCCTTTGACTACAGGCCATCATTATCATCTGATACAGCCCCTGGTACACAGCAGGCATGCAGTGAATATTCCACAGATGAATGGATGAATGGCTGGAAGGGTGGGTGGATGGATGGATGGATGGATGGGTGGATGGATGGATGGATGGAGACTGAGTGAATGAACAAACTGAGCACTCATTCCATTGGAAAGCAGCATCTGATGTACACCTGGTTTGTAAAAGACAAGCATCACCAGCCATGAAATATACATACACAGGGCATCAGGCTCCGGGTTCTGATATTATCTGCTTGGAAGGCTCATTTCACAAGTTCTTCCTAGACAGAAACCCTGAGACATTATTGGTTCCCCCAAAGGACTTCTCTATGCATCCAAGTCCCCTCTAATCAGCTGTCAAAATCAACTGAATTTCGTTATTAGACATGTCCTTGCTCTGAGAAACAGTGGAAAGAATTTAGAGCTGGGCTGATCACAGTCACAGCATGGAGGCCGTAACACCCTCCCCACTACAGTGACAGTGAGGAAAACCTATTTTTCCTGGAGGAAGGCATCACTGTCTCCACTGTCTTCCTGGAAGAAATGGAAGACGTATCCTTTGCCATCCCACTTACCATGGAGACAGGGTGGGAAAAACAGGCATTTTCTCCTAACTCTCCCAAAACTCTGAGCCCATTTACATTACCCTGCTGAGATTTACAGCCTACACATTTGACCTCCCCACAGCTCACACACCAGCTTTTCAGCTGCACACATCTCCCCATCCCCCCAGCACAACTGTTCAGTAGTTTCTCTCTCTCTCCTTCACCCAGTTGTAATTCTAACACAGCAGATTTCAACACCCGTATGACTACACAGCTGAAAAACAAGCCTGCAGCTCATCACCCCAATATGTTATTCATACACATCTTGCCGCCTGCACATCCTATATCTTGCCATCCAACTACACCATCTCTGAAACGGGGTGAGCTGAGCTCACTCACTGTGCTGGTTTCTTAGGCCATGAGATCCCTCACTCCTTTATGCCACCATTCTTGCTCACAGTTTGTTTTAACCTCTGTGAGCCCGCTGCCCCTTTTCTTCCAGGCCATTTCCCTGCTCAGGTCCAGCTTTTGCTTGGTCAAGTGAGGGACTCACAGCACAGCCCTGTTAACATCCTCCTACCTTGTTCTTATCCCCTCCTCATTCCACACATTCTCGGTATTAAATCCCCCACCTCTGTCACTGGCACTGCCAGCTTCTCAAAATGACAGCAGCTATGTTCCAAAGGCTCCTCTTTCCCTATCATTATCCTTTATCTGCAGCCACTATTCCTCCTGCGCATCATAGTCAAGATCCTCTGCCCCTACTTTCTCCTCTCCCCTGGAGGCTCCAGTGCCTGTACTCAAGCTTCAGATCCCACTGTCAGTTGGGTCATCTTTGGAAGCCACCATTTTTCATCTTCAGCTTCTTGATTTTTCTACTGTAAATGACACACTTGGCAGTCCTTTGTTTTAAAATATTTTCATTTTAAGCTTTTTGTGATACAACTCTTCCAAGATTCCACATGCTTCTATGACTATTTCTTGCTGGGTTTCTCTACAGAGCCCTCTTCTACACATTCCTTAAATACTGAGGCTCTCAAAGGCTTTACTCTTGCCGCGTGATCTGTCTTGCTACCTACATCATCATTGCCACTCATATAGAAATGATTTCCAACTCTCTTTTCCTGTTTTATATTTAGCTCTGCACAGGGATAATTGAAATACACAGTAAATGTTTAAATTTAAAATGTTTATTACACTAAAAGACAAGCTACAATTAAGTCACCTCAGAATATCCCCCCCTCACTTTAAAAACACATACTCCCTTAGTCTTGCCACTTTCTGAAGCAGTTCTAGAAGTCCTCTTTTATGAGTGTCTTTAGTTGAGCTATCATGGTTATCTCAATGTCTTGAATTGATTTAAAACATTTATGGTAATTTCTGCCACATAAAAATATTACAATGTGTCTTTATCCATCTTATTCTTCAGATCTGGCACTATGCTGGTTCTTCCTCTCAAAGTCAAGATGACCATGAAAGATAAATGTTTCAACTGAGTTTGGACATCAAGGCAGCCATGACATCCCTATTAAGGACACTCACAAAAGAGGACTTCCGGAACTGCTTCAGACAGTGGCAAGAAGAAGAGGATAAACATGTTCCAAGTTAGGGGAAGAGTTCTGAAGATAATTAAAAGCAACTGTGTCTTTTACTGTAATGTTTAAATTTAAACATTCACTATATGTTTTGATTACATTTCATAAGCATAGCCTTTTGGACTTCCCAATAATTCTTTATGCTAGGCATATAAAAAATGGAATCCAGTAGCTTTTCAAAATTTCCTTTTCTGTATAAGTCATCTGTGTCTTTGGGAGAAAATTTCCCCATCCATCCTATAGGCACTTAGTGGCACTGATTAACCATCCTAGGCCACTCTCTCTTAAATGATGTCATTTTATTTTCTGCTTTGAACTTATTGTCTGACATTTTATTTTTTAAAATTCCTTTTCTTGGTAACTGCTTTACCCTATCCTTCAACACAAGCTCTAAGAAAATAAAAACTTTCAGTGGAGGATCTCTAGCACTTCAAAGGGAACTTGGCACACAGTGGGTGGTCAATAAATATTTGATGAATGAGTGAATCTACCCCGGCCTCTCTCATGTTTCTTGACCACAAGTCCCTCCTGGGCCTTCTCATTCTGCTCTCTCACTACATTACACTAATTAATGACCCACAGATCTGCTTCTATCCCCATGTCTTTATCCAGGCTCCTCTGCTGCTTTGGGTATTCTTTTCACCAAATGCTGACTTTACTCATTTTAAAAGATTTAGCTCAAGTATTCCCTTTGGAATCATTCCTCTTTACAACAATATTTCTCCATCATCTCTTATGAATTATAAGCTCCTTTAAAACACATAAACGTATCCTACTATTTTCTTTTCTGAAACTCAGCCCACACCCCCACTAAGTAGTAGTTCATTTATTTTCTCCTTTTTACATTAAAACTTTTGAAACAAGTTTCTATGCATGATAGCAGTGGAAAGACAGAGGAACAAAATGACCTAAGACACACTGAAAACAATTAGCAAAATGGTAAACATAACCCTGCTTTATCAGGAAATTACATTAAAGGTAAATGGGCTAAGCACACCAATCAGAAAGCAGAGGTTGTCAGAATGAGTACACACACACACACACACAAAACGTCCAACTTAATACAGTCCACAAAAAACACCTTTTCATTCAGAGATGCAAATAGGTTCAAAGTAAAGGAATTCAAAGAAGATATACTATGCAAAGAATAACCAAAGCAGAATTAGAGTGGGTAGATTAATATTGATGAAATAGACAATTCTTTTATTAGAGACAAGACATTTGAGAAAATAAAATGGTTAATTCATTAAGAAGATATAGCAATTACAAGCATACAGTATGTGTACCTAACAATAGAATCCCAAAATACATGAAGCAAAAGCTGACAGAATTGAAGCGAGGTATCGGTCTTCAATACTTCACATTCTATAATGAATAGGGCAATTAGGCAGAAGATTGGTAAGGAAGTAGAGGATGTGAACACTATATTCACATTGGATCTAATGGGCACAAAGAATACGCCATTTGACACCCTGAGAGGTTATGGGCAATGCTGCAGGATTTCAGGCATGCAGCACTCGATACATGTTCATGACTGCATTGCCAGTATTATGCATTTCACCATAGGAGGTACAGAAGATTCAAACCACTAACTTCAGTTTCAAAGTTGAGCAATACAACTGGGAGAATAACATGTGCATTTGTTATTTGAAATATTGTTACTTGAAATAACTTGAAAAATCATGACTGCTTCAAATCTCATTTCAGATAAAAAGAGGGTCTGGATATAGTTATTGGGATTTATGGTAGGAAGTCACAGAAGTGTTTTTAAATGCCAGCTTTAGGATTTATAAGCTTCACAATCTTAGACAATGTGTTTAACTGGCATGACTCTTTGCTTCCTCATCTGTAAGATGGAGACATCTATAATTGTGATAATGACAGCCATGTATGTAAGAACTAGAATGATATTTAACAAGAGAAAGTATTCAAAAAATGACCTCTCAGACAACATGCACGCCACATAATTATTATGGCTAAGTAATTTAGATTTAATGAAGAAACATACTATATAAAAAGAAAGACTAGGCACAGATTTTAATCAAAGGGAACGGATCTGGACTGACCAAAAGACAGGATAGCCCTCAGTGCCCAAATGATAAATTAGACCAGTTTAAAAAGCACTAAAACGTTTATAGTGTATGACCACGAAAAGGTTCTTCTCTCCAGTACCCCTCAGATATTCCCTTTGTTTTAAAATAGCTACAAAGTTGTTCATGTTTTAAGGTATTCTGACAACTACTTTATTTAGAATAATCAAATATTAGTTGGGAAGAATACACAAGCTGGAAATAGTATCATTCAATGCTCATTTGGGATGCTTGTAGAGATTACTGGGAAATAAATTACTTACTAATGCAATTTGACTCAGTAATTTGGACACTTTCCTCAAGGGCATTACTTCATAATTGTCGATTGTCTGTTAACTAGTGCTATTACTTCATAATTGGAAGTACTGAACACTGTAGTCCCTGAGACCTTCTTATGTGGTACTGGGGATTGAAGCCAAGGGTTACTGAGCCACATCCTCAGCCCTTTTGTTTTTTTTTTAATTTTTGAGACAAGATCATACTGAGTTACCCAAGCTGGCCTTGAACTTATGGACCTCTTGCCTTATCCTCTAGAATAGCTGGGCTCACCGGGTGCATGGTGCCCAGCTATAGCCAAGGTCAATTTAAAACAATAGCATAAGCAATCACATTGTAAAACACAAAAATTCCTTTACAGTGGAAACAAAGAGAACTTGCCTTATTATATGCAAATGACAACTTGTGTGAGGGATAGAATATGTGTTAAGGATGACAATAAGCTCTGGAGAACCACTGGATGATGGGATGAATATCCTTACTGCAGATACTAATGTCAAAGATGTATGTAAAGGTGTTAGATAACGCCGGTCCATGAAATGTGAATGTAAAAGAGTAGTATTTGTTTAAAAAAAGAAAACAACATCATTTCATACGGTTTGTGATTTTAATAGATATGGGTGACTAAATTATAAATAGATATGTATCTTATCTACATCCCTGAAAGTTTTATTTACACAGGCTGACCAAAATCCTCCGCAGGGAGAGAGGAGAGTTATTGGCTCACAGGCAGTCAGGTCCTAAACCAGATGGAAATTCTGAAAGATTACAAGATGAGGTTGAAGAAAATGTGAGGGAAATACCACCACCATAATGCCCAAGAGGATGACGAGGCTTGGGTGGTGGCAGTGAGAATAGAGAAGTAGAAACCCATGCAGAAATCACACTGAAAAATAGTAGATTGCTTCTTTTGGTGGCCCTTTGGTTTCCACAGTCAACAATTACAAAGTTTTGAGTCTTCGGAGCCCAGGGAAAAAATGATACAAAAAAATGCAGATGCTGAATGAATAAACCCAGATGATCAATGAAGTAATTTCATTATCTCATACTGAGGTAAATACGTTGCACCCGTCACCCAAACTATGCCTGAAGCCTAGTTTTACAGTGAACTAGCTAAAAAGTATACCTACACGGTACACTTGCTGATGATAACCAAAACAGAGAAAAGGAGATATTGAAAAAAATGAGAAAATGTAAGTGACCAATGAGATAATTTCCCTGGATAGGTATGCATGTCTTACCCACTACCGAAGCTATGTGTCAAAGCTAGTTTTACAATGACCTAACTAACATAGGTATTTTGGTAGTTTAAAAGTTGATATTGAGTATGTATTATTGGTAAAAGAAAAAATGAGAGCACTAGAGATGATCACAAAAATGGACCAACTCCAGGCTAGACACTCAAAATGCTTGCAGGCTTGAAAGATAAGTAGTTCTAGACCTGGTATAAGGAAGGACTGAGGGGAAACCCTCTGGTTGGAAGCTAAGGATGGAGGAACTTACTTAAAGCAATACGCCACTGCTAACACTATTCTGTTTATTGGCATGGTGTCACAGGGATGCTAATTCTAATAGGAACATCAGGTCTCACTTGACTCGATAACATTTTAGTCCTATCACTGCAGGAAAATTAGAACAAACTATCAAGCATGAACTTAATGCCAAGAAGATGCAGAATACTTGTAAATAAGAAGAATGTTTAATGCCTCAACTAGAAATGGAGCTCAGGTTAAAAGTTCAGGGCTGAAAGTAGAAGGTTTAACATCAAAACCAGAAGGCTAGATGAGCTCTTGCAGTAAAGCAAGTTCCCCCAAGAAGCTGAAAGGCTGTTACTGTGAAATTTAAGATTAAAGGCAGTTCTCTTGATGCTTCCAAACAAAGTTTGTGTCTCCACTTGAGAAGCACATCCAATATGGCAGCTGCTGGACACAGGATCATTTAAAATGAAAAGAATTTAAATAAAATGTATTAAATTTAAAATTCCTTTCTTCAAAACCAGAGCGGTCATCATTTGTTACTCCCTCACAGCAGTTTGGGTTACTTCTTCAGAGGGGGGGATGTTATAGGCAGCTGAGTTAGACAGAAATATTATAGGCAGTCAGACAGGGCCAGGCCCTGGAAGGAGCCAACATGAAAGACAAGGTAAGATACCTGTGGGCCAGACCTCAAGACAAAAGGACTAAACAAATGCACCCACATACCTCCCTAGGTGTGAACAGCAAGGATTGATACTCCAAACAAGTAACAATCACCTTCAAAAAGCCAGAGCCATTAGCCCACCCCCTACAGGAAAAGCCCCTGTTCTGTATTCATGCCCTCTTGCTACGAGACTCGTTTCCCCATTTGTTCCTATTATACTTGTAATCTTATTGGCTGACCATAGTTTTGTCCCACCTCATGCCCACCTTGTAATTTCCCATTTTCCCCCTTTCTTGGACCCGCCTCACCTAGGGGTATTGCTCTATAAAGTACCTGGGAAGGGCAGGGTCATTGGCAACCCACTCGGGCCCCCTTCTGTCCCTCTCTTGGACAGAAGCTTTCTTTCCCTCAATAAATATATTCTGCTCTTAAGTAAATAAATACATAAATAAACAAAATTCTCTTCTTCAGTTCCAGTCACCATCTTCCAGAGGCTCAGTAGGCACATGTGGCAAGGAGCTACCACACTGGGGAGGGTAAGGGTGGAGCACTGTTGGGAGCACTGAGACGGCCTAGACAATACACACCAAGTAAGGGGTATTTACTCCACTGGAGCACCTGCAGGAGGCATGCACGTTCTACACAGAAACACCTTTACCTTGACCACAATGAAGGTAGCTCTTCTTGTAAGTCAACATTAAACTCTTCGAACACTTTCTGTGCTTTCTGGAATTCCTCTTCTGCCTAGAAATGATATATAACAGGCGTGTGCTTACACCAGAGAAGAAGCCACTCCCATGCCCAAGAGCACCATTTAATGTAAAACAGAAGAAGCTTATGGCAACCTAGAAAAATTCTGGTAAGGACAGACGTTTAGTTAATTTCTACATCATGTTCAATTTTTTTAATTAAACACGAAACGTTAAAACTCACTAAGATACACAATGAGGTTGATTACAGTGGTTATTCTTGTAGTTCCTGGCTGATTCATTTATTCACTGGATCATTTATTAACAAAAATGTGTTCATTTCTTGACACATAGACAGCTCTGCTCTAGATACTAGACGTGGATGGTCATCTAAGAAAGTACCAGTGTTTTGGGAACACTAAGTAATGCATGATGTATTGTGAAGAGGGATTTGCAATCTGTAATGCAATTGGGAAGATGAGTGCAGAAGAGAGAAGTTTCCACAGACAGAAGGTGATATTTTAACTGAGTCTTCAAACACCAGAAAATATTTGCTAAAGAAGAGGGTGTGAAAGAAATCACAACACTTAGGGTGGTGGTCCTTGGGGTAGAATTCTTGCTTATCTGGCCTGTGAACTTGTCAGAATGCTTTATGACTCTACAGCTCTCAGACCATGGTATGAAGGGAAGATAATATGGATGAAGTGCTGAACAGGGTGCCTGGCATCTCTGAGGCCTCTTCGCTGTTATTACAGCTGCATAAGAGCTGATGTGTACGTCTTGAGGTTTGCTCAGACTGTGTGTATGGACAAATGAAACTGGGGAGGGAAAGATCTGAAAGTTGGTAAGAATGAACAGGTAAGTAAGCATCGAACCATGAAGGTGTTACATGTTATGCTCAGGAATTTAGGTATTTTTTTTTCCTACGGGGAATGGGAATCATTAAAAGAGTAAACAACAGAGAAACATATGTAAATGTGTGAGGTAGGAAGACTGTGGGGCAGCTGTGTGTAGGCAGAGAAGGCAAGACTGGAATCAAAGAGAGTAGTGAGTAGGTGACATCAGCCAGCTAGCATCTTTTATCATACATGATAAAAGCCACTGAAATGGGTTTTCTAAAAGAGAATTAAACCTATGCAAATTGAGCATATGTCTGCCCTCTGAGATAATCGTGACTTATGTGTGAAAATTTCAAGCTTGGTGTCCTATCCACACGTACACAACATTTCAGCCTTGATCACGGACCACACCGTAGAAGGAACAGCAAACACGCTTAATGCTTTCTTTAATCATGCAATACTGAACGGGGCCAAAGTTTATTTTGATCAAAATGTGGGAGTCAGTGTCACCAATGTGAACTCTACAATAACATGAAGAACTTTAGTTAAAAACGATGGAAAGGAGCCCACTCTATCATGTTTCAGTTAAAATCCGTCCTGATTCCAATCCTTCCTGTAAAAAGGAAATACTCAATTTCATTTTTTTTTTTTTTTTGGTACTGGGAATTGAACTCAGGACCTTGTGCTTGCCAGGCAGGCACTTATGCTGCTGAGCTATATGCCCAGCCCCAAAATACTCAATTTTAAAAAGCAAAATTGCTACAGGTCATAAGATACTGAGTGGTACTGACTGTAGGGTCAATCCTCACCTTAGAGATCCGACTCTCGTCCTTCCTCTTGGAGCTCTGCAGGGCTTCCAGATGGTGGCGGGCACTGTCATAGTCCACCAGCTTCCTGCTGCGCTTGGCGATGCGATTCTGCCAATAAAGAAACACACTGAGAAAGAGACGCAGTCCGAGTCTCTCTGACTGCCAAGATGCATTCCTTGTCCAGAACACTGGAGGCTTTTGACCAGAGATGGATGTAAGCAGGAATTTCAGTTGGTAAAGGACCCTGGAAATCAGACTAGCACATCCCATCCTCTGTGTGGAGACCATTAAGGAAATATGTTCCATTTTGATCATAATTAGGCCAGCCAATTATAAGGAATTGAAGGCAGAGGTTCCAGTCTAAGACTAGTGTCTTGGTTACTTTTCTCTCATTGCTGAGACAAATTAAGGAAGGATTACACCCAGAATTAAGGAAGAAAAGGTTTATTTAGCTCACTGTTTGTGGGGATTTCATTCTATAACCAGCTGGCTCCAAGGCAGAGTGGCACATGGCAGAGGACAACTGTTCATAGCAGTGGAACATAGCAATGCAACAAGAGCAAAAAGGAGGAGTGGCAGGTGAGCAGCCTCTTTTCCTCCCTTACATTGTATGCAAACTATCCGCCCCAGGGTGGTTGTAGCACTCACACCCATAATCCCAGCATTGGATCAGGGATCAATCATAAACTCTGAAAGCCGAACCCACAACTGCATGAGGCTTTGGGGGAACACCCAGACACAAACCTTAACAACCAGGAAAATTCCAGAGTTGGTTTGGGACAATGGGTAAACCTATATTTTCCATTAGCCTCTGCTTTAAATCTTAAACTGTTTCAGTTTAAACACAGTAGGAAACTACATTAAACTTGGCTTTATAATTTTAGTGACAAACTAACAAAAGTTCTATAAAACAGTTGTACTTCCCGAGAAAACCCTTTTCCTACCAGCCTTTCTCAGTCTTTGGTTGATAAAGTCACCTGAGCTGGTGTCCAGCACAGAGGGGGAGACAGCCCTCATGAGCCAGGTCTTTCCCATGGGCTCCACGGGAGGTGATGAAAAAGTTTGGGGCAAGACACTCCCTCACCGTACCAGGAACAACAAAGTGATCTGTGGCTGCCAAGAAATAGACATGAAGGCCTGCTCGTCACCACAGACCATGTTCTCTCCCTAAGCACAAACTCTAAGCTGCTTGATGAGGGAACACCAAGCCCTCCTCCCCACAGAGGCAAGACAAAGACTCGCTTCTTCTGGGTGAGGAGAAGGAAAATACAGGATACAGGCCAAGATAAGGAAAAAAAATCTCAACCCATAGGAAAGGGGTATCAAACCTTCCAAAGGCCAAGACTTGCCTTCTGTAAGAAGCACAGTTCTTCTCCTACTTGAGCAGGGCAAGAAAACTCTTAAGACCAACCACAGATATGATGCTGACTTTGCTTAAGTCAAAGCTGAGAAAGTATAATGTTCCATAGCCTGCCTCCAACATAAACCCAGCACTGAAAATCAAGCAGTAGCTGCCTACTATATAAAATACAGGCAAGCAGGGCAACTGAAATCTGATAGGGACCAGGAATACTGAGAAAAGCCCTCCAGCACACAGGGGCACACCATGTTTAAGTCAAAGAAGAAGCTCAAACTAGATTTCAACCCAAGAGTCTAAAATTACTGTAGATGCTAGGCATGGTTATGCACGCCTGTATTCTCAGCACTTGGGAGGCTGAGGCAGGAGGATTGTTTCAAGTTTAAGACCAACCTGGGCTACAAAGTGAGCTCAAGGCCAGCCTGAACTGCATAGCGAGACCCTGCCTCCAGAACACAAGCAAGAAAGCTAGAAAGCAAGAAAGCAAGAAAGCAGGAAGGAAGGAAAGAAGGAAGGAAGGAAGGAAGGAAGGAAGGAAGGAAGAAAGAAAGAAAGAAAGAAAGAAAGAAAGAAAGAAAGAAAGAAAGAAAGAGAAAGAAAGAAAGAAAGAAAGAAAGAAAGAAAGAAAGAAAGAAAGAAAAAGAAAGAAAGAGAAAGAAAGAAAGAAAGAAAAAGAAAGAAAGAGAAAGAAAGAAAGAAAGAAAGAAAGAAAGAAAGAAAGAAAGAAAGAAAGAAAGAAAGAAAGAAAAGAAAGATTCTGTAGGGGTTAGAATATAAACAAAATATCAGCAGCCCAATTCCAGAAAGTAACAATAGCAACAACAAAAACCAAATCCAGCTCATATCCTGATGAGACTGTTTCCAGTTCCTCCCTCAATAACCTGAGAAATAAACTTGCCTATTCCCAGGCATAAATATTACTTCAGTCTTCATTATCCTGTATATGATGTCTGGCATTCATGAAAAAATAGCAAAGCATACAAAAACAAAAGAAAAATAACCCATGGAGGGTAAGAAACAAAGCAATCAACAGAACCAGACTCAGGCATGCCTCATATGTTGAAAGTAACAAATAGAAATTTTTAACTTTCCCTGTACCAACTCCCCACAAGGAATGTAATCATGATGTACTGCAAAAAATTAAAATTTAAAAAACCGCACATATTTCAGGATGTGGTAATCCCATCAAACAATAAAATGAAATAACTGCCATTATTTTAAAGTATCTAGTTTGACAAAGTAGGCAGCATATGTAAAACGGTGGGAAACTTCAGCAGAGATGTGGAAATTTTAATATCAAATGGAAATAGATTTTTAAAAAATGGTATCAGAGTAAAAGCTTGGGGATGGGACAATGACAGATAATCTTGGTGGCTGATTTGACTGGATTAAGAAACATCTAGAAAGGTGCTTGGGTTGTGAGGGTTCTAATTTCATGATAGATTAACCCACTGAAGAGTTCATGGCTACACGGGCTAGTCAAAGGAAAGGCCTACTTGGGGGTATGAGTTCAAAGGGCATCACTTTTTTCTAGCTCTCTCATTCTTGGTCTGCTTCCTGGCCACCTTCCCGCCATGACTGTCTTCCTCACCTCAGTCCCACAGCAATGGAACCAGCCCACCATGAACTGGAAACTCTGAAATCATGGGTAGTTACTCTCAGTGAGTTACTTCCAGTCACTTTTCTCAGCATCTCCCCTTTCCAATGGTGTTGGTGGGGAAAAGCTTCCAGAGGGACACACACAGAGTTGTTTAAAGAGATATACTGAGCAAGCCCAGGCAGGGCAGAAGGAAACTCTCCCATAATGTAGGGTGGACACTACCCATAAGGTGATAAAGCTTATTATCTTCAACAAATATCTAACTGTCACCTTCAAAGGAGCCCTGTCTCTTGAAGTAGTAGCCTACGTATCTAGAAGGGAATTCCTAGAAAGCCCTTTTTTATGGACTTGATCTGGGGACACCTTTAATATCTTCCAAGTAGTAAATTGTGGCCCTTGGAAGATGGATTTGATTTTTGAAAAGAGCTGAAATTCAATTACATCTAAGTCTGGGAATGAGGAGGGAAGAGTATACTGGGTAATGTTATTTTTGTTCAGAAACAAGAAGTGAAGTAAGTAATGCGACTCATTTTCTCGTATCACTGGCAAATCAATTACAGAAGCCAGCTTCCCAGTGTAGAAGGGACTATTTCAAAGGCCATCACTCATTTTGACACACACATTTTTTGTGTTGGTAAAACAAATCAATCTTATTTCTGTTCATAAGGAATATTTGGAAAACTTGGGAGGAAAACAAAACTGTGAATCTTATAAATAAGAGTAGCATTAAGGCACATTTGATTTTTAATAAAACATGATATAATTCATCCAATAATAAATTTAATTTAAAAATAAGTAAGCTTCATATTAAGCTTACTTCAAATAATAAAATTAATTACCATTTCTTGGGATTTCCCCCTATGCACTGGAAATAATATATCATACTTTCAAAAATACCCTCGGCCATAGCACCAAATAGGAATTCATTTTAGTACCCTGTACTAATTCTATGCTTAGCTTGCTTAGTTGCACATGCATGACGGCCAAGATAAAATCTAAACTACATTTTACAATAACTGTGCACAGCGATAAGCCTTCCTGGGTTAGTGACAAGCAAGCTCTTGTCATAACATTAATTTTAGATGTAATGGCACATAATGGGGACCATAACACAGGGTGCCCTGCCAGTCACAGCCGGAAAAGTCAAACATCCTCTGTTCCTGAATGGTACTTCATACCCCTCAAGGACGGGCTGCAGTAAATATTTGGAAATTTGAGGTTTTAATTGTACTAGGCCTATTGATTTTCATGAGAATTAAGGAAGTGAGTTGTGTTCCATGCTTGGAAAATTCTCCACTCAGCATTTTTAATCATAATCTTTCTTTCCATCAATAACCCATGACTGCATAATCACTCAGCATTCACTTCATGAAGGGATAGAGTCTATATCTACTTTTAAATTCTATTCACTGAGTAAAATATATAGAATAACTTAAATCCATTTTCACACAAGAAAAATCTTTTAAATATTAAATACAACTATGTGTCCATGGTCCAACTCCAAATTGACTCTTTTTCAAGTTATACGTTGCTCTTTCCTCATTGTTTGTCATATTGCGTATTCTGTATTTTGGTTGATAACCTCTTTGTATGCTCCAGTCTTCTAAATGGAGGGAGAGAGAGAGAGAGAGAGAGACAGAGACAGAGAGAGAGACAGAGAGAGAGAGACAGAAAGAGACAGAGAGAGACAGAGAGAGACAGAGAGAGAGGAGAAAGAGGATGCAAAGCTCATTCAGCCTTTTTCTATAATATATGCAAAACTATGATTTGTATTTAATTTATATTCAGAGTATCTAGCAAAAGTCTTAGATGATATTACTCATAAATTTCTAAGTGATTCAGTAACCTAAGGATCATCTTTGGGTGTGAACTCAAACATAGATCCCAGGAAAAGAAATACAATGGAGGAAGTTATAATAAGTACTTTATCTTTTTGACACAGAATAAACTGAAACAAGCCAGTACCATCTATCATGATTTTGTTTTGATCTCCCTTATGCTTCACCACAGGTACTTCAGTGTATGTTTGTCATCTAAATTATACTCTCTTGGAGAGTGTCACCAATTTTTAGATAAGTATCTCTAAGGAGTTCCACAGCAACTAAGATCTTCATGTTTTGCTGGGGATCCTAAGCTTTCATTCCTAAAACTCAACAACTTCCAAGTCAGTTACAGCTTTCTGTTGCTAAGCTAGAGTCATAATTAGACAAGCTCAAGCTGCCTTGGAATTTTCTGGTAAGAGGATATTTTTTTTCCCTTATCCTTTTCTGATTTATTAGGTATTGATTTTCACACAGATTGAATCAACCTCTGTTATATGGGAATTCAATCTTCATAAAAATCAATACCTAATAAATCAGAAGAGAAACAGGAAACCCTGGCCTTTCTTTCTCCTGTGGATACACCAATTCGGTAGCATCACACAAACCAATTTCCTTTGCAACCCAGGAACTAGTTAAGAAGCTCCTGCAACTTGAGCAAGCACAAGTCAAAGCAGTGGTCGCAAGGATATCAACTAGTACAGAGTCACTTGAAACTGCTCTTTCCCCTGGCTCAGCTAAGAGTTAACTGGTAATAAACCACCAGCTCCCGGTTTTTATCTGGGGAGGGAAAGATCTGGTCCACCTGTCCAACGTTCCAACTTTCCTTGGAGCTTCACAGAAGACTGGCTTCAACACTCCCTGAGACCAGTGAGAACTGAGGAGGACTTGGATCTACCACACTAATCACTACAACTGCTTCGCCAAGCCCAGTGAAAGATCTCAGGTTCTTTCTGGTCAATGAAAAAGCTGGACAAGATCCAATGACCTAGCTTTTAGAGGCAGGGTATGCCTGTAAAACTGGCTCCAGTCTTGCTTGTCTCAGAACACTTTCTCTGGCTACAGAGAGGGGTTGCTAAGAACAAACAAAACACCCTGCACTAGCAGACACTTTGAGAAGCCTCCAAACTTCTCTGGCTGGGCTGATAGGTGAGGGTCCCCTGGATAGGGCCAGTCCATAAACACTGAAAGGGGTGACTGTTTTGTCTAAAGCGCAAACACCAACTCAGAGAGTCAAGGACAAGGAAGAGACACCGAAAGCACTTTCTGCCAGTGCTTTTAACATCGACAGTCCTCAACTGGCTATATTTAGACTGGTCTATTCAGGTTCTTTTCCAGTGCCTCTGTTACCCCAAAATGCTTTCTGCATGTTGGTCAATGATCTGTAGGCATAATATGTGGGAAGCATAAAAATAGAGCCATTGCCATGAGTACTGTTTTGGCTAAAAAGCTTCAGTGTCATGGCCAAGACCACTGCACAATGCTGCAAAAAGTTTTCTGGTATTTTGTCCATCAGGATAAAGAAGGCAGGAAAAAGGGGGATTAAGCATCATCAGAAGCCTAATGAGATACTTAGTGCAGATGCCATAAGGGGTTGATCACGGATGCCTCACTCCATGGCTGTTTTAGACAGTGTTCCACCTTCATCAGGGAAAACAAATGGGGAGGGGAGGGGTGCCACCCACTGCTGTATAAAACCTGAATGTTTGTTTAAAAACCATCTTTACCTCCAGTGCCATTTCCAAATCCACAGTATTCACTCTTTCATTTCTATATTGACCCTTGCAGTGGCGCTGTCAAATAAGATAAATGCTTTACAGAAGATGGTTTTTGGTCCACATCCCAATGTATTTAAAAGACTTATATCTTAATATAGCAATTTGAGCCTGAAAATTTCAAGGAGAGAGAGAAAAGCTATTTGAACTATGACCACATACAAAATTAACAGTAAATGAGGACAGGTCAGTTCCCTCTCACTTTTACATGGAGTTTCTCTCATCATTGTCATTACGGTTTAGTCAAATGAGAATCCTTGTTCAATGCCATATAATAAAAGGTTTGGCTACAAAGAATACTGAAATGTTTTGGTACATTTGATTTACGATTTTGTATCTACAGTCTTACAAAGACTTCTGGAAAGAAGGAAAAGCTGAAGCAGTTCATGAAAGGGGATACTGTGATTTCTGTGACTAGATTTCATTTCAAACTGATGGAAACAGAATAAAAATCTCGCACTTAAATAAATGAAAAGTTACCAACTGTTTCTGATGTTATTTCAAGGACTTTTAATTCTCCTCATCTTGTTCATGTTCCTATAACTACATGAGACCATTCAATTATTTCCTTTACCCACACAGAGTAAAATACCTTTATGTCAGGAAATTGGCCCAGATAGGTATCCAGTGTCAGCAAGGATCCATCCACTAGTTTTTGATGGAAGTCTTCCCACAGCACATCACATTTCTTAAAAAAAAAATGAGAAATAGATACCTGCTGAATTATTTTAATTGGATATATTCCACTAAATTTCTAAACCATCTGAAACTATAAAATTAGATGAATAATACTTTCCAAGCTATTAGGTGCTGGAAAGAGTCTAGATTACTTAAAAATAAAATCAAATTTAAAGACAATTTAGCCACAATGATAATTAAAGTATGGACTAAGAAATCACCTCATTTAAAACTACATTTCTTATTCTCAAAGAAGGTGGAAGTTTCAAAAGCTCTTAGAATCCCAATAGGCAGCCTTTGGAGCTAAAAGGCTTGCAGCAATCCCACAGAGACAACTTGCTTGTCTGAAGTACTGAAGTCATGAAATTAGAAATTAACCCAGAGAGAAGCAAACAACAAACCATTGCTGATGCCTACACAGAGCAAGTAGAAAATTTACAATCACACCGGGAAGGCTTTATAGCTTATGCAGTATCAACTTGATAAGTAATAAATACTCAGTGAATATTACTATCAACATGTTCGACAGTGGGTTAGATATGTGTGGTGAAGGGCATTTAATTCTCACAATAGCTTTTTTAATCAGAAAAGACTTGTTATTTCCAATATATACAGAAGAGATTACTGAAATCCAGAGATGTCATCTATGTTGGTCAAGGTCACACAGTTGATAAATGAAAGACCCATGCTTTAACCCAGATCTATCACCTTGAATTCATAGCTCTGGATCTGTATATTGCACCAGGCTGCCTTACCAGGGATGAAACTTCAGAGAAATGAACCTTCCTAAATCACAATTTCCCAGTTAAACACGTACACAGGTAAGGTGTCTCACAGAATCCCAGAAACATAGCAGATGCTCAAAACCACATTACTGTATTTCTCTCATTACTGCTTTTAGGATCTCCTGACTGCATATGACCCAATCTCTACCCTTTATTTCTTTTTAGTAGTTGAACCTTTAATTTGAGCTGGTCACACGGCTGCCTAGGATAGAGATTCTATTTCCCAGACTCCTTTGCAGCTAGATATAGCCTTGTGACCAAGTTCTGATCAATGGGGTGTACTTTTAGAAAGTTTCCCAAAAGATGCATCCATCTGCCAGACTTTATCCCTCTTAATGACTGGAATGCAGAAATGAGAGCTAACAGCCAGTGCTCAGCAAGTCCTCTTGAACCAGATGGAAACAGGCTAAGGGCAGCAAAGATGAGTCTTTTATGCTTGTGTGTCCACCATGCTGTACCTGGGCTTCTGACATCTATATTCCTTTATGGGAGAGATAAATTTCTACCTTGTTTAAAAAAATACTGTTTTGAATCTGTTTTCAATTCTTTTTCACCCTTCAGAAACTAACCCTAATTGTCATAATCCCCAATTCATGAATTTCATGCAAATGGAAAAATTTAAATGCACTGTAGAAAATGCTCATCTTCTGATGTGAGCAGATCCCCTGAACACAGTGTTCAGTTTCTTCATCATCAAAAGAGCCCGCATTTGCAACTGCTACAGGGGATCCCAAAATTCTGGCAGCCACAAAGACCAAGGTAGGACAACAGCCGTTCCTTTAAGGACTCAAATTCAGTGGCGGCTTTTACCATACATATCGTAATGGCACAGTATTCTGAAAAGATAGTAATAGAAGCTTTTATTATTCCCTTAAAATTCCTCTTTCATGCTGAATAATCTTTCAGAGTATATTAAGTACTTAATAATCCAGTGTTGAAACATAGCGTCTTTCTAGTATAAGAAAATATACGAAGATGCAATTTCTTTATAATTGTATCTGAAAATGATGTGCCACAAATGTTTTTGACTAATCCACATCCTGAAAGCTTTTGAAAGATGTAACAGGGCCAACAGGAGCTTTTCTCATAAACAGATCTGTTTTTATTTCAGTCCTAATGAGATTATGAAGATCAACACCAGGATGTCAGAACTGTCATGGAGCAACCAGGAACTCCACAATTAACCCACTTTTCCCAAGCTGCATAGACGTTCAGCTTATTGCACTAGACTTTCCCTTGAGCTTTGGTGGCCACATCTACTTCAGGTCTTCTGTACCTTAATGAGCTCCAGAGCCTCACCCCAAGTAGAGGTCAGGACAGACAACTGTTCTTTTTAACACAGAATTTGGAGGTGAGACACCTTGTCACATCAAGAATTATAATTAGTGCACCAAGCCCCAATTGGGTGACATGGACACACAAGCTTCCTATGTGTTATGAGTGGGTAAAGTTACTTTTCTCATTTTGTAGAGGGTGCGACTGAAGCCCAAGATTAAACAGTCCAGAGTCACACAGAGCTACTCTCATCTGTTGCATTCTGCTTTCCACAAAGTAGCGATTCCATCTGCTCACTTCCGGCCAGCCAGGCAGTACTCAGTTAGAAGTCAGATTTCAGGTCTTAGGACATGTCTAACCAAAGCTGAAACTCCTTTTAGCAGACAGAGGGACAAACTGGGGTCATAGGGGACCAGATGCTCTTTTGAGCTCTTGGGCCGGCTTTTGGGAAGCGCTGGAGTGAAGGACTTTACAACATATAATCACACCATGCTCCAGTTCCACGAGAAATGGGATGTTAAGGTCTGTAGTGAGGAGCAGAAAACTGGTATCATTATGTAGAAGAAAATCTTTAATGCACGGCTTGCTATGCAGCTGCTATAATCACCTTTATCTCTCACTGAGTTTGGAAGGCTCCAGGTAGCAGAAATTCATGCTGCCTTACTAACCTGAAATCTGACTTCTAACTGAACGTTGCCTAGCTGGCCGAAAGTGAACACATGGTCAGTGCCCCCTTGTAATTAAGGCTGTGAAGTATGAAAAGGGCCATCAGAGAACCAAGACTAGCCAGCAGAACCAGTGGGAGCCACCAAGACCCATGCCAGGCTTCCTGAGCCCTGCCGCATCGACACTTACCTCACCCACCATTTTCACATCTTCCCGCCCATACCAATCCGGTTCATAGACTTCATGCAGGGACTCAGTGAGCTTCATGGAGGCCTCCTGCATGCCTGGCATTGGAGGAAAACAACTGCTGTTACAGGGAAATGGGTGAGAAGGCTCTTCTCCTTTCCTCTGCTTTTCAAAGTTCAAGCGACCTCTTGAGTACCTGCTACGTATTTAAGGAAAAATTGTAAAGGCACAACTTCCACACACATCCGTAGTCACAACTTTCCTGGAGGGTCTCTAAGACTCATCTTTTCACGTGGTGTATTTTCTATTATTTGCATGAGGATGGCAGATATTGGGTCTTGGAAAAACTCAACACTGCCCTATTCTGAAATCTACAATAATAGCGTATCTGCTCTGTGTGCTATCAGTTTGCCAAAGGGTATACAACCATCAGTGCATTGAACAGCACTGGATCATAAGACTGCTGAGTTTAATTTTTTTGTTTGTTTGTTTGTTTTCCGGTACCAGGAATTGAACTCACGACCTTGTGCTTGCCAGGCAGGCGCTATGCCACTGAGCTAAATCCCCAGCCCAACTGCTGAGTTTTAAAAATAATATTAATCATAAGTGACTTCAAATATAAGAAGTAAAGCCATTTGAGAAGCAATTAAAAAGAAAATAAACAGGATTTTAGGGCATAAGAGCTCAAGGTGGTTACATGGTTTAAAATAGCAAAAACACTTAAAGTAGTTAAAAATAATTAAGGTTCCAGTGACCTAAAATTACTAAAAAGAAACAAACAAGAGCTTGTATTTTTTTGGTATTATTAAAGTTTATGAATATAATTTTAAATTAAAAATATCAGAAAGTTTAGGGTTCCTAATACTATGGGTCTTAAATTTTTCTTAGAGGTACATTCAGCATGCTACACAAATAGGGCTATAAATAAGAATAAAGATATGAAATTTCTGAGTGTGACATGGTGGTAAAATTATCACCAGTGTCTTTTCCAAGCTCTGTTCCCCATCCTCCAAAAGCAAAGAAGTTAAAGTGCAAGTGCTGGGTTGTGATGGAAACAGTTCATGGCTGAGCCCAGAAGAGAGGCAAAGGATGGCTTGGAGAAGCATTTTTCTAACTCTTGATGTTCACTATTAGCTAGAAGATGAGACCTGGCCAAGCTCATGTCTTTGCCTTTTCCACTAGGAGTTATTAAAGGGGCTGGACAAAGGACAGAAGATAAAACTTAATGCCAGTGGTTCAAAGATAGAAGCCATTCCTTAAACTAAAACTTGAAGCATGTGCTTGTCAGACAGAAAGTAGTCAATTCTGAGCTCAGCAATTAGACAAACCAAATAAAAGAAATCTGAAATGACAGAAGGACATTCCTGAAGAATGTGTATGATATTGACCATGCAATTTGGTATATCTTATCATACTTCTGCACTTTCTAGTCACATACATCACCCTTCACTTCCTCAATAATTACAGATATATTTTTGGTTCTTGTACCCCAAGGTCTGACAGCATCTCAAAGGCATGGGAGGTATGAAAGCCTATCCCCTTCTATCCCTGAACAGTGCATCACTGAGCTGGCAATGGATGTCCCTGACAATGACATGGATGGTTCATATGGTTGAAGTGACTTGGCTTGTAAAGTCAAGGTAAGAAAAACAGAGCCAAGTCACTACGGAGGAGTTATGCAGAGGTAGAGACAGCTAAAAATGGTGTAAAAACCTGCATCTATCCCCTAGCGCTCAGAATCCAAGCAGGTGAGAATACATAGTTACTTCTCATGGGGTCACCACCGAGGTGACAGCTATATTACCCCAAGTGTCACATTCATCCCCACCCAGGTGTAAGCAGATCTATATCACAAAGTGTACCCGTCAAACTCATGCCAAAAACTAGGCACTAGATGATGCCTTTCTATAATTCAGATGCCAAGAGGCTTCTGAAGCTTTCTTTAAATCTTTGTCTTGCGTCTGATGGATATTATAAATAGCCATGTGGATAGGTTCTTAACAATGTCTAAAGAGCAAAAAATAGAAATGATGGCTTTGTGGAACAGATGACCTTCGTGGTAAATAATAAAACTGATGGAAGCTTAAAATAGAATTTTCTAGGACTTTAGTCATTGAGGCCAAAAGCACAGTGTTGCGGTACATCTGTCCATTAGCAACCAAAAATAACCACTAGTTATTGGGTGGAAAACTAGTGATGGATAATTGGAAAGAAGTTGTTTTGATATAGAAATTATTTCCAAGCCATCTATTTCTTAAGAAGCACTCTGAGAGATACACAGGTATATTAATCAGCTTTCTCTCTGTTGGGACACAATGGCTGGCACGCACAATTTGAAGGAGAAGTTTATATTGGCTGATGGTTTCAGGTGATTCAGGCCATGGTTGGCTGGTTCCAGGGCAGGAACTTCATGGCAGAAGGGCGTGGCAGAAGAGAGAGCTGCTTAGCTCATGGGGGAAGCAGAGCAGGGGAAGAGCCCCACAGAGGAAGGGCCCAGGGTCCAAAGGCACGCGTCCAACGCTCATCTAGACATACCCAGGAGCGTGCTTTATTGATCTTGTAGGTGCTCCCAAGACAATCAACTGACACAGTTAAGTTGAACCACCACAAAAAGTGAGCACAAACTTTTTTCCCAAGGGGTATAAAGACTGTTAGCAATTGAGAACTGCTCTGATTTGAATGTATCTCCCAAAGCTCATGTGGATCATTGTTCAGAGCTGAGAATTTTAAGAGCCGATTAGGTCATGCAGGTTTGTCCTCATGTATGGAATTACATTGTGAGGAGGTCCCTCTAAAGGATGAGCTCACCCATTTCTCATTGTGTCGTGCCCAAAGGATGTCTCCCGTCAAGTTATGGAGCAGCTACCCAGGATTGGATCTCAGAATACCACCCTCCAGAACCAGAAACCCAATACACTTCTGTTCTTTGTAAACTATCCAAAAGCACAAGAGAAACAACTCTCTAGAAGCGTAAAAGACAAGAAGTTATTCTGCTGAAAGAACACAATAGAAAAAATACTTATAAGCTAAAAATCCAAGTTTCTTTCAAAAAAATCCGTATTAAATAATCAATATTAAAGTAGAGTGCATGGGGCTGGGGATTTAGCTCAGCGACAAAGTGCCTGCCTGGCAAGCGCAAGGTCGTGAGTTCAGTTTCCGGTACCGGAGAAAAACCAAAAAAAAAAAATAAAAAATAAAATAAAGTAGAGTGCATGGTAAATACTACCTCTGGCATTTAACAACATCTAATACCCAATATTTTCTAAAAAGATTAGTGATTTCCAGAACGGCAAAACAACAGAGCAGCATCCTATGTAGAAGAGGGATTATTATACTGTTGAATGGGAATTTCTTCCCTCTCTTCCAAATTTTGGACCTTTTCCAATGCCTTTCATGTAACATCCTCTCTTTCCATTTTCAGCCAAATTGCTGCTCTTCTATTTTCATCCTGTAAGACTGGTTGTATAGATTGCACAACCTCATGAGTACTCAGCTTGCATAGCCTCAGGATGGATGCTCTGGTTAAAAATAACATCAGTTCAAATATGTTGTGACAATAACCAGCAGCATCAGCAATAAACCATGAAAAGAATGTCTAAAACATGGTGAGTATCTAGCAGCTTTGCCTCACTGTTTAGCAGATAGCTGTTTAAGAAGCCAGCAGCTGCCTTTAAGGAAAGCAAGAAGGAAAATTCTTTCTCCTACACCCCAAAGAGGAAAACCAGTAGAAGCAAGGGTAGAAAAAATAAGCAGACGTTGAGGTGCATCAGGCACCCTGCCCCATAGGTCATACATGCACATAAAGAGTCAAGTGCAACTAGCACATGTTAATTATTTCCCCTGGGCCACGCTGCACTTGGAGGAAGAGCCTGTGTGTTCACCACCCCTGTGTGTGGCCTCCACTATCACCCACATGCAGTGACTTAATTCCAAATCTTGCCTGAATATCACCACTTGGAGGTCAAACCAGGACCTCAAATTTCGCTTGCCCCAAACCCCCAAAGTTTCTGTACAAAGCTATTTTCACTCCTGTTCCTAATCTCCATGAATGACATCCAATAGTCTCCACTGGAAAACTGAAAATTGTATTAGGTGCATCTTCTCATAGTGAATGTCTCACCAAGACACACAAATTCTGCCCGATGCCTGAAACCAGCCCTTCCTTTCCTCCCACTGCCACTGGCCTGCATTACAGGCTCATCCTATATTACTCGGCTTAGATGGATTCTAACCCATGAAAGAGTTTAGCAAAGTGCTTGGTGCACAGCAAACACTCAAATGTCAGCCATCATTATGAAAAATATTTTTGGAGTCAGCGTGGCATAAGAATTAAGACAACTGTTTGCAATCACCAAGGCTTTGTTAAAATCTTGGTTCCACTGCAGACCATCTGTGTGATTCTTAGGCAAATTATTAGTCATCCTGAACCACCATTTTCCAAAGCGTAAAATACCAAGAAATATTAAGAGTCCTTGCCACAATACTGTATTAGGAATTATACAAAATGGGGCATATTTTATCTCAGTGTCTGGCACATGGATACTCAAAAAATGTTTGCTAATGTTAAGCTATTGGTCTGGACCTCTGATAAAGTCATTGCAGGTTCCCTTTCTCCAGCCTGAATCCCTCACAATCTCAAAAGTTCTTTTTTCTAAGATGCTTTTCTGAACATATGACTTATTCGCTTGTCTCCAATAACTTAGTGACTCCCTTCTCCATTTTAGAATAAAGCCCCAAATTCATACAATACTAAAGCACTTCTTTATACAGATGTTGCCGCCCTTTCTAAGTCTCATGCAGCTGAGTTTTCTGCTTGCACCTCACTCCTGTACTTATTCCTGAAAGAGCATGGGCTGCTTCCTGCGTCCTGGCTCTCTGGTGTTTTCTCAACTTGAAACGCCCCTTCCATCCACCTCTTCCTACAGCACACTTAAGCACTTGATCAAGCACCATTATGCCTTCTTCCTGGGTCCACTGGAGACTAATACATTCCTTGACCCAGCCCCTGCCCCTGTGTAGTTAAAAGTAACATCAGTTAACTTTAAAAATAACATCAGTTAACTAATAACGTTAATCTATAAATTATACTGAATCACAAGGACCTACAAAGGTAAATGCCACCCAGAGAACAGTGCTAAAAAGAATAGAAGCCAGGTGTGGTAGCATATACCCATAATCCCAGCATTCTGGGAGGCTGAGGCAGGAGGATTGTAAATTACAGCACGGCTTGAGGAACCTAATGACTTAGTGAGATCATGTGTAAAAGTGAAAGGGTAAAAATGGGCTAGAGATTTAGCTCAGTGCAAGGGTAATAGGTTCAGGCTTCAAGGGGAAGTAGGGGACTTATTTAGTCCAGTTGCATAGACTCCTAGGGCCAGGGCTTGGAGATAGGGAGAAGATCATTTTGTGAATGGGAACCCAGAGCCTCAGAGAGGCTCAAAGCTTTTCTCAAAGTGCCTGGCACCCAGAACTCTCCCAGAGCAGACCTCATCTCTCCACATTACTGCCAAACTGCTGCCCCTGCATTACAGTGATACCAGTTATACCAGCTTATTTGAGAAAACAAAATTTAACAATGACAGCACTTTGAAAATGCAAATTATGACCAACTCAATGTATATCTACTGTCTTTAAATGTGTTTAAGTGTGCTTCCAAGATCCCAAATGCATTCCAAGAATACTACTCATTGTTTGAGACTCTTAGAAGACCGAAGCACCCTGCAGCCAGGTAACCGAGGGAAATCCTGCCACCCGACAGGCTGCCCAGGGCTCACGCTAGCACAGAGAGGGCTCTGAGAAGCTCAGTAGCAACCTCTTTCCACGTTGATCCAACCAGCTGTGGCCAAGGTCACTTAAAAGTAGGTTTCTCCTGGAGCACCACAGGTTAAGGGCTGTCAGCAAAGCCAAGAGAGGGGAAAGCTGCTGTACCCTTTCCTCTTCATGTGGAGAAGGGGCCATCAGAATTGGAAGCTACAGGCTGTCTCCTGCTTCTCTCTGGAGCTAACGTCTCACTCCCAATGGAATCTCCTTCCAGACCACATTAAGGAAAAGAAATTCCATGGTAAGTAGTAAAATAGAAAAATTACATAGACTTGGGAGAGTCCTCTCATTTATTCAACAAATTTATCTGTATTTTTAAATATCAACCAACGTGGAGAAATAGCCTGTGCTTGAAATAATACAGCAGGTATTTACATTCATATCTTAAATCAGTAATACTTAGAATGGCTTCTATTTTCTGGCCAAACTGTTATAAATACTTGAGGTTAATTTGGGAGCAGTTAATTATGAGCTCTATGAAGCTGTGGGATTAAATTTTCTGAGCCTTACTTCTTTGCAAAAGTAAAATAAAGTCAATGATATTTATCATATAGCTGTTCTGGGAGGTTACAAAGAGGAAACAGGCTTAAAGTGCTTAGCACGGAGCCTGGCACATAGTAAGTGCTCCATGAAAAATAGTAGTAATAAGCTGCAATTATTCCATTGTAGATGAAATAAAATCTGTGAGACCAATGCCCTATCTTGAGCATATGGGGTTTTTTGTTTTTGTTTTTCATTTTTCTTCTGGTACCAGGAATCGAACTCATGACCTTGTGCTTGCCAGGCAGGCGCTTTGCCACTAAGTTAAATCCCCAGCTCTGCAATGCCCTATCATTGGTTCATAGTTCAAAGGTATGTAAGCAAGAGACCAGGGGAAAGACCAACACAGTATTATCCCCTGACCTTATTGTTTACTAGGATGTGACCTAGAGCCAGTTGTTTAACTCTTCTGTGCATTTCTTTTTTTAAATCTATGTAGTGAAGATAATATGCAATTACTGAGAGGCCGAGGCAAGATGACCATGTGAGTTCATGAGCTTGAGACTATCCTGGGCAACATAGTGAGACACTGTCCCAAAAAAAAAGAAGAAGGAGAGGGAAAGGGAAAGAGAGGACAAGAAAAGAGTGAGAAGAGAGAGGAGAGAGAGGACAGGGAGGACAGAAGAAGG
>NW_004955460.1:4904099-4940590 GCF_000276665.1 Chinchilla lanigera | reverse complement strand
AGGAAGGAAGAAAGAAAGAAAGAAAGAAAGAAAGAAAGAAAGAAAGAAAGAAAGAAAGAAAGAAAGAAAGAAAGAAAGAAAGAAAGAAGGAGGAGGAGGAAAAAGGAGAAGGAGAATAAGAACAAGAACGAGAATGAGAAGCAGAATGAAAACAAGAACAAGAGGAAGAGCGAAGGTGGGGGGGGAGGGGGAATGGAAGAGAAAGAGGAGGAGGAAGAGGAAAGAAGAAGGGCAAATAAGAGGGGGAAAAGAAGAGGAGGAGGAGAGAGAGAAAAGAAAGAAGAACAGGAGGGAGAAGAAGAAAATCAAAGTAACTGCTTCATATAGTTGTCACGAATATTAAAACTATGTGCCTGGCACATAAAAGCTTACATACATTTTACTGAAATACCAGTTCACTAATTTTATTGTGACTAATTTTTGATTAAAATTCTATTATGTCATTATTTAGCAATATCCTTATAATCCGTTTCATACATTGACGTTGAACTATAAGAATACATCCTTAGAAATGAAACTACATCAGAAAGTTTGCCAAAAAAAATTAAGTACTCTCATGTAAAGGCTTTGCCGGATGGCTCTCCAGGAAGCTGTCCCAGCAATGGGACAGAAGAGCCCTGCTCCCCACAGACTCATCAATGCTGAGTTTTATGGTACTTTAAAAAAAAAAAGTCTTTGAGCATTTAGAGGAAAAGTAATGGCATCTTCCTTTGACTTTCTGTAACTGTCTTGGATAATGTCAGTGGATAATCATTTTTTTTTCATATTGATTACCCATTGGAATTCTTTTCAGTTACTTTCCTTTTCAAATGTTCTGTCCCTTCTTTTTGCAAAGCCAGGATCAAACCAGGGCCTTACCCATGGGCAAGTCTGCCACCATCTGAGCCACATACATCCCCAGGCCTGCTTATTTTTTATTTGACCAATTGATCTCCACTCAGTTTACTTATTGGGCTCTTTATATATGTTGATTTAATTTCCTTAAATATATTGTCAAACTCATGGCAATTTTAAACATGTCTGCAAGTTTTGCATTTTTATGAAGCCAAATTCCACAGTCTTTCTCGTTTTTGCCCTTTGGGGTACCTTGTAAAGACCGTGTCTACCCAAGAGTAGGGACTAAATCTATTTTGCTTTACTCTAGAACATGAAAGTTCTCCCATGCATGCCTATTTAGATCTCTACTGTACATGTCTGGAATTAGAAAAGAGAATAAACTATGACCTTAGGACTCACATTTTTCTGTTTGGCCAGTTTTCCCAAGATCCCTGGTAAGAGAATCCATCCTTTCTCCACTCACTCCAAAGTCGGGCTGCCTATGAAGCATCAGATTTGCCAGTACCCTTGGCTCTGACTGGGGCAGGGAGGTTAGAGATGCACTGATTAAGGGAGAGCAGGTTTAGGCTGAGCTTATCTCCCACTCCACCCTCCTCCCTCATCCACTGGCCTCATTCCTCACTTTCCATGGCAAAGGCCAGATGCCAAAGCCAGGGCCTCTCTGTTCCCTGCGCTGCACACGGACAGGGCTGCAAATGCAGCTCCTGTGGGCAAGCCACAGGCAGGCCCAGCAGACCCCTCTGCTGTCTCTGCCTCCTCCCCTTCTCCCTGCAGCAAACGGGCTTACAAGTGACTCCGTGCGTGTTCTGTTCTTGGGTTCTGTCCTCCCTCAGGATGTAAGCCAGCAATGGCTTTTCCTGCACAAAGTCTCAAGCTCCCTCTAACTAACAAACCTTCCTAGAAATCTCTGGCATGTGGGTGGCATTTATTGTTAGTTCCCTGCATGAAGGCAGATGTACTTTGTCCTCCTATATCTTGACAATCACAGCAATGAGAATTTGGAGGTGGGTGGGGTGAACACCTGTGTTCAAGTACCCTACTTGCCAGAATGCCACATGGCTTTGGAATTAACACACAATCCTGTCTCTTGCAAATTCCAAGAACAACCTGTGCCTGGGAACAGGCAATACGCAATGCACACACATTACCTTTGATTGCTGCTAAATACCCTCGGAGCTCTCGCTGAAGTCTGGTACCCTCTGCCTGCAAAACACACAAGCACAGAGATGCTAAATATCCCACCTATATTTTGCACACAAACACATAAGAAGCAATAAAGCTCAAAGCTTTTGTTGCCAAAGGTTTGTTCTTTTATTAGTGTATATTAGTTATACAGAACAGTACATCTCATTATGGCATAGTCGCACATGCACATAACATATTTGGATAATTCCCCCTTTGCTCTTTTTGGCCCCTCCCGCTTACTTCCCTCAACTGACCTAATAGTCTCCAGAGGCTATTTATGATGAAAGAACATAAATATGTGGACAAAGACTAAACAAGGTAATAGTGTCCATCGGTTTACATATGTGTGGAGATTTCATCCCGCTTAAAAGAACAAGGCAAATAAGACTTTGCTAAGAGTAGAAAGTGCAAATGAAAGAGCTATCACTTCTCTTATTTTGACACTTGGGAAACAACAGAACAGAACTGATCTCTATTAATCACGGCAGCCATGTGGGCATAGCATAAATGGCAGGTCCAAACTGAGATCACTGCATTCTGCAGTCAGTGTATCTCAGAGATAATAGGTTTTAGAGACTTAGTACAAAAAATAAGATATCTCATTCATACATTTTATATTGCTTATATCTTAAAATGATAATACTTCATGCGAGTTTAAAATTATTTTCACCTATGGTTTATACTCCTTTAAATGTAGCTCTTGGCACATTTTAAATTATGTGTGCAATCTGCATTGTATTTCCAAAAATAAACAGAGAAATTGCTAAATCACAAATTTTGACAGATTAATTTAGAGTAAGACGAGGAAATGGCAACACAGGACCAGATGTGCAGGCAAGGAAGCAAAGAGGGACCACACAGCGTGTTACTAAGTAATCTCACCCCTGTGGACAACTGGAGCCCAGTTACACCAGGGAACTCAGACACACAGTGCCACCCAAACACCCCACAGATACCCTGCATGAGGGGAAGGAAGCTGAATGTTTATCTGTTGATTCCTGTCACGCATTGGTAAGAGAGAGCTCTAGGGGAACACAGTCCTTCAATAGCCAAGGACAGCCACCAGCCAGTCAGCCTGTGGGCTTGGAAAAGGTAAGTGCCCCTGCCCACAGGATCTGCTTTACCACTGCAGCTGAAAATACTGAACCTGCATGCATGTTAACTGTACAATCATTGAACAGAATTGCAAAAAGAACGACTCCACCTTGAGTTCAGCAGTAAGACAGCAGCTACAATAGCCATATTCAGCTCAACAGGAATGTGTCAGAACTTACCGGAAAGGGTATACGGACCTAGTTCCTCAATAAGTCACAGCTGAGTAGAACTAAAGTAGCTAAATGAACAACAAAGGTACAAAGCCACATACGAGGTGTGATCTAAAGTTACAGTGAATGTTTAAATTTTAAAATTTACTATAGTAAAAGACACATTGCCATTTATCCCCCTTCAAAATCTTCACCCTTGCTTTGAACACACTTATCCCATGGTTCTTGCCACTTTCTGAAGCAGTTCTGGAGGTCCTCTTCCATGAGTGTCTTTGGTTGTGCGACTGTGGCTGCCTCAACATTCTGAATCAATTCAAAACCTTTACCTTTTTTGCTCACTTTGACTTTACGGAAGAGCCAGAAATTTCATGGTGCCAAATCCACTGACTAAGTTAGATGAAGTAATTGATAGAAACTGCCATAATCTTTTTGAATCAATTCAGGATATTAAAGCAGCTGTGAACAGATACTCACAAAAGAGAACTTCCAGAACTGCTACAGAAAGTGGCAAGCACCATGGGATAAATGTGTTCAAAGTGAAAAGGAGGGTTTTGAGGGGGATTAATGACAATATTTTATTGCAATAATTTTTTTTAACTTTTAAACATTCACGATAGTTTTTGATCACAGTTCATAGCTCTGCAAAGACAGAGTATTTTGGGGCATGAAACAATGACAAAATGCCCATAATATTAGAAAATATTACTATGATGAATATCAAAAAACTCTGAAAAGTTATGTTTGCCTTAAGGCTATGGTTGCCTCTAAGAGTGCCTATATAGAACTGCAGAGTGCAGGGTAGAGTGACATTATTTCTAAGAAGTCTGTGTAAATTTCAGGTAAGGCTGTCTGCACTTGAGTCAAGTTATGGCTATTTTTGCAGCTCAGGAAATTCAGTTACTACCAGACAAAAATTCATGGTTTATTTATTTGCTGTCAAATACAAATTTCAACCAGAAAAGTTCTTTGCAGGATGGAAAAATAGAAACTCATCAGAGTTCTGAACCAGCAACTTCCTTTCTCTGATTTCTACATGATTTAAAATCAAAACTCTAGGTTTCTCTTGTCTTGCTGAGCCATTCAGAAATCTACTGTGAAGGCAAAATGCCACCAACTATATGGGACAAAAATAAATCATAGTAGATTTCCAAAATAGTCAATCATAGTAGAAAGTGATTTCCAGGGAAAGAATCAGGAGAACAAGAGAAAATGCTGCTGATAGACAATTGAGAAAGGGTAGGGAATGGCACAGTGATGCACACCTGTAATTCCAGCACTCTGGGAGGCTGAGGCCAGAAGATTGTAAGTTCAAGCCCAGACTTGGCAACTTAGGGACTTGGCAGACCCTATCAAAATAAAAAGCAAAAAGGGATGGGAATATAGTTCAGTGTGAAGGCCCTGGCTTCAATATCACAGTGTTTTAAAAAGTAGAGGATGAAGAGGATCCAGATTTAAAACACTTGGAGCATCAATACCACCAAGAAATAATTGTGCAAAGAAAGAAGCTTCTTTTCCCACACTGACTATCTATTGTATGACAAGCACTAAAGCAGGCTCTGACTAAAGTCCACTCTAATCAATAGTATAACTTTTCTGTGTTCAGTTATCAATGGTCAATCATGGTCCAAAAACATTAAAGAGGGGAAAAAATAAATCAACTTGTAAGATTCAAATTGTAGGACACTCCTAATAATATGATGAAATCTTGTGCCAGATATCTGAACCATCCCTTTGTCCAGTGTATCCACATTGTATATGCTACCCACCCTTCAGTCATGTAGTACCTGTCTTGATTATCAGATCAATTGTCAGTGAATTGCAGTCACTGTCTTCAAGTAACCTTTATTTATTTATTCTACTTTATTCTATTTAATAATGACAATGGTGACAATGATGTTGGTCATTCAGATATGAGACAAAGTGCTCACTTTAAGTTCAAAAGAGAAAATTCTTGATTTAGGAAAAAAGAAAATTCATATGCTGAGGTTGCTGAGATCTATAGCAAGTTCATCTCCTACTATATTTAATTTACAAATTAATTTTATGTCTTTGTATGGAAAAAACATAGTACATATTGAGTTCAGTACTGTCTGTGGTTTCAGGCATCCACTGGGGGTCTTGGAATGTATCCCTCTTGAGAAAGGAAGGACAGCTGTATACAAAAAAGTAGAAAAGTGTGGACTTGGGAGGTAATTACTGTCAGCCTGTACTGCACCTCCCTGTCAGATCTGTTTGGGGAAAAAGAGTCTAGTTTCTCTTCAAATAACATCACGCTGTGTTAAGGCCTTTACCTAGCCAATGAAACATGAGTGGAAATGATATGCACTACCTTAAGCCAAAGCCACGACAGCATCACATAGACCTGCCATTTCTTTTCCCTCTGCCATGAGCCCAGTAATGTTCAAGCTTGGGGCTACTTCTCCAACCCAGATTCCTGAATAACTGGAACATGCAGATCATTGCTGCTCACATATTCAAGAGTGATTACAAACATCTATTTGGAAAGCCACTGTGATATGACTAGCACAGCATTTACATTGCCTGATGAAATGAATGATTACCAGTAGGGAAATGGTCACAGATGGAGAAGTTTGAAATCCAACAGGAACAACAACAAAAAGCCCACGGGCTTTAATGAGCAGAAAAGCACTAAAGGCTTTTCTGAAGAGAAATCAAACTGGGAAGAGTACAGACAAAAGGGGATGGTTAGACAATGGAAGCCTGTGTGATGGGAAGAAATGGGAGTGGAACTGAGAAAGAGAGAAGTCAAGCCTCAGAATCATCTGTCCCATCAGATATCAGACAACTTAGAGACAACTGTCTCTGACGTTTGATATGTGATTATCTCAGATAGAGCTAGATCCATGCCAATCCAAACGCTAGGCCTTTGATGGTACAATTAGGTCGGTTTGAATTCTCCCAAAGTCACGTTTCTCAAACTATCTCAGTATGGACTCGGAAGTGCTAGGGCACATACAGCCACACATAAACCTAAAAAATCTCTCTGGAACATCATTTTATTGAGGTAGAGGAGGAGCAAGTGTGAGTGATACCATTATTTTACAATCACTGTGATGTTTAAACTTAACTGTATCAACTTGGTTGGTTTAAAAATGGAGATTAGGACCAGAGATATAGCTCAGCAGCACAAGCACCTGCCTGGCAAGCACAAGGTCCTGAGTTTGATTCCCAGTACCAAAAAAAAAGGAGATTAGTAAAGCATAGCTCTGGGTGTGTCTGGGTGGATCACAAAGGCATGACTTTGGATATTATATATGGTCTTTGGTCCCTTCCTCTTCCTATTGCTGTTTCCCTGTTCTGCTTCTCAATGGCCATGAATTGAGAATGCTTCCTCCACCACTCCCTCCCACTATAATTCTGCCTTGAAATCAGACTGCCATGAACTAAATCTCCTGAAGCTGTGAGCCAAGTTATCTTTCATCCTTTAAGTTGTGTTAGATACTCTGCCCCAGCAATGTGGAAGCTGACTGATACAACCACTGAACCATCTGCTGTAAAGTAGAATGAAAGACTGCACAGATATGAGTCCCAGAACCTCACAGACATCTCCAAATTTTACCTGCCTGTCCTGCTATGCATGGACCTTCCATGGAAAACTCTGAGAGGCACTGAGCTAAGACAAGGTTCACTTCCCACCCAGAGGGTACTTTGCCCTCAAATAGCATGCAAAGTCCACCATGAAAATGTATGGCTCAGGATCACCAAGATTCTTCAGAATTCCTAGAAATAGCAAAGAATAGCAAGAAAGCATACCCTTCCCAAATATCCAAGGAACCAAGTATGTCAAATGAAGGCCATAATGAAGTCATTACCACTTCTTTCCAAAGAAGAAAGAAAATGAAACAATTCAGGCTCCAATCCATATACTGGATTCATCTTACCAAAGGGAAATAACAATGGCTTTATAGAAGTGAAATAAGGATCTCAGAAGAAATTTTTTATATGAGTGGAAACAAGTTCAAATTTTAAAAATGGTGTAAATAGATGAACTCAATTGAAGTGGATAAGCTGGAGACTAACTTGAAGGACTGCCTTGTTTCCTGATTATTAAAATCTTTAATTTCCTCATGAGTACGAAGGTCTCATAAATCATTCACTCATAACTACATTGAATTTCATCTAAAATTCTGCATGAATCCAAAAAGTAAAAACACAATGCACTGGAGAGAAATTCTTCACCTACAACATGCCAGGAGTGGAATCTTCTGCACAACACCTATTGCCCAACAAAATTTCCTTAGTATCATAATTCTGTGTGAGCCACAGGTATGCTAAATGAACAATTCCTTGTTCCTGTATGTACACATTTGGCCGGGACATGCATCTGTGGTATGTACCAGGATCTCTGCCATTAGTTAGCTGTGTGACTTAGGGAGAATAGTGGATCTCTAAGCCTTATTTTTTTATCTGAAAATAATAAATAGCACAGCTCCCATTAGCATTATCCTATATTACTTTGTAATGGTATACCTTGTTTTTTCTCTTCTTCATTTTCCTTACCATTCTCACTACTTTCTCTATATTTCAGCCATACTGAACATCCCCAAGAAGCCCCACTTTCTGGGAAAGGCTCTTCCTGAGTTTGTTTCTGTAACATCACCTCATCCTGATGTTTGCTTTCTGCGTCCTTTCCTAATGATCCCTCTTATCTGCTCTGACGTTTCCTCTGTATGCTCACCTATCCCAGCACTCAACACCAGTTCTCTTTAAGTTAACAAATTCTTATCACTCTGCTCAGATTTCACTGAACTTGAAGTGCACTCCACACTCCTCTGAAAATTATCATGTCAATAATTCAGACACGAATTATGTATTCTGTGTGTGTGTGTGTGTGTGTGTGTGTGTGTGCGCGCGCGCGCGTGCGCAGAAAGCATATCCAGAGCTCTCCACCCTTGGGAATACATTTCTGTGTTTTTCCTTCGATTTCTTTGCACCATTCTCAACAAGATGAAAATTTGAATTGTTATTCTCTTTCACAATCACAGCAACAGGAGAACCAGAGAAACTATTATAATCAAGCTGTCTAAATTGCCTAGCAATGCTCTTTGGACAATATCCAAAAAGGATCTTCCACCTACAAAACTCCTTGCCCTGCCATATACTGTAGCAGAACAGCCAGGCTCCAGTGTTGGTCAGAAGTCTTTATTTTTTTTCAGTTGCATAATTTATCAGTGTCAGAAGCTGCCAATACGAGGCTCAGCTGGTTCCCCAGGCTTCACTTTCCTCCCACACAGCCTGAGGGAGTTGCAGTACTTTCCTGTCCTCATTAAAACAAATCACCCACACCTCGCCATGGGCTCGCACTCTCCCAGGATGGGAGAGAAGGATCCAGTTCTCCTATTTGCATGCTTCACTGCTTTCCTGGAAGACAAGCCAGGTCATTTTAGGTCTCATCATGAGATATCAAAATTTAACAGACAAGGGGATGTGGTTGCATGCACCTATAATTTCCTACACTCTGGAAGCTGAGGCAGGAGGATATCAAGCTCAGCCTGGGCAATTTAGCCTGCTTCAAAGAAAAACAAAATTGTAGATCCAACATAATATAAAGGTCCTGGGCTCAATCTCCAGTACTTCCAGAAAACAAAACAAAACACCTTATAATGGTTTCAAAATCACTCTCTACAGTCAAAAAAACTTTTATTCCCTTGTGAGTGAGACTTTGAAGCTGTTCCTTTATTTCTTATACCAGTGGGTGCCTCTCACTGTATCTTCCCCTATGGATCAAACTTAAGCTAAAAATCCAATTAAATAGTGAAACAGTACAGCTTGCACATTAGCAGAGAATGTTTCAGGGATCTTTATTACTCAACACAAAGAAACCATATTTCAACCTGCTTTTGAGTTGTTTAACACCAGGCTGGTCTCCTGTGACACAGTTCCTTAATTATTTGCATATATGTCACGGAGTTCCATGTGGGGTGGAAGGAGCGGTTCCCGGACAGCCTGGCTCTGCACAGCTCATATTTGTAAGGATCATTAGCAACTTGCACAGCCCAGACACCAATTCAGTTCTCAGACATTGAAAGGCGAAGTCAGTACCATGCCAAAGAAACAGCTACAAACTGTACTGCATCAAAATCTGCTTCACACTGGTAAGTCCACAACGAGTTGAGAGCCTGAGCCCAGAAGATTGAAAGTTCAAGCCCAGCCTGAGCAACTTAGGGACTTAGTGAGACCCTGTCTCAAAATAAAAGAATAAAAAGGGCTGGGGATGTAGCTCAATACAAAGGCTTAGGGTTCAATCTCCAGAGGAGAAAAAAAATGCATATAAAAGAGGGATGGAAGGACTGTCTCCAAATTCAGCCGAGTCCATGATAAGAAGAGCAATACAGAATCTGTTGGTTTGTAAGTGCTGAACTTTGAAAGCAGGACTGGAATATGATGAGAGGAATGACATCTGGAAATTAGTAAATCTAGTTGTTTATGTTTAGTTACACTAAATTCTGAAGTGCTAAATATGTTATTTAAATATTCACTCCTATGACTTACAGATAAATGAGGAATAATTTTGATAGCTTACCTTTATCCAGGTTATTTCTGCCCAGAAGAAAGAAGCCTTGATTAAGCTCGTAATTTGATTAATTGTGGATAAAATGCATAGGAAAAAAGTAATGATTTCTCATGAACTAAACAAGGACCACAGCAAGCATGCTACAGTCAGGGGCACTATTCCCACATACAACCATGCTATGCACAGAACACGTCTGAGCAAGGCTGTGTACGACCACGGTCTGAGACACAAACCCAGGAGCTATTACTAGTGAGATTATGCAGGCCTACCAAATACCTCAAGGCAATGGGTGTTCAATACCTGTTAAGCAGCCAGGCTTGGTTATGCACACTTATAATCCCAGAGGCAGAAGGATCACAAATTTAGCAACTTAGTGAAATCCTGTCTCAAAATTTTAAAAAATTTAAAAAGGGCTGCACATGTAGCTCAGTACAAAGGCCAAGGTTCAATCCCCAGTACTGCAACTTCAAAAAATAACTAAGTAAATCTGTCAAACAAGCACGATCTTATTGAATTATCTTATTAAAATATGATAAGTATAATTACTGGTTTACTGTTACAGTTAACTAATTATAAAAAAGGGAAAGAAGAATAGGAGAAAAATATCAGAGACATAAGAAAACTCTCCCCTGAGGTCACCTCTGTGATTCGGAAACTAACTATGGGGTGGCAGGTAGAAAGGGCGCAGGTGAGAGCCCCTGGGCAGCCCTAACAGACACGGAATTGGGGACCTGAGAAGACGAGACGTCACACAGCTATGATTTCACAAAGCTGAGTTCTGTCATCTCGGTGACCGTGAACTTACAGACATCTCAATCATTATGTTATTATTTTTGGCCTTTGCTGATGTTTTTCTCTTGAAAAGAGCTGAAGTAACACATTAAAATTAAAACAGGCTTGATGTCTCATATGTCAGACAAGTTAACTGAATCATGAAAGTGAGGTTAATAACGTTTTGGAGCTATCAGTTTTGAAGCTTAGAAGAAAATTAGATTATCAAGCAGCTGAACTATAATGAGACCGTAATCAGCACCTGGACTAAAGATGACTAATAAGACTTGATATCCAAACCCACTTGCGATCAAAGACATTAGGCCGCCAAGCACTGCAGGAACTCCTGGTGTGCTGGGAAATGGGGTGCACCCTGTGATGAATTCTGGGGCTGTTAAATTAGAAGAAAAAGAAAGGGTTTTAAAGGTAAAAGCTAAGTCTCTGAAATTCACATTTCCATTTCCTTGCTTTGAGCTCTTTGTAGTTACAGGAGCTGCCATTAAGAACCCAGCAATGATTTTATAAAACAATTTCTCAGAGTTTTGGATAGCTTTTTGGTAGATGTTAATGCAGAAGATATGAGAGACAAGAAATAGAAGTAGATGTGTGAAACTATAATGCATGGTTTGTGGAGGATGGGGAAGACTGAGGGGAAAGGAGGAAAGCACCAAGGAGAACATCTCAGTTTCCATGACTGCAGCCAAGGTTTGTGGCCTGATCCTCAGCTCTCGCTGCCATCAACTCCAAGAACACTTAGGACCCGAAAACCAAATCAGACATACTCGCTACCCTTCAAGAAAACAAAATTAGAAAGCTAGTTCATAATCACTTGAACAGTTTCCCCATTCCTTTTGTTTTTGCAGAACTAGAGATCGAACGCAGGACCCACCAGATGGCTCTGTGGCACAAGGGAGATCGAACCCAGGGCCTTTGCACTGAGCTACATTCCCATCTCTCTTTATTTTCCACTTCGAAACAGGGCCTCCTTAAGTCTTTAAATTGCCCATCCTGGACTCCAACTTGCAATCCTCTTGCCTCAGCCTCCCAGAGTGCTGGGATTACAGGCATGCACCACCACACCTGGCTCTCCATTCACTTTCCTTACATCAACTAATTTGAATTTATACCCATCTATACTCAGATCTTTGGGAAAAGCTAAGCCACTGTGTGTGTGACAGAACAGAACTGCCTAGTTAGGACCACTAAACTCATCACAGCATGCAGGCTGCCCATAGCTGGAAGATATGCTGTGCCCTTCTTAGCTTCTTAGGTGACCAAGTTCATGTTTCTTTCAAAGCCTCTTCATTTTTCCTGTTTGTATGTGTGTATGTATGCATGCATGTGTTTGTGTGTTCATGGGCATATATATATATGGGCATATATATATATATGTGATTATGTGTGTGTGTGTGTGAGAGAGAGAGAGAGAGAGAGAGAGAGACAGACATATGGTACTCTGGGGCACTATTTAAATTTCTTTTCACCTTTGCCTTAATACCTAGAGCACAGTTTAGACTATATTAGAGGAGGGATGACCAAGCCAGAAATCAAAGGAAATGCAATAGGACCCCCACTCCAACCATCCTTCTTCCTGTGGTTCATTCCTCAGTGTCCCTTTCTGTAGGTGTGGATGGAAGCTGTCACTATAGTATTCTTTCGTGACCAATTGGACAGGGTACAAAAGCACCTGCCATGTTAAAGGCCAGAGATGCATTAATGAGAGAGAAGGCAGCACCACGTCTGTTAGGACTCCAATCAGAATACAACTTCTGGAATGATTCTTAAGCAGCCACTTAGGTTGTCTCTATCACCTTGCTATGGGTGCCGAAACAAAATGCCACAGACTGGGTACCTTTCAATAAGGGACATTGATTTTCTCACAGTTATGGAAGCATAAAGCCCAGGACCGAGAAGCCAGAAGTTTGGTGTTCCCAGAGGTCTCTCTCCTTGGCTCACAGATGGCCACCTCTCACTGTTCCTCACATGGCTTTTTGTCTCTCTTTCTTCTTCTAGGGACACAAGTCTTACAGGATCAGGGTCTACCTCAATCCCCTCATGTTAAATCAACGTCTTCCTTAAAAACCTTGTCTCCAAGTACAGCTCCACTCTGAGGTAGTGGGGGTTAGGATTTCAACACATGCACTTGGGGGAAACACAATTCAGCCCATGAATAAACAGTGTCCTCCATGGAAGTCATTAATGTAATATGGCAGTAGAATCTCAAGGCCTAGCACTCACTAAGCGGTCACAGTGCTCCAGCAATGGTCCCAAGTGTCACAGCTCTGTAACGTGTCTCACAAGACTCACTGGAGTCAGCACAAATAAGAAGCTGAGGCCCAGAGGCTGAGAATTTGTCCCAAGCCACAGATCTGAAAGACAGAAAGCTCATGCTGGAATCCAGGCAGTCTGTACTATTTAAGCCCTATGCCTCAAGAGCCTATGTGTGTGGCCATTTCTCTGGATATTTCTGTATCCCAGGCTGTAAAGATACAGCTGCAGACCACGATGGGTGAGGCTGTCCAAGACGAACCAACTGCTGATCAATGAGCACCATTTAACTATGGGCACCATCCTTGGATACAGTCCCTATCTATACACAAAAGGTACCAAAATGTTCACATGTTTTTCTGAGAAGTTCGTGATTCCACAGAGCATATTCCATGTGATTCTGGTCACATAGTGCTTAAATCTATAGTCACTGGGATCTTACCATCTGGCTTTAAAATATAAGCTCTACCACCACTACCTGTGCAGTACTGGGGAAGTGTCATAGCCTCTCTAGTCCTCATCTATAAGATAAGGATGATCAAAGGACTCACCTCCTTTAGCTATCATGAAGACTGAGGGCAACAACCCCTGTGAAGGGTCAGCAGGTTACTGGGCTCATGCTAGGTGTCACTATCGCTATTCTACTAGTTACTCTTTAAAATGACAATCTGTGCCAAAAGTAGGTGCTTCACCAACATTTGATGCAGCTGAGTTTTGCCACATGTGATAATGCAAAAGAGTATCTTCATGAAGAATATACAAACCTCCCTGAAACAAGCTCCTTTAGGAGTCTAACACTTCTTCATTTTTCATTTTTACTTCTAAGTACGAAACACACAGTCAAGTTTTCCAGAAAGTTTTTTATAGCTTTAAGTTATGCAACATTAGAGGATCCCAGAACACAAAAGAACAGTTTATCTGCTTAAAAATGGATATGAGAAAAATCAAGCCAATATGATAAATTGTTTTCTGGAGAAATGAGAATTCTAGCATGAATACCAAGAGCCAAAAGAATAATCAAGCTCATAAGCAGAATGGAAGTTTTTATGACTTATGCTCAGTTTTCTCATAGGTAAAGTACAATGGTAATTATGCATCGCTAGGAGAATCAAGAATGCAGTTACCAAATATTTTATAAATGCCAAAGTCAGACTTGAGGAAAGTCTTTAACAAATACACCATATCAATGCTTTTGTCAAAGGCAATCAGATGAGGCTTGCAAGTGTGAAATTTATAAGCTCTTTAGAAGATTTTCATCAATAATCAGGCATGGGAACATATTTAAATAGTTATACAATTAAGGAAACCATTGTCTGTACTGCATCTATAATGTCAAGCCTATACCCAAGTTGTTTACCTCAAAGGATGACTCTTTAGAGACACAAGTGAATGATCTGACTCAAAAGTCTGGAAAGGGCCCCAGAAGTCTGTTTTTTGTTTATTGATTGCAGTGATGAGGATTGAACCCAGGGCATTTAAACTGAGCTACATTCCTAGAACTTTTCATTTTTTAAAAAATTTGAGATAGGATCTCACTAAGCTGTCTAGGCCGGCAAAAACTTATAATCCTCCTTCCTTAGCCTCTCAGAGTGCTGGAATTACAGGAATATGCCACCATATGCAGCTAGGAATCTGTGTTTTTAACTGTGAAATGAGTCCTCCTTCTTCTGACTATGGAGTTGCTGTCCATGGTGCTGGATGGAAGAACGAAAACAAATCTCCAAGAGATGGTTATTGGAAACCTCTATTACAGTTCTTTGCTTTATCCACCACTTAGCAAACATTTACCGTGTTGATGCATATTCTAGTATGTAGCTCTACTATTAAACTGCTTTAAAAAAACACTTAAGCATATGTCTGGTTCAGCCACCCTAAGACATTCCTGCTAACACACCTCTTGCATTTAGACTACTATTCCAATGGCAAAGCCAACCACGGAGCTTACAGCATGATTTACAAGAGAGAATCACAGTTGATGAAAAACTATAAAACCTACGCAGATCTGAGAAACAAGTGCAGTTCATTTATGCAGATGTTCACAACCATTTCAGAGAGTCTCCATAGGCTTGCATGAGAGATATGATTCATTCTCTGTATCCCATTATCAGGATGGTACAGTCCATCTGGGGCTCATTTAAAGAGCAGCTTCCAAACTAGATAATAAGCTCACCTCATGCAGGGAAGTGAAAGACGCAAAAGCTCCATTTCTAAATGAATGCTGAAGCACAGGAAACTAAACACTCTCCAGGTGACATGGTTAATTAATTTTGTAAGGAAACAATGAAAGGTAGGTAACAGAATAGGACAGATCAAAGAAAACCTTTGGGAAAATAGCAAGGGCCCCTTCTAGGAGTGATTACATAGACTGAGAACCAGCTCCCTAGAGGATGACACAACGATGTTCCAAGTATCTGTAGTTTGGCTGGGTAAAACTTTAGTTTGGTTGCAAGCTTTTGGTTTACAAGGGCCAGAACTGAAGACACTCTTATTAATGGAATAGAGCAAATAAGAGGAAAGAGATTAACAGATGGACAGGCTCTGTCTGCAGTAGGGCTGTGTTTTCTTTCTCCCGTCCAGCGTCCAGAACCATGGACAGCGACCCTGCCCATCCATGAAGTAGCCTGACTCTTTTGGGAGGAGCAAAGAGATTTAATAAGATTTAATGGATGTGTTGAAAATGAAATAGTGAGCTGACAGAGAAATGCAGAAAAGGTTTAAGAACAGGACCAATATATTCTTTTAATACCTACCAGTACCCATTTCAGTCCCCACTAGAAGTTACTTGTACTATCAATCATGGTGGGTTATACTTATTACAAACAAGACTCTCAATCTAGAATACATAAGTAAAACACATCTTCTCCATAAAGATAATATTACAAAGAAGAAAAATAGCGTTAACAGCCGAGTAGCCAAAATTCTTTATTTTTTTTGTTAAATAGTGAATATAGCTACATATAAATCAGTTAAACCAAGAACCTCATAGCCAATCACAGAACATTTCTTAACCATCTAGTGTACTATGTGAGCAGCATTATGGGGTGAGGTGTTTGGCATTAACATATATCAGTGAACCTGGATCCTGTAGGCAGAAATGGGATTCTGTGAAGGTACAGAAATCTTTTGTTCTAAGAATACCTATTAAAGGAACAGTATACTGGTACACTAAATTGAAGAGACTAGCATACCGAGTGATGTCATAATGACGGAAATACAGTAACATCGTGTAAACATTCTGTTTCCTTCTCTCACCACTTTAATTCCTTCAAAAGAAAGAAGACTTCTGTATCCCGGAACACAAGTTTGATGCAGACAGGAATTGTGTCTGAACGGCTCATCACTTTCTCCAGTGCCTGCACGATACCCTGTGCTTGGTAGGTCCTCAGTAACTATGTGCTGAGCCAGTCAACAATGCTCCTGATAAACACACATTCACAGTGGAGCTATTCTCCCCGGTTCACCTGTTACCTTGAAGAGGAAATCTTGACCTAATTGCAGCTTTTTTGTTAAATAAAACTGCAGTCATTCTGTTCTCTGCCACTGAATTCAGCTAAATTATATGATTTGTCATCAAATTGAAATTTCCATGAATGGGTTAAAACCAACTTATTACATACAACTCTGCTCATCACAAGATACCCATTGTACCATGGACTTCAGCAAAAGCTTATCTCATTCGTGTAACTTCTGTTGGCCAACTTATGAAAAGGCAAACTTTTTGTAAACTTCACCTCAGACTTTGTAGATTACTCCTCTGGGGTCCACTAGCCTCAGTAAGATGTCCTTTCTTCTCCTGATCTCCTGGTTACCGTTGATTAAATTTTTCCCGAAACAACCTTACATGAAAAGCCCTGCTGCTAGCTCAAGCTGGGCCCTCTAGTTATGTCCTATATACCCAACTCTTGCCTACTGGAGGAAAAAGAACTGCTATTTTCCCTTTTCCGTGGTGGATCATCATGTTTTCCTTCTGGACTTTATATATATATATCCATTTTTAAAAAAGTTTCTTGACCTCACTTCCTCTCCTAGATGTTGCCTTCTTTCCTCTCCTTTAAAGCAAAACCAGAAGTGTGTTCTCTTCAAGCCTCCCAATATCATTCATCATGCTCTATTTATTCATTACTTTTTCCCATAGCGTTCCTTGGTATTTTCCAGATGACAGTATGATCTACTCAGTTTCTGTATTCTCTTCACTGTCTTGGAATGTAAGACCTACAGTGGCAGTGACCTGGTCTTTCTGGTTCACCGTGGTTTCCCGTTGATCTCAATCTTTTCTTGGCATATAGAAGACAGCCGTCAATAACTGTCTGATCCATGGGTGTGTAAGTAGTTCCCAAATTTGTTCTAAATAGACCTCTCTGTAATAATGCCTATCAAATAACCTAGAAGCTACTTTGAAAGTTAGTCTTAGAACAACACAGTGTTGTGAGATATTTGTACATTAAGTTGGTTTTTGATATAAGAGAATTACCACAGAATCTAACATTAAGAGTACTTCCAGGTAAAATTTACTTCCAGATACACAGAGACATACTAATTATCTTATTGTGTGATTACTGAATTTAAATATTAATAGAAACCCAATGTAGATTCAGGGAACAAATCCTGCAATTCTCTCAGAAGCAGTTTGCTGATACAAATGAAATGTTAATGCTTTGCAATACAAGTGTTTTCATTTCAGATAAAAAGAGTGAACTTGCTCCAAAACATAATACAGTACATTAAAATTCTTTAAAACTACAAAGCAGGGACCATAAATGGGACTCAAGGATAAGAACACCAACTGTAAAAGTATGTAAATTTGTAGAAGTATGTACAGTTCTCTGACGACTGAAAATGCTGTACAAGCCAACAACCTAGCTTCAGGTTGTCGTACAAGGCAATCTAACCTAGCTTCAGGCTCAGGTTAGATTGAGCCCAGGGCATGTCAGACCCCCAATCAATATTTTACTTCCAAGGATTAGGGCTAAAGCAGTGGAATGAATGACAATAAAAGGACTTTTAATACTGAAAGAGTAAGGAGACACATAGTGTGCAGAATAAAAGGTGACTACAGGAGCAAGTTGGGACACACAGTAACAAGGAGGCACAGTGTGATCTGAAATTACAGTGAATGTTTAAATTTTTAAAAATCTACTGTAGTAAAAAACACATTGCTATGAATCTTTCTGCTTTGAACACACTGATCCCACCATTCTTGCCATTTTCTGAAGCAGTTCTGGAAGTTTTCCTTCATGCGTCAAAATGTATGTGTGGATGTGTATTTTTAATAGCAAAAATTTTTAGTAGAGAGAGTTCTGGTAAAGTGTAGACCTCCATGTATCACCTCTTACCTTATCCTACTTCATTAAAGGAAAGAAAATGTTATCACCTACCTTCGTTCCATGCTGTTCTCTTGTTCCATGGGCCAGTCGTCCTCTGTTAGAGATGTCACATGAGACTGTGACTTCTGGTGGGAGTTTCCCTTCTACACTCTTTGCTGAAATGTCACCGTAATTCTATCTGCCTGGTTTGCCATATTCATATAAGACCTTTGTTTTTCTTCATCCAGAATTACAACATTTTCCTTTCTTGCCACGTAACCACATTGCCATCACACAAAGGACCTAAAGTTTACCCTGGTCCCATTCAGACTTGTGTTCCCCTAAAAGTCTCCCAGGGGGCTATAAATACATATACATGAAGATAACAAAGCACTTTAAGCCACAGTGTGATTTTTGTTTGTTTGTTTCTGTTTGAGGGTAAGGAATGAACTCAAGGCCTTCACAATGAGCTACACTCCAGCTGTTACAGTTTGTGTCTGGATGTCCCCCTAAAGCCACATGCAGTCATGGGGTGGGCTTTTAGAGTTTATGATTGATTCATGATCCAATGTTGGAATTATGGAGGTGAGTGCTACACCTGCCCTGGGGTGGATAGTTTGCATACAGTATAAGGGAGGGAAAGAGGCTGTTTTCTGCTGCTCCTTGCCTTTCGTCTGACTGCTTTGGCTGTCTTCTGCCGCCAAGAACTGCTGACCTCTGCCATGTGTCACTCTGCCTTGGAGCCAGCCCAGTATGGACTGAAATCTCCACAAACTGTGAGCTAAATAAACTTTCCTTTCTTAATTCTAGGTGTCAGGTATTTTGTCTCAGCAATGAGAGAAAAGTAACCATGACACCAACCTTTCTATTTTTGTTTTTTAAATTTTGAGACAAGGTCTCACTAAATCACTACACTGCCCGGCCTGGGCTTAAACATCCAATCCTCCTGCCTCAGCCTCCCACTAGGTTGGGATTACAGGTCTGCACATCATGCCCAACTCATCCCACACTTAACAGCACACTGCTCACTGAACACACACATATGTCTTGACATGGCATTTCAGATAATCTGACCACTGTAATACGAAAAAGCTCTGATATATCCATATTAACATAATTTAAATATTTTATTTTTTCACACTTCCTCAACCCTGATAAATTTATTTCTTTGCTACAACACATGACCTAGAATAACATCTATTTCAGATAAAAGTACAACAGAAGGAAAATGTTCTATAAATAACAAGCCTGTAATTTGTTCCAGAGCTGTCCTGGAGAAAGTGAGCCCTCCTCCCCAGTCTGAGGCTGCTGCTGTGATTCCATTTAGTGGACGCAATGGAACAGGAGTAATTACAGGTGACTGCCACCTGCGAAATGTACTGCTACATTTCTAAGAATTTCCTGACAAAGTGAGGGACACTAGTTACCAACGAGCTGCTTGGGATTGCAAGGTTCACTTCATGAAGCAGAGACGAAGGAGATCTCAAGCAAGGACCTTCTACTTCTAAAACCCAAGAGCATTTCATCCTTTCAGGGTGAATACAAATAAACCATACATTTTTAACCAATAATTGCTGTCCAGGTGTCAGTCACTTTCCATTCCCTGGGTTACAACACACATCATCTACAAATTAAAGGGAGAAAGGTTTAATTTGCTTCATGGTTCAGGGGATTCTGTCTGCAGAAACATTTATTTTGTAAGGGTCTGGTGGAAGAGACCTCCTCAGCCCCTTGGCAGCCAGGAAGCAGAGAACAAGAAGAGGAGCTAGGGACAAGAATGCACCCTTCCATCTTTATGGCAAAGTGCTACTCCAGTGTATATAAATACCACATTTTCTCTATCCATTCATCTGCTGATGGGCATACGGGCTGTTTCCCAGGTTCAATTACTATAAATTGTGCTGCTATAAACATGGGTGTCCATGTTTCTCTTGTATGAGAAGCCTGAAGTATAAATAAGGAGCAAAATAGAGAAGAGATATTAGAAAGTAGGAAGAACTTTTTCAAATGTGAAGAACAAGAGATGGAGGGAGGAGAAGGGAAGGAAAGAAAAAGGGATTTAAAGAAGAAATGCAGGAAAAATAATGGAAATAGAGCTTTTGCAAATGGGGAGGGGAAGAAAGATTGAAGGGAGGGGAAAAAAGAATTAAGATGTGATATGTACATGGCCAAATTCTCATGATGAAGGTGAGCATTCTATACTGTAAACATGTCTTAATCAATACTAAATAATAAGAAAAAGAATGCACCCTTCCAGGTCACAATCCCAGCGACCACCTCCAACCAGGGCCCACCTCCCAACAGCAAGCCAGCCAGGCAGTCATCAATGAATGAATGCACTGAGAGTTCAGCACCCCATGATCCAATCCCCTTCTAAATACATGGGACTTTTGGGAGACACTTTTTACCTATATCATAACAGCTACTAAAGTCAACAGAGAAAATTGCCCAGGGAGTTAACTGGCTGTAACAACTACTACCTTTCTTTTAGGACACAATCGATAGTTATCATTCAATAGAGTCACGCAGGTAATATTGCTTATGTGTTTACTATATTGAAGCCACTATACTAAACTATGGGTCAACTTTGTTCCATAAGCATCCTTTTTTTTTTTTTTTTACAATCCTCATAAAATTGAGTTAGGTGACAACATTTAATAATCAGAATATTTCTGCTGCTGCACAGCCAGAATTAGGGAAAACCTGTCCAAAGAAAGTACCAGAAGTGGGGCAGAGAGAACTCAGCAGATGATTGCCAGGCAAGGGAGACTCCCAGCTGGAGCGTTGAGTGGGTGGAGATTTTTGGCCAGCAGTCCTCAAAGGAGCGAGTAGGGAGGTGCAGCGGGTATGAGTCAGCCCACAGCTAGAGAGCAGGGGACAAACTGCACTGGGGTGACACAGGAGACACGGGGATGGCTGGCATGGTGGCTGCTTACATAATGGGGTCTGCACAAATAAATACATATACTGAGAATAGTAGAAACCAAATCCCTCACTTTTGAAGGAGGTAAATATACACAAATAGGGGATGCTCAAATAAAGCAGGAGCTTCTGAATGGTAAATGGAGGTATCATGATTTCAGATAGGCATGCTCATCCCTATTTTCTTGGGGGAAAAACATGTAAGGTTGATGTTAATTCCTCTTTAAATACCATAATTCTCCACTGGCAACATATGGGTCCAGGGATTCCTTTTTCAGATTTTAAATTACTGACTCACTTTCTTTAATGGTTATAGGACTATTCAGATTGTCAGTTTCATCTTGTTTAAGGTTTGGTAGATGGTGGTTGTAGAGAAAGTGGTCCATTGTGGTTGACAAAGTTTTGTTTTTTGGGTTTTTTAAGAGAAAAAAAAATAACAGAATAACAACAAAGACAAAAAAAAACAACACAAAAACAATAAAAATGATACAGAATTTCAAGACAACATAGGAAATTAACAATGGTTGTTATATTACATATTGTTATCTTCAATGAAGTTGCTCAGCTTGCCAGATGTAAGAGTGCAAGATTAAGTACAAATGATCACAGTGTTCTCTTATCCTTTAAATAGCTACACGATCTAAAGTGATACCTTTGCTTCGTTTCTGACATTGATGATTTGTATCTTTTGTTGTTGTCATTCTTGCCCTGAGGTTTATCGATTATATTGATTTTCTTCAAAGAATCAGCTTTTTGTTTCATTTGTTTCCTTTATTTTTTTTCTATATTTCAGTTTGACTTTTGCCTTTATCTTTTTTAATTTGCTTTGGTTTGCTTCCTCTGGGTTTATTTCGTATTTTTTTTCTAACATTTTGGGGTAGGAACAGGTTATGAGTTTGAGATATTTCCTTGTTTCTACTCTGTGCATTTAATCTTCTAAATTTCCCCAGCTGCTTGTGCACTGGTCACTTTCATTCCCCAGGTCTTGTACTAGATCTGCTCCACATACTTGATTCTCCAGATATAGTCTTTTTGTTTCCTTTTCTCTAGGGCTCCTTATCTAGGAGTTCTAGTATTTTCTGAACTTCTCCCTATTAAAACAAATGATCTACGAAGGACCTCATTCAACTCACTCTCATGAAGGTGTGAGCATTTTAACAGTCTGCAGCTTCCTCTTGAAAACCAACTGTGAGGGGAAGGAACTTGTCACTGCCCTCAGAGTCACTCTGTTAAAAGTCAGATTCCCCTTAGCTGGTTTTATCTATGCAGATTACGGAAAATCCAGATCATCAAATCCTTATCCACATTTTGTGTTACAGACACTAAAAACAGACACCAAGCATGGGAATGTAAATTTCTAGGTCTAAACTGAGGAAGCACTGGAAGGAACTGGATGAACAGACACAATGGTCTGGTCATGGTTATGTCATCACCAGACCAACATCACTGGCACCACTTGAAAATGTGCCATAAATGCAGATTCTCAGAATTCACCCCAGATTTGTTAAGTCCGGAACCCTGGGGTGGAGCCCAGGACTCTGCACCACACCGTGTCAAGGCATCCCAGAGATTCTGAGGCAGCTCAAGTCTGACAAACACTGCTCTGGTGGGAAGAACTTGACACCTGAGGTCCTAATTTAAATTCAGAAGCTCTAATGAGCTGGGAGGAGGCTTTGCTGGCTGAAGTTCTCCAGGCTGTCCTTTAGAATTGGACTATTATTCAAAGTAGACCTGAAGGGCTCACATATAGTCAAGGCAGTGGTTGTCTCAGAAAAGGTCACTATTAATATTCAATGAAAGGTGGGAATACTAAGATATTCATATCATGCTTATGTGTGGTTTGAAAAAATCGTTCAAAAGTACCTGCTAGATTTATCCCTACAAGCAAATTGTAAATATTTTCACAACACAAGTACAATTCACCATAAATAAAAATTTCACCTACATATTAACACATAGTGGTGGTATATTTTATTTTCATGTTTTTATAAAGTTTCTATTCTGAACTATTTCTTTTTAATCATTATGTAAATGTACTAGGTTTTTAACATGTCATAAAACTCTTCCCAAAAATACATGTGTCTCTTTTTCTTCCCAGATGAAAGGACACTCTGGCAATGCATTCAAAATTGTAATTTCTGCCACTACTTCAGTTTCAAGTTGAGCAAGTGTCTTAGACTTCAGCATAGCACTGGATCCCATGGGGATAAAAGATGAAAGTAGCCATACAGCACCCGTGACCCAGGAGGGTCAGCTCAACTTTCAACACCCAAGGACGTAGCCTCGTAACTGGAGTCGCTCATCAGGAATGCTCAGGGCTGGAGAGGATCTCAAATTCCCAGGATTTCTTTTCTTCTTAATTTGTACATAATCAGCATCCTTAGTCTAAAATCTGAAGTGCTTTGAAATCTGAAACTTGTTGAGTCATGATATATTAGTGAAAAAAATGGATTGAGAAGAATTTGGGATTTCAAATGTTCAGATTAGGGAATTCCAACAGTATAGTCTATACAAATATCCCCAAATTCAAAAATCTACAAAAGCTGAAACATTTCTGGTTTTGGATAAGGGATACTGTACCTGTGTAGCCCCAAGTCAGGCCACTGCTCAGGAATAGGTGCAGAAAGAAACGATGGAACAACACCGTGGATGTTTCAAAGATGAAATAGAAAGCTGCAGACATGAGAATCAAGATCGTCTTTTCCTGGTTTTGAAATACACTACTGTTCTTCAACACAGCCAGCATGGGAGTGTCCATGTCTGTACACCCCAAGATATGATTCAGTATGTAGTTGGTTATCTAGACCCAACCAGCCCACAAGGCATTTTGCTGTTGTAATTAGTACACCTGCCAAAGGTGTGGCATCTTCTGGGAAATTTTATTAGCAGGAAGGGAAGAGAGAAGCCAAGGACCTTCCTTCCACTGTGCGACCTTTTCTCTGCTCATTAGCAGGCCCATCAGCCGGCAAGCAGCTGAACTGAAAGTAGTTGGTGTTCACACTGATCAAATTTGGTACTCATTAGCAGCTCTGATTCGAAAGGAAAAAGTCTCTGGAGAAGAGTTAAAATCAGATTTGATTTTTGGCCAGCTGCGTATCTATAATCCTTGTTCTTCTTAGCTCTCGTCATGGAAAATTCTGAGTTCTCTGTGGGAGAGTTCACTCTGGCACCTTCTGCTGTACCTCACTTTCTTCTCTCCTTGTCCTAGTAAAGCAGTCTATGAAATCTGAGCCACAGAACCACAATGGACAACCAGGATAGCACATACACCCTTCATCCATACAATCAGTCTCACAAAAAAACATCTTTTGGGAAAACAAGTTTGGGATCAAAATGAAAATTTGGATTTTGACTAAATTAAAGCAAAGCCATATGCCAGAATTTAAACACAGACCGTTCTGTCACCTTTCTTCCCAACATCAATGAGCAGAGGGTATACCAGTAACCACAAGGACCGTGTAGACTTCATAAAAGGGAACTTAAAAGCACGGTCATTGAACATCAAAATGTTTAAATACTTTCAAAAATGTTCTAGAATGCTCTTACAGAAGCTCCAGGGGCACAATTGGTTAGTGTGCGGTACTTATATAGAATGCTCTAACTTTGATTCAGCACTACTTGAGTACGGTCAGATAACTATAATATAATGTAGTAATTCAAATGGTGCAGTTGATACTGAAGATAGTATCTTTTGGGATTTGGAAAATGTATATTCATAAGAAAAATGTGTCATGATTGTTAATTGTGACATGTCAACTTGACTGGAGTAAGAAATGTCTACCAGAATGTAAAATTCTAGGTATGTCTGGGGATGACTGAAATGTAGGACACAAATTTACTGCTCTAGTGAATACTAACTAATGCATGTGTAATCTAGATTCTTAGGTTAGATAATGCCTTTAAAGTATGACACCTTTAGATAATGTCTTCTGCCACTAAGGTAATGATTCATCATTATTTAATTCTAAGAATAAAACTCATAGAAGTAACTACAACCTTGGTAGATCTTTCTTCCTGCATTCACTTTTCTTCATAATGACCACCTCTTTTCAGCATATTAAGAGATATGAATTGACCAACAACAAATATTGAGAGGAAAAGGGTTTTTTCTCTATAATGCATTGATAACTTAGCCTTCAGCTATGCTTCTCAGCATTTAATATGTTTCTATCAAAAGTTAATCACCTTGTTTCCATCTACCCTTTTCCTCCCTCTAATATACAGACAAGAGAACCCTCCCTCTTCACTATGACTATAAGCTTACTCTTCTGATTACAAGAAGAATCAAAATGAGGCTCTAGAAATTCAAGATGTTTTGATGCAAAAATATTTTCAAAGAGCATCAAAGAGGGTCCTGAGACACCTTGAGAAGTAGCATTTCCTATATTTCCAGCTCCTTTGCTTTGTTCTTATAAATTAAAATTGTTCAAATTTCCCTAAATTTTGAAGTTTTACCCAGATTTTAAATTTGGCTAATATTCTTGAGAGAACTAAGGTGTAGGATTTCCAAAGTGGTTCTACTCCATCTGATCCATAACAGTTTTTAAAAATGCACAAAGTGACAGGATGAAGTGGTAGACAAGTACAATAAGGCCATCATCCCATGCTGCCCTTCTCAGTAACCCAGATCACTAAGGTTAACTGAGGTAACTGATGATTTAACTACACTTTTCTCTAATACTTCAGACCAAAAACAGTCCCCACCAGATTCAGTCCAAAGATTCTAAAAACTAGTAATAAAATTCACTGAAATCAGAAATGTGAAATGTTTATTCGCTATGAAGGCATTACTGGACTGGAAGATTCCCCAGTCAGTCTTCTGGAATAAGACAACACCAAAATGCCATGGAAGTCATAGAGAAAAAAGAAATCCAAAGGCAAAGAACTAATTGGCTCCATTGGCATATACTACACAGGAAGATGGTTTAAAGGGTAGAGTGTAAATTCTCAAGAAGGAAAAGTGTAAACGTGAGTCACTTCTTCGACGTAAACCCAATCTTTTCAAGCAGACATCAGAGATTGAATGGCAAAGTGAGCACAGCACTGACTAACAAGTTTGCCTGGGGAAAGTCCTGCCATCCAAGTGCAAGAGAAGTGTGGGAACTCACCAGATGTGGCCAGATGTTGAGAGCGAGCCCCTGCTCTCCTAGGGCAGACTGGGAGATAACCCTTTTTGTGGGCCCAGATCTAACAGAGCTCTAAGAATTCTCTCTTTTTTTTTTTTTTAATAATCCAAAACTTTTTAAGATGTAGTAATCTTGACATGATCAATTTCTTTCCATTACTGCTTTGTTTCTCGGTTACCCCCTCCTTTATGCTTTATGGATAGAACACAGGCATGTCACTCATGGTAATTTGAAATTATACAACATATGAACAAGAACTATGTTGGGTGTTCCAACTATAAAAAATTATCACAGCAAATGACACATGGCATTAATCCCCCTCACTTTGAACACACTTATCATCCTTGCCACTTTTTGGAACAGGTCTAAAGCCTTCTTTCTTGAATGTCTTTATTTATACTGTCTTGACTGCCTTGATGTTCTGAATTGAATCAAAATGTTTACCTTTCATTGTCATTTTGATTTTGTGGAAGAGACAGAAGTCACACAGTGCCAGATCCAGTGAATAAGGTGAATGAGAACACGCTGTTACGTGTTTATGAGCCTGTTTTCCCCCTGGGATGGCATCAGCCATGGCATTCACCATATTTATGATCACCCTCTTAAAGACTTTCAGAAAAGAGGACTTTCAGAACTGCTTCAGAAAGTAGCAAGAACCATGGGACAAGTGTGTTCAAAGTAAGGAGAAGTATTCTTAGAGAGATTCATGGCAACCTGTCTCTTATTGTAATAATTTTTTTTTTTAAATTTAGACATTCACTGTATATTTCTATCCCACCCTGTGTATCTGCACCTGTCAGTGCTTAGTTAGTCTTAGAATGAAGCTGGAGACGTTCAAAAATGTGTTTTAGTGGAGACAAAAATGTACTTTTACGTACTCTTGTTGGACTGATAACCCCTTTGGGTGAGGAGAAGAAATAGCAGGAAAACAATAGGCGCCCTGATGCATGTAGGGAAGAAAGAGACCTCCAAGGTCAGGATTCTGAGTTCAGAAGCAAAGGAGGTGAGATGAACACCGGGATGGCTGAGCATTATTGGTTGTTGTCCCAAGGCCACAGTTTCCTCTGTGTACAGTGGCAGCGCCAGTGACCGCAGGAAAACATGTCCATGCCCTTCCACTGGCCCCATGTCCGAACCCCACATTCCAGAATCCGTTGGTTTCATCCCACTGCAGGTCTGATCTCTAGATCTGAGGCTTCTATCTTCACAGGCTCAATTCCTTTCTTTCTCTTCTGAACCCTGCTCAAACATCCTCTAAAAAGTGATGTTCAAAGCCACGCAATGTGGTGCACACCTGTAATTCCAGCACTTCAAGGAGCTGGGGCAAGAGGATCACAGTATGAGCCCTGCCTAGGCAACTTCATGACTTAGCAGGACCGTACCTTAAAATAAAAAAACTTTAAAAGGCTAGGGATATGGCTCAGTACAAAAGCCCTGGGTCCAATACCCAATACTGGGCGGGGGGGCAGGGAACAAACAAACAAAACAAAAACCAGTGACAATCTACTCAATTATCCAAGTCTTAGCAATCAAAGCAGGTCATTTGTTTCATTATGCTTATATCTATTAAACACAGAACTGTCCATAAAAGGAACAAACATCATAAACTGTTTTTTCAACCTTTATTTTTCATTATCACCTTCTTTAAGAAGTCTTTCTTGACATTTCTTCCAACCACATTCCCCATGAAATTTTGATGCCATAAAAGTACAATGTATCTTTGTATCTAATCTATGTTCATCTGTACTTTGAATTAACAGAGTAAGGTTTTTTTTTTTTTTTTTTTTTACCCACCAAGAATCAAATCTCTCCCTCTTGGAAAAGATGCAACACCAGTAAAGAATGGATGACTCTGAGGTCAGCAACAATTGCAGTCATGGTGCCCTATGTGTTTTTCTGACTCTCTGATATTTAATGGAATATAAATGATCAAAAGTGCCACCTTAGGTCAGTCATCTGTACTGAAGAGGTGTGGAGTAGCAAAGTCTTATCTCCTGAGATTCTCAGCCCCAGCTTCCTCCTGTGGTCCCCACTGCCTCTTCCCTGGTCTTTCGTAAAGAGTCTGCAGAATTAGGAAGTGTTAGCCTCAAAGTAATGCCAAGCCCATATTTTCTTTTTTCAATCCCAACACTTTTTGGCTATAAACAATTTGGCTTTAGTTCATTTTCTGTTGCCAGTGACACAGCACCACAGACAAGGTGAGTCCTAAGGAAAAGAGGTTTACTTTGGCTCATGGCTCAGGGTTCAACGTCAGGGGGCCACATCTGGTGATAGTTTTCCACCTGGCAGAGATGCAGGGCAGTGCAGGGCATCACGTGACCAGAGATAGGAGCATGTGTGTGTCTGTTCTGGTTTCCTACAAGCCATAGCATTCAATCGTGATCATGGAGACCACACTCTGAGGACCTCACAAAGGCTCCAGCTCTAAACATCACAGTCAGATTAACTTTCCACACAATAGGGATTAAATTTCACCACATGAATCTTTCAGGACACCCAAACCATATTCAACTCATGGAATACAGCAAAATACAAACAGTTAAACTGATCCCCTACTCTAGAAATGGGATAAATCGTCTCTCACCTCTTGCCTTTTGAAGTTCTGGACATATTCTTCAAACTGCTCGTCTTTTGTCTCATCAGCCTTCCCCAGCTTCTGGAGGACCTGGTTTGTGAATAAAACATAATGGTTTGATTTAAGGATGCTTTCATTAAACTGTGAATAGGCACAGCAAGGCTGTTATTGTGCTGTGAGGATCTCAGGGGAATTCATCCTGAGCGTGGTTGGGGTTTTTCTGTTCTGGAAGGCGCTTGATGGCTTTGGAGTCCACAGACCTGAATTTTAATTACAGATCCACCATCCACAGGCTGTGTGATCTGAGCAAGGGTCATGATCCATTGCATTTATTTATTTATGTATCTGTTTCTTCCTGGAGGCTGGGCATTGTTCTTTTGTCCAAAGCATCTGGCGCAATGCTTGAATCACAATAGGTGCTGGATTTTTTGCTAAAGAATGAACCAAAGCTGTTTTACTAAAGTACTAATCTATTTCCTGGGAATAGCTCTAAGTTCTCCCTGCACATCCTCTAATATTCCCCCTCAGTTCAATGCACTAGAAGTAGCTGGGTATACCCAAGACCTCATGCTAACCACCAGTCATTCAGAAATACAAAGCCAAATACGCAAAGTCCCAAGCACTGATCCTAAAGAATTCATATCTAGTGGAATACACCAGGCAGTTTCACAGATCGCAAACCAAACACAGTGTGTTATAAGCAATACGAGGAGGTTGCAGACTGTTTTGAGCAAACTTAGATATTTATTTTCCTAGTCACACTCAGAGATTTGACCTGAAGTCTTCAGAGCTGAAATCTTCAGAAAATGATTTGTGGAGGTGATGCACACTGTGCTGTTAGAAATTCCAACTGACAAAAATGTGGCAGAGTTCATTCCAGCTAAGGAAGTGGCCGTAAGCAAAGATCACAGGAAAAACTGTCATGACTCATGGGACTGGACATGAGTAGCTCTGTCAGGCCTAGAGCACAGGATGAGGGTCTAGGAGAAAAAGTTCTTACAGACTCAGTAGAAAGTCACTTGGGTGCAGAGAGGAAGAATTGAGAGAACCGTGACTGGGTTCACTATGTGTTACTCAGTATTCCCATAGCTTGTGACCAAAACACCAAATTATTCAGGAAAATGAAAATTTCATAAATATTGGCTTCTAGAAATGCACATACCTTATGACATGAGCAAATATCTTTAAAAAAAAATAAACATTTCGGCATTTAGACTTCTAATCAAACAAATTGCATTCTTATCTATTGCATCAGGTTATGCTAATTTGTTACCTAAAATCAAAATTATAGCCTTGTACAAACTGAGAAGTTTTAAAGTGGCACTCTAGAATGGGAATAATTCTCTGTATATTATTGGAATGAAGCTAGAAGTCAACAGTTAAAGAAGCCGTAGAAATTATGCAAACATATAGAGATTAAATAATATGTTGTTGAATAATAAGTGGATCACAGAAGCGATCAGGAAAGAAACTACAAAATTCTTAGACTCAACGGACAATGGAAACACAGCATGTCAAAATCTATGGTACACAATGAAATCATATCTAAGAGGGAAGTTTACAGATGCGAATGCAAACACAAAACGAATAGAAGAATCCCAAACAAATAAACTAAAAAGTTCTTAGAGAAACAAGAATAATCCACATCTGAAACTAATAGAAGGAAAGAAATTATACAGATCAGGGTGGAAATTCATGAAATTGAGACCCAGAATGACACAAGGATTAACGAATCCAAGCTTGGTCCTTTAAAAGGACAGGAAGGGGACCTGAGGATTGGAGGAGATGGGAGGGACAGTGGGCAAAAGAAGTAAAAAGAATTAAGTTGAGCTGTGTGCATGGGCAAATCCCCCAGGACGAATGCGTGTAACACATATCACAAACACTTCCTAAAAGAAAATTAGGAAGAATATGAAGTAAAGTTTAAGAAATAAAGTTGCCTTTAAAGCACAGATTGAATGACAAAAGTCATCTAAAACTTGGAAAGTGCCACCAGATGTGTGGTTGTTCTTCAGTACAATGCTGAGTTTACCCTTTGCACTGGCTTCCCTTTGACTGGTGTCTTGGTTACTTTTCTCTCCTTGCTGAGACAAAATACCCAATGCCCAAAATTGAGGAAGGAAAGGTTTATTTAGCTTATAGTTTGTTGAGGTTTCAGTCCGTACTTAGCTGGCTCCGAGGCAGAGTAGCACATGGCAGTGGTTCATGGCAGCAGAAGATAGCAAAGCAACAAGAGCAAAAGGGGGAAAGGCAGAGTCAGCAAGCCCCTCTCTCTCCCTTGTATTGTAAGGAGGCTACCCCCACCCAGGGGGCGTGTAGCACTCACATAATCTCCATGCCTTCTTCTTGCACAGGCTGAGGATGAATACAAAGTAAGCTCACTGGCTCCCTGCTGAGTCACACAGTTAACTTTCTAAACTCACACTGACACAATGAACAACATCCTAGAGCAGGAAAGGCATGTCCTTTTCACCCCAGGATGCAGAACTACTGAGTCACTTAGCCAAACCTCTAGACTCCCCAAGTTGACACAATGTATCAACCATAACAACTGGGTTATATTACAACTACATAGACACAGTGGTTGACTTGAAGGTTTTGATCCAGCAGAAATGCAAACAGTTCCTGTCTAAGGGGAAAGATAAACCCAAATATGAGTTTACGACATTAACTAGTCCCTTCTCCTAAAATTCCTTCAATAGATAGACCATCAATACCTAGTTCCTTAAATATATTTTAAATGAGTTTTATCATTTGATTGAATGCCTCATGCATTGAGTTGAATAAAACCTTCAATATAGGTTCATTTGGTATTTATATGAAAATAACTTTTAAAAATAACAAAATAAACTTCAAAGTAGCCCACAAATACATAAAATATTATGTCTATTTCTTGGTTGGTGGTGAAAATGTTTTTGAAACCTTTATTGATACAGGTTACAATTAAGTAAATGGAGTAATGTTAGCTGGGTAATAAAATCCCACTCTCTCCCTGGGAGCTGCCCCATTAGAGGCCTTGGCCACCATCTTCCTTTCACTGGGGAAGCGTTCCCAACTTTGGTAGCCAGAGGTTTTTGCACTCTTATTTTGTTACTAATGTTGTAACAGAAATAGAGTGAAACAAAATTATAGAGGCCAGGCTTGCAAGAGAAGTACAACTCGATGACACAGGGATTCCTGGGCTGCCATCCACCCCCATATTTTTATTCTAAGTATAATGCCTTTAAGAAAGAAGGCTTTAGCTTTATACTTTTTTTGTTCTTTTTGCCTTCCTAAAAATAATTTATTTCAAAACAAGACCTAACAAATGATCTCTCTCTCTCTCTCTCTCTCTCTCTCTCTCTCACACACACACACACACACACACACACACACATACACAGACACCAAACACCAAACACCTAAATACCTAAAGGTAACCAAGGAAAGGCACCTAGCAACATAGCATTTACCACATGGCCTTTTACCCCTAGGTCTCGAAGTCCACCAATTCTGACATTTTTAGATACTCTAGATTATGTAAGTCACTGAAAAGCAGAAGTCCACAAGTGACCAAGCAAATCAGGGCCCAGGAATGCTGCAAGCTCTGCTTGGCAATTAGCCATGGTCTAATCCTCAGTTCTACAACTTTACCTGTGGTGACTATGGGCACTTGTGTCTCAGAGTGGGAAGAAGAAAAGGTACAAATGTTTACAGAGTGCCCACTACAAGCTGGACCCTACAGAAGGCCATTCGCATGTCACCTCGTTAGTCCTCACCCTGCTGCTCTCTGGCACCTATTCTATCCAGTAAAGGAAACAAGACCATACAACTGATAACTGGCCTATTGAAGATCCTGAGAAAATTTCCCTTTCTGAGATCTGATGCTTCTATCACACCATATATAGACTTTACCTTCTCATGAGAGGCAAATGAGATTTACACATCATAACTATTATTCCCATTTTCTCAATCAAATCCTGTAGACCACAACATCCCTTAGAAAAGTACATGTTATAAGCTGAATAACTACAATAATGGGGGTGTCATTCATAGACCCCCCCTTCCACCTAAAACCCTTCATTTAAATTTCAAATCATAGTCCCTTGTTTTTCACAGTTCTAAAAATGGTATGATATAAATAGCAAAACAACCACAAAAATTGCTCCTCCGCATAAAGAGAAATAGAGGAATGGTAATTGGATGACATCAGTGCCCACACTTTCTCTTCTAAAGAAAATAAGAAAGTATCCAAAGATCTCTGAATTGTAGAGCACCAATCATGGTGGTAGTAGCTACCTTTGGTGGTGGCTGGACTAGAGAGATGAAGAGGGCATAGGCCAGAGGGATGAATCCAGATAGGACTTTTCTATGTCAGTGGCCACAATAGGGACCTCAGGTACTTTATTTCAGCTGCTCCTCAAAGCAGCCTGCTCATCCCTAACTTAGAAATGAAGAAACTGAGACTCAGGGAGGCGGAGCAACCTGCTCAAACTTATTCCCTTTGCTATGAGTAGAACTCAGATGCAAACTCACTCTTCCACCCATTCCCCACTGTGCCTTCCCATAAAGATGGACCCATTCAAGAGTTTATCTACCCAATAAAATGGACCCCTACCACAAGATCCTGAGATCTACATCAAACTTCTCTGGATGTCAAGTCTTTAACTTGGTCACAGGAGTGGTAACCATAACAAGTATTGAATTATTTGCCTTTATTTCCACATATCCGGTCTGTCAAAGACAGTGGTGATTCTTACTAATAACTCCCATCTGTGTTATCTTTCAGTTTCTCTTTTATCTCCACAGACATATTTTTAATCTGTAACCCCAAGAACAGCAAGATTTTCCTTGCTACACCATCATCTCCTTTTTTCTCATTTCTCCAAAGTTGTCAAATTCTCTTTTCTAACTTGCCTCTCTAGACATGTCATTTCCTTTACTTAAATCCCACTGCAACTGTTAATCTTGACATGTCAGCTTGGTAAATCACACTGTGAATGTGTCTGGGTGAGTCATGGAGGCATGACCTTGGGGACTATATCTGGTCTCTGGCCCCTGTCTCTCTGGTGCTGCTGCCCTGCTCTGTTTCCCAACCACCATGAACTGAGGAGCTAGCTTTGTGTCCCACATCTTTCCTCCTTGATATTTTTGCCTTGGAACCAGCCTATCAAGGACTGAACCCTCTGAAACCATGAGTCAAAAACTTCTCTTCCTTTAAATTTAAAGTATCAGGTATTATGACCCAGCAACAGGAAAGCTGACTAATACACCTACTATGGTTTCTTGAATGACAATGAATCAAAACCTGGTTTCTGATAAAGGCTACAAAAATTCTAATGTTTTCATGACACTCTACTTACATATCAAGGGAGGTGTCACATAGCAGAAAGGGCAGAAAGAGGTGTGATTAAAAGGATGGCAAGAAATTTAGGTCTTTGTCCTTTGAAAATTATTATGGGTAGAAGAACAAATATTTGGCATACATACTGTCACATCCCCATAGTGGCCTTTGGAAATTCTAGTTTATCATTGTTTTCAATCCTGCTCAATGACTTCAGAACAGTTTTACATTAAAAGTATCTAAGTTGGCCTGTGAGTGGAAATTGTTTGCTATCCATAACTTAAGATATAATTACACTTTGATGGCTCTAGAATTTCTTTAAGCAACATTTCATTCTCACATCAACTCTTCTTACCATCTTCATCCTATAAAAGTCTCTCTCCCATTGTTTAACCATGAAGCTTCATAAGTCCTCCATGAAGCCTTCCCAGTCCAAATGGAATTATCTGCATTACCTTCTCCTAATTTAATCAGAAGCAAAACTCCTGTAGTTACTAGTTTTTCAGTTTTCCCCATAATAATAACCTATTTAACTGGAGTTTACTCTGTTCGAGGCTCTTTTCCAGTGGTTCAAATGTACTAACTCACTTCTCACTGCAGCACTATGGGGTAGGTACTACCATACCCACTTTAGGGAGGAAAAGGGCACATAGATAAAGGAGACTCCACAGGTCAGGGAAATGGTTACTGGAAGAGTCAAATAAACCTGAGTATTTCTCCTTCAATTCAGTTTATAATGTTTTAAATAAAGCTGAGTCTGTGTGCAACAGATTCCTTTAAAGAATACATTTCCATAGGAGGAAAAAGCTAATTACTCTAAGTATGTAAGTAAAAATGAGTGTTTTAATTCTATTCTACAAGTAGTTGTTGGGCCGGGGATATAGCTCAGTGGCACAAGTACCTGCCTGGCAAGTGCAAGGTCCTGTGTTCGAGTCTTGGAATGAAAAATAAAGAAAGAAATAATTGTTCACAAAATATTCTAATATTCTTTCCTTTCCCCAGTCATAATTACAGAAAGATATATTTTTAAAAATAGAATTATATAGGCACACACATATACTACCAATTCATATGACTCAATTTCATTTAACAAATCAATACTACATATAAATAATATGAAGGCTATGTTATTTCTCATTGCAAATTTATTTTACAGAAGTTACGTGGATCTGCTAACATGGATATAAAAAGGGTAAATAATCACTGTACCAAATAGTAATCTCCTACCACTTATATGAGAGTCTCTTTGAAAGATGAACTAGAATACACTGCACTGCATTTTTACAAGAAATGAGCACCATGGCAAAGGATTAACTGATAAACATAAGAAACATATATTTTTAAAAGACTACAAAATATGTGTAAAAGTCAACTGTGGTTATTTCTGTATGGTAAGCTTAAAAGTAATAATTTTCTCCTTTCTAATATCCTATATTAGTACTAATAGGATCTACATTACAATCTTGTGTAGAACTACCATGGATACACATGGAAATGCTGAGCTATATTGCCCAGCATATAGTGAATGCTCAGTAGGATACCTTCTATTATTATTATTGATGTTGTTGTTGTTGTTGATATTAATATTATTATCCAAACCTACTGAATAGTTTTTCCCAATGGTATAGCTTACATTGACAGAATTTTGGGGTAAGTACTGAAAATTCACAAAAGATCTTCTCGAGTGAGATGCAATTCAACAGGGATAAAACTTAGGTCAAAGATGTAATTGTACAAGATCCAAATTTTCGCACTTGATTTTCAACTAAAATGCAAATGAGTGGATGTTAGGAATGCATGCTTTCTACCCTTGAGAAGAAACAAAGGATGACTTCAACAGGTAGTCAATACAAGTCAGCAAAAGGAGAAAAGCATTAGGTGCTGCCAAAGCACCAAAAGTAATCTTGGACTGCACTAACAAAGTTTAATAGCTACGAGGAAGAGCCCTAAAAGCTCTGTGAGGTGGACAAGTTGGTAAACACACACTACACTGACCATCCAGAGCCAAGAAAAGGAGGCTCCAAAAAAAGCAAAGAGCACTGACCCCAAGTGGTAAGAGGAATGTTCGATATAATTTGGTATACTACTAGGGAGGAAGATAAAACCCAGAGAAAAGAGTACAAATAGCTTCAAACAACAGAAGGACCAGCCAGGCGTGGCAGTGCACACCTGTAGTCCCAGCGAACAATTCAACAAGATGCTATCCCAAAATTTAAACTTTTAATTAAAAAGGGATGGGGAAGCATCTCAGTGTGAAGGCCCTGGGTTTCATTCCTAGTACTACAAAAAAAAAAAAAGAAAAAAATAAAAGAGCAAAGGAAGGAAAATGGGGCTGGGGATTTAGCTCAGCGGCAAAGTGCCTGCCTGGCAAGCGCAAGGTC
>NW_004955460.1:4874492-4903438 GCF_000276665.1 Chinchilla lanigera | reverse complement strand
AAAAAAAAAAAAAAGGGAAAAAATAAAAGAGGAGCACATAGAATCCACTGATTCCAGGAGGCCAAGTGGAGTGCCCAGGCCCCTTTGGCCAGGACGGGAGCGGAGGAGCTTCTACCCTTGCCCATTCCCGAGTGGATCATTCTTCCCTCTGTCCACGGCCCACCTGCCCATCTGCCCAGAGCATGTATCTGGTGCCCATTCAGACACACAGGGCTGGAGAGAGGCCATCAGGTGAGGTAAGTGCAGAGTAGCTCCTTGTGCTACTGCATCCTACCATGCTCTATGGCACTGTGAAGCAAACTTTAAGGCTCTAGTCTCTTCATTGCTTTCCGGATGGTCTTAATACTTGAAGAAGTGCCTTTAATTCACTCTAGAAGAAGAATCCACAGCTTTTGGTGTGGTGCACCTGTCACTGGAAGTCCTCATCACCCTCTAGCTTGTCTTCCGGGGGATTTCCTACCGCTCTCTCATGGTACGCATTCCTTGCTCTGGCAAATCTCAACAGTGCATTAGTCATCACCGCATCTAAGCTTCTCAGGCTGACATGAGCCTTTCTACTACTTCTGGAAATACTCGCAGGAGGGGAAGGAAGAAGAGATGAGAAAGGGAATGTTCACACCTTCTGTGCCATGTGGACAGGGCTCACATTTGAAGTCTGAGAATAACATGGACGAGAGAGAGCTTACACATCCCCAACATGAGTCCCAAGCAGGACAAAGGTAACTCACTGGGAATGAGAACGCTATAGAGGAAAGAGAATTTAGGTGCTGGGAAGAGAAATCGAGATGAGGAAGAAAGTCCCTCATGTTGCCAATGTTGCTTTCCAATCATGCGTCTTCCCGTACAGTACCACTCTCCAGAATTCTCTCTTCTATTTTTCCCAGACTTTAAAGTTGAGAGCATCTATTCCTCTGACTTAAAAAATAATCTCATAGAGAAAAGATAACCTGATAGTGATTTAGCAAAGACAAACAGCTCTTGTGCCCTGGTATCTGAGGTCCTCTTCTCTCAGGATTGGGTCACCTTGTCCCAGGACTACTTTTCGGGACACGTGATACCTCTAGTGTCCAAGCCAGAGTACAGCACGTACACCAGAATTCAGAGGAAGTCTGCTTTCCAGTCTAAAGAGCATTCCCGGAGGCTCTGAGACAGACCGGGTCTTCCCTCTCCAGCAGACCTCATCAAGGGCACAGCTGTCTCGTGTCAAGATTCCTCAGATTAATGCAATGGTCCTCCAACCTACTGAGTTCACTTAAATTCATCCTCAGCCTCCTTAGCTGGGGGAACCGGTTCCGTCATCTACCACTGGAAAGATGTTTGGGAGAAAAATCATCTTCTCTGCAGGGTAGACTGCTGCCAGACTGCAGAGAAAATGCTGCCATATTTGTGGCCATGGAAGCCAGGGATGGTCTGCACCCAGGAGCCCAGCACAGAGCAGGTGTGCTCCTGGCTACTTCCTACACATCCTCCCAGGCTCTCTCTGCGATGTCAGCCACCCACTGAACCAAGAGAAAGTGAATCAATAATCTGAAAGCACAGACCTCTAATAGAGTTTTCAAGGAAGATGTTGACTCAGGTAAAACAAAAAGTTAAAAAAGCTCTACATGAATATCATTTGGGAACCAGAAGCTGCCTGAAGGGAGAGGAGGCTATTCATCCTGATGGGGAGGACACAGATAAAATGGGGAGCACCCAAGAGGAAAGACAGCATGCCCCTGCTTTTCTTTTTTGTGTGAATGTACCCTTCTTTTAACTCCATTGTTCTCTTATTAGCTGTCATCTCTGGAAATTTAAAACACAACAAGCACAGCTCTACATGTCTTATATTTTAAAATGTATTAAATTCTACCCCCATCTAATCTTGTGAGTTACTAGTTACCATGATAATCCTACTTTTACTGATGACAACACTGAAATTTAGAGAGATTAAGGAATAGTCATGCAACTGGTTCATAACTGAGCTGGTCCAAAGCAGACAGTCACCTCCTAACCACTAGGCCAGAATACCCTGAAGGCAGAAACAGAAAAGGCCACACTGGTGGCCACACTTTCCCCCTGAGAATTAAATGCCTTCTCTCTATTTTATGAGGTATGATCCCAAAATGCAGTGAATGTTTAAAAAATTGTATTACAGTAAAAAACACCTTGCCATGAGTTCCCCCTTAAAATCTTCCCTGTCACTTCAAACACACATAGCCCATAGTTCTTGACACTTTCTGCAGCAGCTCTGGAAGTCCTGTTTCCTGAATGTCTTTGGTTGTGCTGCTGTAACTGCCTTGGAGTCCTGAATCCATTCAAAACATTTACTTTTCATGGTCATTTTGACTTTGGGGAGGAGCCTGATGTCATACAGTGCCGGATCCTGTAAATAAGGTGGATGAAGGCACACTATGATGGTCTTATGAGCCTGCCTTTCCTTTGGATTGCATTTGACAGCAGCATTCACTATATTATCGACCGCATCTTTTAAAGACTCTCATTAAAAAGAACTTCCAGAACTGCTTCAGAAAGGGGCAGGAATGATGGGATAAGTTTATTAGAAGGAAGGAGGCATTTTCAAGAGAATTCACAGCAAAGTGCCTTTTACCATAATATCTTTTTTTAATTTAAACACATACCATATTTTATGATCCACCCTGAGTGACTGTGAGAATGCTAACATACTAACTGCTGGGTCCACACTCTTATTGAATAGAGGCCATCTGACATCACCACCCTCCAAAACAGGTTACTGAATTAATTCAAATTCCCTTGAAGAAAAGGAGCAAATTTTACAAAATATCTGTTCACCTCAGTCCACCCTCACTTAGAGACATCTTATAATTAACCTCTGATTACCAAACAGCCAAGGTGGACATCACTTCCTTGTACTAATATTATAAATCAGGACAGCGAAAATGACTCATAAAAGGAGCAGGAAGTAGTGCTGGAAAAAAATGAAACAAAACAATCAGCAGATCCAGTGGATATGATTAACAGACATCAAGACAAGATCACCCTATTAGGACAAGGAGCAAAGCTTGGCTCACCCTGGCCCTCTGCACCCATGGGTGTACCTGGGGACCCAGGCCTAGGCTCCTTTCACTTTACTTGTTCTGGCCACCAGCACCAAAGACCTCCTCTTTCCACTATAAGCCTTCCTGGGCTCCTCACAGCCCAGAATCTTTGCATCACAGAACATATTTTCAACTCGTGTTGCCCACTTTCCTCTCATTCTGGTTATAAGTTCACATGCCCAAGAATCTTCACAAACTAATCAGAAATCAGAAGCAAAATGTTTGAAGGTTTTGTTTTACTTCTGTCAATAGTCTGTTTCCTGTATTACATCAAGAGATGCGATCAAAAGACGAGCTAGGTATGGCTGAAAAAGTGGTTAAAGCAGCACGTTGAGACCCTGGACTATAATCTCTGATAAAAGGCAGAACTGAGCAGTCTGCAGGAATCTGAGATAATTGTTTTCCTGCCTTGTACCCCATGTTAGACAGCAGCACAATCAGAATAAGACAACTTGGTCCCTTTCTGCTTTCCAAGTGTGTTATAAGTTTACGTTCTCTAAGTTTAAGCAAGAAGTTAAAGCATTCTTCTTATTTGCCATGTTCTCTCTGGAACAATGTTTTCCAATATGTGCTATGTGGAAAATAACTGCAAGGTCAAATATGCTTGAGAAATGCCGAATATTATATATCCTTACATAGAGGCTCAGAGAATTTTGCCAAAGGATTTTTAAAGGGGAAAATACAATGCTTATACGGATTTTTAATTGACATTGGTCAAGGATCATTTTTAAACTCATGAATGAATGAAAGTATCAGTAAAATGTTACACCCAGTTCCAGGAAGAAGTCAAGGAACCAGCATTTATAGGCAATAAGGAATGCTGAAATGGATTTTCATAGAGTTGGAAAAATACCAAAAATACCAAGTTTCCCTGACCTAGCTGTAAAATAATTAGCCTTGAAAACTAGAAATCAAAAATACTAGCCCCAATCAGTCTATCAGTGTTCATTTGATGGTCATTAACACCTTAGAAGATTACCATTCCATGCACACAATTTGGAGAAAAATTTCAGATAGATAGATAGATAGATAGATAGATAGATAAAGATAGGTAGACTCAGGTAGATAAATTGATTAAGATAGGTAGATAGAAAGATCTTAAGAATTTCTCTTATTACCTCTGTAGATCAAGTACAGTATGTATGTGAATCTGAAATCTTCACATGACGTGTAAGGAAAGTCTTCTTGTTCACATCAAAGTTCTTCAGAGAAAATAATCAAATTTTAAGCATAAGGGAAATTAAGACTAAGGTAGAGATATAATGTTTGATTGATTCACTCAGATATAAGCTCCATGATTATGCAAACTCCGTGATTTTGGAGAAGTTTTTAAAGAAGACTCCCAAGAGCACAAGAAATGACAAATGTTTCCCACAGAAGGAATGAAGGGCCATGGGGCAACATACCAATGTGACAAAAGGATATTAGTTCACAGCAATGCAGATTCGGGTCCTAGACCTGCTCCTCAGAGTCTGAATGGGACAGAGTTCCTTTATTTTCCTACAGCAACTGTCATATCTGGAATTAAGACACTAACATACATAGTGTGGATCTATAGATCAAATGACACAATGCCCATTTGTTTCAATGGATAGCAATATGTGCTCAAAAATGGTAGTAGAATTACTGATATCCTAACACAGAATACTAAGCAATCTTAAGGTACTCAAAGATAGGTACTTAGGGATAATTCCTAAGAGGTGCATCTGCTCTGAGCTTCTATGATGACCCAGCTACTCTCTAGAGGCAGTCTCCCTTTCTTTGGTGACATTTACAGGAACAATCACAACCAGATCGAGGCGCTTCCATTGAGACCTGGAGCAATAATAAAGCAAAGACTAGCTGTCTGTCTTCCTTGAGGAAAGGCAAATTTACCACGGACTCTCTCTAGACAGGGTCTCTATATCTCAGTGCTACAGAGAGACACTAAAGTGTTTAGCAGTGACCTGAAATTCTACAGTTAACAGGACACGAATATACTTTTTATTAAGAGAGGGTACCCGGGTTCCATTTGATGAAGAATCACTACTTGAATTCTAAAATACACTATAATACAATGCAAAGAAACTAAATGTGAAAATCAAATAAAACATAGCCTCCCCTCATCACTCTGGAGAGCTGGAAAATCTTTGTAAAAAGTTATCTTTGTTTAGCCTCCATTTGCTCATCTTTAGAACTAGAGAGAAGATAAATTCTGCTAAGATAAAATAAGGACACAGCAAAAGCACCCAGCCAGACTCTAAAAACTGTTTAATGAAGTGAGTTCTTCCTCTTCCCCTTATTTAATCTATTCACCACATTAAGTTGCAATATGAAAGTGCTGCAGGGAGCTCAGATTTGATACAATCCAGTTCATTGATCCAATGGATGAGACTCTCAGGAAAGTTGAGTGTATGGCCAAGGTCACATATTCAAACTTTTACGATACATATAGATCCTTTAGGGCTAATGTGCTACAGTAAAGCCTGTGGAACCATCTTGATTTACAGCATAATTTGCTAGCAATTCTCTTTCTGCAGCCCTGTAAGTATCTCTTGAGCAATTCTCTAACCCCAAGAACCAGACATGTACCAGTAACATTACCTGCGCAACTATGAGAGCACAAAGTATCTGTCTGGGTTCCTAGAAATATTTTTATGGTGACAGCTTCACGTTACATGAAGCCTTTGAGGGGAGTCCCATAGCCACAGGAAATGCAATCATTCCACACGTGTGATCCTTCCCCAAACCAGGAGATCCATTGCTACCATCAGACCTGCTCATGCATCAACCCTGGAGGCGGGAAGGTCTGGGCCTTGGGACTCAGGATAAAATTCAGCACCATTCCAAGAAAACTGACTCTTGCCATGTTTTGCTTTTGTTGTTATTGTTTGTTTGTATGTTTTTGGTAGTACTGGGGATCAAACTCAGGGCCTCATGCATGCTAGGCAAACACTTTACCACTGAGTTACAGTCCCAGCCCTATGATTAGGTTTTATTTTCATGACACCTAGTCATGTAAAAGAGTGGCTAATTTTGTTTGTTTGTTTTCTTTTGTACTATATTATACTGTCCTCTTTCTTGGTGGAAGAATAGTGTGACCTATATCTTCCTACCCAAGTCTCCATTCCAGTCCAGCCTGGTACACCCAAAGGAATCAGCAAATGTTTTTCTCTTCCAGTAGGGCTGATGCTCTTTTTTTGGTACCAGGAATCAAACTCACGACCTCGTAGTATCCAAATGAATCAGGAAGCCCACACTCTTAATGCAAACTAGCCTCCTATTTCATTAATTGATGCCCTTTGGTAACTTACCTCTTCCTTGCCTTGTAAACTCCTTGTGAATGAAGAAAAAAAGAAAAGCCATGGGGTATTTGGAGAACTTTTGAAAAAGCATTCTTCATAACCTCAGACTGGAGTACTAGCAATATTTCAAAGGTGTTTAAATGGTCCCGCAAAAGCCATACAATACAGCCCAAATCTCAGGGTTCACAATCACAAAGTATTCCAAGAGATTCAATAAGATGTGTGATCCTAAAGGTAGCACCTCTGATGGTTTCTATTTTGAATGTTTATTGATCCCAAAATAACCATAATTTGATTTTTAAAACATCAAAATTTATACAAATTGAAGATTTTGATGGAAGTTGTGTAAAAAAGGAAAAGATGATTGTTAATAGCCTAAAAAAAAAGTACTTCCTCTGAAAACGACTCCTAATACAAAACTGGATACAGTGTTCCTTCTCAGTACTGCTTGTTCCTGTGCCTGCTGTAAGGAGCCATACTCAAGCAGGAGCTCTAAGTGCCTTCAGAACCTTCCTGGAGCACTTGGACAGAGACCAGGGTCGGTGAGAATCACGGCAGAAACTTCATGGTGGAAGGCTGTGGAGAGGAAAGCTGCTCACCTCGCGGCAGCTGGGAAGCACAGAAAGAGAAAAGGAGCCAAGGAGGAATGGGCCAGAGAACAGATACAATCCCCATAGTCAGACCTCCATGACCCACTCCCTTCAACCAGTCCCCAGCTCCTAAATTTCCATCACTTCCCGATAATACCATTAAATTGTGATCTCATCAACATACTAATCCCCTAGTGAAATGAGAGCCACAAGCTCTGATCACCTTCCAGAATCTCCACCCCTAAACACATGAGCTTTTGAGGGACACTTTAGATCTGAACCATAATAGGCTGTTTCCCCGGGTCCCTCCCAGCCAGCACCACCAGGAGACTCATTCCACTGCCTTCAAGGTGCCCCCCCACAGTGACATCTCCCCCATCTAAATTTTGAGAATGGTTCTATCCCCTTCATAAAGTCTCCCCAGCACCCTCCAAGGATTTCAGATTCACTATCCCTTCCTGGTTGCCCTGAGCCCCGAACCCCCACACAGCGAAGCCTGAAATAGATTTAGAGCCTTCAAATTCCTAGCTCAAACTCTCCCACTACTCTTTAACATCTCAACTATGAGACATAATGAAGTAAAACAACTCAACACGCTCTTCAAACGTAGAGAGCAAAGTAGTCATTATGTACTGTAAACATGTACTAATAAATAAAAAAGAGAGTAGTTACTAGTTACTAGGACAGGGTGGAGGGGGTATAGCTTGGATAATGGGTGACAAAATATGGTTAGGCAGAAAGAACTACTTCTATTGTTGTATAGCACAGTAAGACAACTATACTCTACAACAATTTCTTACCTATGTATAAAAAACAAAACAAGAAAACCTAGACAAGGCCAAGAATGCTGGCACACACCTTTGATCCCAGCAACCTAGGAAGCAGAGGCAAGTTCAAACCCATCCTGTGAAACTCAGTGACCAGCGATACCCTGTCTCAAAAGAGATGTAGCTTAATGTAAAGGTCCTGGGTTCAATCCCCAGGACTGCAAAAAACTAGAATTGAAGAGTTCAAAGATCCCTAGAGCACAGAAATGAGAAATGTTTGAGGAGATGGAATGTTCGTTGCTCTGACTTGATCATTACATGTTGCAGACCTGTACTGCATTATACACACAAGTGTTCTACGTCAATTAAAAATAAAAGGCAGTGGCTGTGTCACAGTTTAGGAACCATCTAAATATACACCAGTGCAATTTACCCTCCCAGAAAAAAAATGTGCGCCATAAGCAAACCTGAGCACATTAATCCCACAACAATGGGGTTTTGCCAACTACTAGCTTTGCGGGAACATAAGCCCTGCAGTCGGCAAAAGATAATCATCATCAAAATGTGTTTAGTAAGATGTTTACAGCTTTCAGTTGACTGCATTCCAAAGGGCAGAAGCTGCCTTCCCTTTTCAGTGATTGAAAAATTTCAGTCACAGGAGTTTATATAAGATAGTTTTATCAATATTACAAAGATGTCACTTTTCCTTCATCAAAAATTCAAGGCAATCACAACCAAAATCCCAGAAGGCTCTTTTGGAGAAATTGACAAACTATTTTTAAAATTTGTATGAAGATGTAAAAGATGCAAAGCACTCAAAATTATTTTTGAAAAAAAAAAAGAACACAGAAAAAACACTACATCCCATCTGCAGGCCTTTCAGAAGGCAAACTTACCAGAGTGAAAAGGTACTTAATTTCCATCCTACTAGAAAAGTAGCTTCATTCAAAGCCTTTGACTTTAACATCTTGTAAATCCTGAGCACAGTAAAAACAACAGCAGAGAACTAACTTCCTGTTGGGGACCACTACAAAATGGCTCTGAGCAGGATTTAATATTAACCAATTGGCTTTCTGGGTTCACTTGTGAGTTGTCTGAAAGCCATAGCTGAGGATGCTGGCTCCAAACCCAATTAACTTAAGGAGACTGTAGCTGCAGGCATCTCACTCCCGCCTTGAAGGCCTTCCTGGCGATAATAGTCCTCCTAAATTAACATAATGTATTACTTCGAAAAGTCCTGCCCAGATTCCCGCATTTTCTTGAATATTTTCCTCCTCTGGTTGTAAATCAAATAAATATAGGCTGCCCAGAGAAGTCTTTGGCTAAACTCAGAGAATACTGAATCTGTAAGAGAGTTAGTCCCTCCTGGAGCCCTGAAATCATTTCCATTGTCTCATTTATGTAAGCCTTCACCCTCCACTTGCTTGGGAGATTGTGGGCCTGATCAGCCTGCAATAACTAAGGGCTATTTAACCCGATAGTCGATAACTTCCTACCAGCCTCAGTCTGTGTCCCTGAGGAAATCAAATACCACACTGGGTCTTGGGTATCATGCACAATGACTGCACCATGGAAATCAAGATAGAAAAAAACTTGTGTCTAGGACAAACCCTCTCTCTCCAGCTGCGCTCTCCTGAGACAATTATTTTATATCCAGTGGATACACTAGTTCTACACCTTGCAATAAGAAATAGTATAGAGGTATTCTCTACCTTTTGTTTAAAAGGGTTCAGATAGGTTTGCCTTCTACAATGGTGTTTCTTTGCTTCCCCCTCCAGTGTATCTGTTAAAGCCATAATTTATGATACCTAACATTTAATTAGTCAGAAAACAGAATGTTGAAATCTGATTGATATAACATCCAGCTGGATTTAAAGATGCAAACACCCGAAACTGTGTTACTGCACAGTTTCCAAGAATGAATTTGTCCTTTTGATGAATGTGTTCAGTAATAGTGTAATCGATTCTTTATTTGATGGAGTCCTTTCATCCTCCCCTAAATCCACACCGCTCCATGTTGAATCTTCACACCAGCAGTTTGTTAGAAATGCAGGTGCTCAGGTCCACTCCCCAGAGGGGAACCTGCAGTTTAGCAAGATCCACAGGCAATTGATCTGTGCCCCGAAGTTTGAGAAGCCCAGCTCTAGACAATAAACTCAACATGGAACCCTCAAGCAAATCAAAGAACTGAAGCCATTATTCCTGAACATGCAGATAAAGATAAGGATAATTAATCTGGAGCTGTACAGAATGCACTCTGAATTCTGGTCATTAAAATGAAGGCAGGACAGGCATGGTGGTGCATTCCTGGAATCCCAGCTATGAGGGAGGCTGCGGCAGAAGGTTGCAACTTTGAGGTCAGGCTGGGAAGTTTAATGAGACCTTGTCTCAAAATAAAATCAAATAAATAAATAAATAGGGCTACACATGTAGTTCCCTGGGCTCAATCCCTGGAATAAAAAAAAAAAAAAAAAAATGGAACTCATGATCTCTGCTCTGTGTTTCTCCCATTCTCTTAAAGCAGACGACTGAAAAATTAACAAATGGTTAAGTGTTCTCAATCGTTGCCCGGGTTCTGGTTGATTATAGTTTAATTTGCATTTTAATGAGGCCATCACAATTAGATTTTTATAAAAAGATGATTCTGCAAACCATACCACAGGAAGAGGAATCATTCTAATCAGTCACATTTTTGTCCAAAATATGTGAATTAGCCCCAAATTTCTGGCCGAGTGACATTCAACAACTTTACATAAATGAAACAGCAACATTCGGGACATTTTTCCTTGCATTACCATGAGGGTAAGCAACACCTGGCTTGTCCCAATCCCCTGATGACTGATCCCGCACTTTCAAGTAGAAAAACAACTGGAACCAGATGAGCTGCCTGTGGCTTTGGATTTCAGAGCCAATGTTGCAAGCAACTCAGATTGCAAGCAAGCGGCTTCAATAGCAGGCAATCATAGTTGTAAATAAGATCAAACCTATGTCAAATTGCGTGTGCAGATTTTGGACACAAAATAAGACATAGGCTTTCGTCCAGCAGTTCACATGACATGGCATCATTCACACTGCACCAATCTTTGTTGCTTCCTCCAAAGACAGTCAGCGGCCAATTATCCCACGATACTTGGCTGTGGACAAGCGCTGCTGTTGCTCTGTTCAGAGCACCTGCAAATATAAAGAGCAGCCTCTGCTTCCTTTGGACTTAAACTTGTGGAAAATACAGGTTCCTGTCCTTGTCATGCCCTTCTTTTCATTTTCCTTTCCGTCCTCACCTTCTCTCAGGAGTGCCACAACAGATTCTGCTAGCATAAAATACATTTACACTGTGCCATGAAAGGATTAGTAGGAGAAAGTTTCACATCATAGAAATGTCTCTCTAAAGAATCAGGAGGACTGAAGCATCCACCATGGATAACCAGAACTCCAAGTCTCTTCCTGCAGGACCTCAGGAGATGGGTCCAAGGGAACTGGAGTGGAGAGGGAGAGGATGATGGTGGGGTATCGGGGAAGGAGGAGAAGAGGAGCAAAGAGGAGGAGGGAGAAGTGAGCAGGGAACATGGTGCACATCCAGTAGGTTGCTTATGAACTGTTAACGGACACAGCCTAAGAAATGGGAAAAGGAAAGAAATGTCTGCATCATACTCAGACATCTATGTGTGCGCATGAGCGACTGTAATGTGCTTGCTTTCTGAACACGAACCAGATGTTTGCTCTCCGGGGCATCAAGGCCAAATTAGAGACTTACATAACTAGCTGGAAAAGGGAAAAGGTAAGCATGAATGTAAATTTGAAGACTGCACCCTTGAAATTACCCAGGGTGCCAGACAACTTCAGACAGCCTTCATATGTTTCAAATCTCAGATACAGAATGTAATATCCTTTTATTTCTTTTTGAGCAAAGAACTATGCTGCAAAAGGAGAATCTTGGAAGAATGATTTCTACTAAATGCACTTGGGAGAATTCCTGGGCAGCACCATGGTGATCCAACCCTTAGGGACCCCTGCACTGCCAAAGCAGGGTCCTTCAGCTGGTCAGCTTCTGACATAGCAGATCCACCCAGATCACTCCAAAGAGCATCAACGTTGCCTTCATTTGTCAGAACTGGGCAAACCCTTCAAGTACTCCTAAGGACTTGTTATGTTAGTGTAAAATCCTACTTACCCAGTGTCCAGAAAAGAGCCATGTCTCAGCACCATAGGCTTGTAATTGCATATCATGTCTAGCCAGCTGGGAGCCCTCCCACTCAGGTCAGTCTCTAGGGCTCTGCGGGTCTCTTTCCCTTATCTGATTACCAATCTGCATCTCACACAGGGTCCCAAAGTCCTTGTTCCTAGAGTCCCTACATTACACTCCTTGCCAGCTGAATGTAGAGGTGCTCAGCTACATACATCACCATCATTAATTTCCCTGGGTTAATAATTCAATACAAAGCAGGTTCAAATAAGGAAGAAAAGATATATAAAGAAGTCTGGGGATCCAGCATAAACCAAGGCTTTCCTACCTCTTCTTCTTCACCACTCTTTGACTACAGAGGTGGGAACTAGCGAATTACATATAATCATCAGTGTACCACATGCACATTGAGAACCTCAAAGGACGAAGACCTAGCCTTCTGCTAGCCCCATATCCCTTTGCTGTCCCCATGCCTTGGGGACTGACCCAATGGACTCTTCCTCAGACTCTTGGCCTCAGCTTCTGTGGGTCACCAAGGTGTGCGGGAGGTGGTAGGTCAGGCCTTGCTCCATCCCTGCTTTGAGCTGTTGCTGGCAGGACTCGGGTCCCTTCACACCTTCCTGGAGTCCTTCCTCCAGGATTCCAGCTGTCCTCAGCCTTTTGTACATTTCCTCCCTTGTCTTTTCAGGCCCAGGAGTGACTACACCTTCCTGCTGTTGTCAATGGTCTCTGGGAATCTCAACATGCAGCGGTCAGGCCTTTAACACTCCACACTTCCACTGCTTTTTCAGCAGAGCCTCAGGAACCCTCTGAGCCGCACTCTGCTTCCTGACTGTTCTATCTCTGGTCATGTCCCACTGAGCTATCTTGAACTCAAGGGCAGTTTTAAAATGTGCAATGCAATTACAGTGTCACAGAACAAAACTGGTCCCTCAGAATGGGTTTGCAAGGTTTAAACGTGCCATTTTAATGCACAGTAAGGAGTGTGCATTTAAATAGGTGATATATGAGTCAAAGTTCTAAAGCTTGCAAATCAAGCTTGTGCCCTGGGATAAGCAACATTTCCTCATATGAAGGTCCTGAAAAATTGTCCTTGTGAGCTTTCACTAAGGTTGATGGGCCCTTGAGTGCTGCCAGAATTTGATTTCTACAAAATAAGTTTCCCAAACATGAATAGACATAAATTGGGGCCTGGTGGTTTTCCTAGCAGGGCTCTCTGGGAAGGGTAGGAGCCACATGCTTGGAGTCTTGTACCCCTTGTAGGCAAGCTGGAAAAGAATTTTGATTTCACTACAGCAGAGGAGACAGCTCTGTTACAGGTTTCACCAGCGTTGTTCTGAGTATAGAGCTTGCTAGTGAAGCTGCAACCCGGAAATCCAGATCTTGAAACATCCCTAGGGTCTGCCTCCAAAACAGGTACTTTTCCAAGGAGCTGGAAGCCTTGGGCACTTGCAGAACCAGCTGGGTCTTTCCTGCTACATCATGTCCCATTACCCATACTGCTGTAACTAATCCCTTGGCTGGGACTGGCTTCCCAATCCCATAAAGATGCAAGACACTCATTTCAGGCATCTGTATTAAGCCCAGGACTTGTTCCCTTGGAAGCACAAGACTGACCCTTGGACTTGCATCAGAAAGGATTTCTGAGGGCCTCCAATGTTCAGTCCAGAACTGAGATACCCTGAGAATTGAGTAACTTCAAGGGAATCCTGGGCCTTCCTCTCTATCAATGTACAAGTCTTGGGATAATTCACAGTCATATAATCTAGAGGCCAAAAATAAATGAATGCATATTCTGAGGGCATAATCTAGTCAGTCTTTTGTGGTACAGTCTAATGGCATCTATCAAACCCTTAAAAAATCTATACTTATCCCAGTAGCTTTGCTTCTATCAATACATTCAAGAATTAATCAGAAATAGGCTCACAGATATTGCTACAAGAAGGCCAATAACTTTATTTATGATGACAAAACAGTCAAAACAAGCTAAATACCCCCAAACAGGGAATTCATTAACTATATTACCAATATTCTTATTTCTAACATTATGATAAGCTAGAACTCCACAGCCACCTTCCTGTCCCCCATTTTCAAACAAACCTAGGAAGCACTGTTTTCAGTTGACTGCTAAACAGGCAAGAAAGTCAGGAATTACGGGAGGCAGGAAGGAGATGGGGCTGCAGCAGGTACTACTGCAGCTTCAAGTATGTTTTTATCTCTGGGGACACAGCTGCAAATGAGACAAAGGCCTGCTCTAAATTGAATTTTTTTTGTCTGGTGAGATACAATAAGAAGAAAAGAAAAAATAAAATAATCCAAGTTGTGTTCAGAGCTGAAAAAACAAAATGAGCAAAGAAAAAGATTCATGAAATATTTAAGAGGTAAACTGCAAGACAATGTGACCATGAAAAAACTAGTAGCTCAGTGTTGATCTCATTGCTGAAGTAAACAATGCATCTTCTTGAAACTTCCTCAACAAAGATTCCACAGAAAGTCCCTCCAAAGAACAGCATGTGACAGACCTCAGGAGAAGGGATTCCAGAGCAAAGAACTCAAGAGAGAAGGCTGACAGGTGTGTGCCCCAGTGGACCCACTGCTGATAAAGGTATGTGGGGCACACGTGGCCCAAAATGGGATTCAGGCAGGAGATAAGGGCTGGGGCAAACCAAACAATTGACTGGGTGGAATGTGTCAAAGGTCATAAAAGCCCAGAGGACATGCGCAGAACACAGGACCCCTAATCACTCCATGGAGCACTGTGCAGAACCAATCAGAAGTGGCACTTTCAGGCCCTCATTAGAATCTGGCGCTGTTCACAGAACCAATCAGGACAGTGGTATTCAATCTTTGGCTTACACCCAGTGGGAAGCCCAGCAACTCTTTCCACAGGGCAGTTTAAATCTGGCACCAGGCCAAGTGAGTTTTTGATAGGACAACTGCTCTACTGCTTTGTCTGCATGAGGGGGAAGCCAACCTAGAAATTCTGGAGACAAAAGAGCCTTTTCCTTTGTCTTCGGCCTGCTGTTTAAGTCCGTCCACCCGCCCACGCTCACCTTGCAGAGCATATCTCCTTTCTGCCTTCAGTAAATGTACACACTCAGTCCCTTTTCTGTGTGTCTTGTCCAATTCATTGTTCAGAACACGGAGGCCCTGGAAGGGAGACCCACAGGACCCCTCATCTAGTAACAGGACTGCAGAGGAGAGGCCCAGCATTGACCACCGAGCTTACAATGAGGGGCCAAGTTTTAAATGACTTCTTGGCTTGCCCAGAGAATGCCAAACTGTCCTCAGATCTGAGGAATCATCTCAGACACTTAGATGACATTGTTTTCAATCCAGAAGTAGTAGAAAGAGAACAATGAGACGAGCAGGGGAGGTGGTTTGTAAGTGTGCGGCTGAGAAAGACGTAGCATGTTTTCTTTCAAAGGCTTACTGTAGGTTGAGAGATGCAAAATAACAAGTAACAGTTTTGCATCTCAAAGAAAGCTGCATTTCAAAGGCATTGGTGTGCGTTAGCCCTGTGACACATTCCATAGGCAAAGCAAACTCAGGCAACTCAGCAACATGCAGGAAAGGGCAGCTGGAGTGAAGGAAGCAGCCACAAAGCCTGTGTCTGAAAGGGACACCTGAGTGCAGAACACAGCGTCTGTGTGCACAAGTTCAGAAGTTCAGGAGCAGGTTGGCCTTCTTCCATTTGCCATCCCTCCCTGAACTTCTCCTCCAAGTGACACTCCATACAGGAAAGAGTGACATGTAAGGGAATGACACAGAAGCTGAATCTAAGTACAGTCTGCTTAATGAAAACCGAGATTGTGGAGGACATGCCCTCTCCATGTTCATGCTGTCAAAATGCATCATTCATACATTCTCCAGCCTCCTCACATTCCTGGTGGACATGGTACACCCAGCTTGCCACTGCCAGCATTCTATAATCCAGCTCATAGGCCAAGACAGCGGGCATCCTCCTGAATTCATAGTGAGGTAGCCAGCCTCTTCGGTCAGCTCCTGACTATGACAACAGCAAATGACACAGCAGTCACAGAGGAAGGATAGAAAGGTGTGAATCTAACTTTCAGGTTGGGGAAGAAGAGCCTGGCTTCTAGGGAAGGTTCTGGAAGAAAACTAGGCTTGTGGTTTCCACTGCCCTGGGTCTCCCAATAGGATGGGCAGCTGGGCACTCAGGAATGAGCTCTGTCAGCTGTCACAGAAAAGAGGCCCAAATGGCTCCCGATCATATTGTCACACAGAGTCTAATGGAGCCCCACCTCCTCTGGCTGAGAAGCGAGGATGCCCACTACAATAACTTCAGCTGCATGGGCTGCCTGAGAACTGCGGTACATGCTTTACTTCACTTATGCCTCAAAGTAGTCCATAAGCCAGGGACCATTACAAGTCTCACCTTACAGATGAGAAAACTGAGGTTTACCATTGGGAACAGAGGAAATGCCCCCCACCGCGTGTTATGTAACTAGTAAGCAATAGAGCTAGGACTTGAAATCTCAGGTCTGTGTTTTTTTGTTTTTTTTTTTTTTCCTAGTACTGGAGGTTGAACAGAGGGACCTCCACACTGAGCTACATCCTCAGCCCTTCTTTTTATTTTCTATTTTGAGACAGGGTCTCAATAACTCACTACATTGCCTAGGCTGGGCTCTAACTTGCAATCCTCCTGACTCAGCTTCCCAGAGTGCTGGAATCACAGGCTTGTACCACCACATCTGGCTAGGTCTGTGCATTTAATAACATCTTGCTGCAGGATGCTGAGCTTGTGGGTTACCTCAAGTCAAGAGTCCACTTGTTCCTTGTGCTGCTGACACCGGTGGCACTTGGATATGTAGACTACTGACTGGGGTCATGTAACATAGCCTCACCAAGTCACAGTGAGTCCAAAAGAAATACTAAAGCCATGCAATGAAGTGTGTGTCTACAGACAGTTCTGTTCTTCCAGTCCTGTTAGCTGAAGTCCTATGACTACAAAAATCTCCCATAAAACTGTCCCTTTCTTATATGCATACCACATTGCTTTGTGGCCCTGAAGTGCCTTCCATGAACAAGTAAAGGCTATTTCTCCACCCCTTGAATTTGAACTTGACCACGAAATTCCCTATGCACATGTGTACTTTCTTTTGCTTGGATATCCTAACAAACCATGCTCTGTGGACAAATATAGATTAGGCTGTTGCATAATGAGGCACATGTAACCAAGTCATCCTACTGTCCCAGTCACTAACAAATCAATCACTGTCATATGAGTGAAGAGTAGGGTTATGCTGGACCACCCAGCCCCAGCCAAGATGGCCTGAATCACAAAAACTACCCCATCTGACCCACAGAGTTAAGATGAATAGTAAATATATGTTGTTTTCAGCCACCATGACTTGGGATGGTTTGTTACACAGCATAAGCTAGCTGACACAAAAATTTAGAAAGGAAAGCTCTGACATGTTTTATCAGCAATGCAATAGGACCTTGGCAGTATTCACCCCACCCAAGCCACCCTCTCCATATGTTATGTCTTTTCAAGAGAACCTGTTCTAAATCCAGGACAGTAAGCACAGTGTTTGTTTCTTTGTTTTGTATTGTATTGTTTGCTGCCTATCTCTCTCCCCAAAGCTTTGAATTCAGTGCTCCTCCTAGGAGGGTTCCCAAGCCTGCCTGCAGCAAAGTAGATTCATCTGATAGGAATGCAATCAAAATCTGAATGCATTAGATTAATCCTCGGAGATTCTTACTGCACTAGTTCTGGGTGAGGCCACAGATGGCTGTTCTGTTCTCTAGAATCATACTGTGAGGGTTTGAAATCTATCCATGCAGTTGGCTGACTGACAGATCATTTTCACCACAGTTCTCTCAAACTTAGACTGTTAGAAAACTGGAAATTCTTGTGCCCATCAAAGAAATGATATCTTTAATAAAGAATAAGACTCACAGCCTTTTCTGAAGCACCAGATTCTTCCTATTTGAAGGGCCAGTAACCAGGACCCTCAGCTGGCACATGGCTACAAAGTCACTGGCAGGTATATGGCTATTGCTGCATGAGACCTCAGATGAGTCCTTCAACCTCCCCTATGTTCATCTTTCCAATCTAGGATGAGGAATACATAGAATCATGTGCCATGAAGTCCTCTGCCATTTCTGAATGTATGACTGCACACTCATTATCGACATTCCTAACTCAATGGTCTATGCGGGGTCTTCTTGTGAAGTCAGTTAGCGAACCCTGCCTTCCCAATTTATAATAGCTAAATCTTAGAAACAATCAATGTTCCCATCAATGGATGGAAAAAGAAAATGTGGTTTTTATATACAATGGGGTACTATTCTGCCATAAAGAAGGATAAACTTGAGGCATCAAATGGGTGCATCACAAAACCATAATTTTAAGTGAGATAAATTGGGCACACAAGTTTAGATATCGCATTGTTTCTCATATGTGAGAAACCCAAAATGTAAATCAGGAGCATAATGGAGGATAGATATTAGAGAGTAGGAAGAACATGTTCAAATGGGAAGGAGAACAGGAGAGGGGGGAAGGGAGAAGGAAGGCAGAGAAAAAGGATTTAACAAAGAGAATGAAAGGAAAAAATGGAAACAAAGTCTTGTAAATGGAGAAAGGAAGAAGGGTTGAAGGGAGGGGAGGAGAATGGAAAAAAGAATTATGATACATTATGTGCAGGTACAGATTCCCTATGATGAATGTGGTCATTATGTATGGCAAACATGTACCAATAAAAAAAGAAATACTGAACACCAACCAAGGTGCTAGGCACCTGCCAGACAGAGAGAGAGAGAGAGAGAGAGAGAGAGAGAGAGAGAGAGAAGCAAAACCCAGGGACTCCTGAACTGATCACATTTCCAAAGAAGAGAAAAGATAATTTTCTCTGGAAAACAAGATCTAACCAGAAAATAAGGCCCACATTTAAAAAGCATTTTTAAAAATGCTCATAAGATAAATCATAGTCCAAAAATAAGCCCCAGGGCTGGGGATTTAGCTCAGCGGCACAGCACCTGCCCAGCAAGTGGAAGGTCGTGAGTTCAATTCCCTGCACCGGAAAAAAACAAACAAACAAACAAAAATAAGCCCCAGCTAAGATCGTTAGCCAGATGAATGCTTTTTGTGTTTGCAGCACAGGACGTACTGAATTCTAAAATAACATTAATATATGATTAAGTATAAATAATATTATTGACATTAACACTTCCAATAAAAGATAGTATAAATCATAATTAAGTGTTTGTAAATATCCAAGTGGGCACCTTTGGGTGGGAGGTCAATACCTATGTAAACAGAGGAACTCAAGCTTGATCACCAGATGACCAATTGGAGCAGAGACAAACACAAATAACGTGCACTCTTGACAGCGAATGGACGTGTGTAATATGAATCTTCAGAATGCACTATGTCATGTGCTGTAACAGACATACTTAATGCAATCATGTGAAACAGAAATGCTTTCTCAATTTTGCTGCCTGCAATTTTTTGTTGCTTTTGTATGGGTCACTGATCTTAACTGTCATCGTTTTTGTTGTCACTCTTGTCTCGTAAGTCTACAATTAACACTTGATTTGCTGGAAACTCTGTGAAGGCCAGCCTGCAGGAGGTTGTGCCTCGGGTGAAGAATCCATGGGGTAAAGTCCCTGACACCTCTGTTGTCAATGCTCTACGAGCAGGCCACGTGGACAAGATGTACTCATGGAGGCAGAGCTCTATGGCTGGACATGAGACTGGGGCCAATGGTTCTGTGGGAAATACAGTCACAAGAATTTCGGGCTAGAGTTCGGGTTTGGAGTTGTGACAATGTTCCAGAAGATGATGATATGACTGTATTTGAATAAATGTAGAATTCTGCACATGAATAAATGTAGATTTCTGTACATCAAAATGTAGCTTTTTGTACATGCATAAATGATTGTTGTACATGAATAAATGCAGATTGGTGTATGTGAAAAAATAAGACATGCCCTAAAAATAAGCCCTATTGCATCTTCTGGAGCAAAATTTGATATAAAGCTCAGTCTCATTTTCAGGGAATACGATAGCACAAGAGTGGCCCTAAAGAAAGGACGAAAGCAGCTGCTTCTGACTCAGGTGCACGGACACACCAAGAATTCACTGTCTCTTAAGACTCACATGCTAGTAGACTAATTCACAATCTTATGGTATGTGGAAATGGGGCCTTTAAGGGGTTTTGACCAGCTCCTGAGAGAGGAGCCCCAACAATGACATTACACCATCGTGAGAAGAGACACCAGACCTTCCCCCTCTGCCTGTGAGGACACAGCAAAAAGACAACCATCTGCAGGCCAGAAAGAGTTATATGAGACCCAGAATCTGGAAGCACCTCAGTCTTGGGCTTGTGAGAAGTAAATGTCTGTGTTTACACCATCCGTGTGTGGCATTTTATCATAGCAGCTCCTGCTAAGACAAAAGCCCTCCTGAAAAAGGTGAGACTTCAGTTGAAAATGCCAGGAAGAAATAAAGTAGGAAATAAAGAAATCAAGAGACAGGTGGAAGCCAAGGCAGAGAAACCAAAGAAGGTCACTTCATTCATGAAGTTAGTAAAGAAAGGGAGAAAGAGCTTTCTTTTTACAAGCTTATCAGAATACATATTGGAGGTATATTCATTAAGGAATGAATGAATGAATGAATGAATGAGTGAGTTCCATGGTTCATCCACTTCATAGGCAAAACATCAGTAACAAACACATCATGATCAAATAGTTGCAGATCAAGGCATTTGGTAAGTATCCACACTACACTTCTCCCAGGAGGCTATGAGCTCTGAAAGGAGAAAGGCCTAAGTTAAGTAACTCTCCAAAAGTTATACAACTAAAAATTCAGAGTTAGGATTTGAATCTAGGAATCTGAACTTCTGAACATGAATATTCAGAATATGAACTTCTGAAGCAGTAACTCCACTGTCTCCTCTTAGGGGGCTCAGGAAGTATTTGTTGAGGTAAAGATTTATACAGGATCAAGACTTTATAGTGTCTTAAAAAAATAGTACACATTTTTAAGTGAATAATGATTTTAAAACAATAAGAATCCCAAATTTTTTAAAATTCCAAATTTAAGTATAAATCCTTGGTTAGAGATCATGGAAAATCTTTAAAAAGCTAAAATCTCATAATTTCAACAATCAGCAAAAACTACTACAACCATGTGGCATTGTCCCCCTCTTATACTGTAACTACCTTTTATTTTATACCTCTAGAGTTATAATTTCCCTTAAAACTATATCATAAGAATTGATTACCTCATCAAACGTGTTAAAGCTTATATATTTAACCCAGCCCATAATATTTTTGTCACATTACCTGGTGCAATGGTTTCCTTGGTGACAAACACCTGAGATGTCCCCAAGTTTTTATAATAATAAACTAATACCTCTCAATGCTTCTAAGGTTTTTCTTGGGCATTAAAATAAATCCCTAGCATTTTAAAGTTCAATAAGTAATTGAGGCAAAATAGCTCAAATTATTAACCAAGTGTGAAACTGGGGACATGACTAAGACTTCAATGTTGCCTGATTGGCAGCAGTGGTCTGGGGCTTGGGCATCACTGGATGAACAGACAGGACCTCTACATACACCAAAGAAGCTAGATGGACTGCAGCCTGCCACTCAGGATAGCCTGAGCATCCCTGATCAAGAAACTTGGGACCAGAAATGTTTTGATATTGGATTTCCCCCCCCACTCTCCAGTGGAGGGCTTTAGTAAATTTCAACATATATGATGAGATATATTCAGACAGGAACTGGTATAATCATAAAGTTATTTATGTTCCATATACACCAAATACAGAGAGCATGAAGGTAATTTTGCATGATATTTTAAATAATTTCATACATGAAACAAAGTTTCCCAATGGGAGAGTTTTCCCCTTTTGATGTCAGATCTGTGCTCAAAAAGCTTTGGAATTGAAAGTATTCTGGGATTTCTGGGTCGAAGATACTCACCCTGCAGAGTAGGGGATGCAAGACTTAGGAGACAGCCAGACAGAAAAGAAGCTGCCAAGGCCTCAAGTGCCCCAGGTAGGGTCACTTGAACTTGATGGGATGGCTGGTAGTCAGGAGTTTCTGCACCTAAGGACCGGAGGGCCTCGGGGCCAAAATGATGAGTGACACACCACACCTTTGAGCCACCATCAAGAACCAAGCTTGACACAAAACCAGGAGCTCCTCACTGATGCTGGAGAATCAAAGCCCTCAGATACTCCATTCACTCTCTTATATACCTGAGGCTGAAACGGAACTGCTATCTACACAGAATGAGTCTTTTCCCATACTCTACTATATTGCTTCTTACTACCATTAATTGTGATATGTCAACTTGACTTTAGTGAGAAAATCTTTAAAGATTGGTAAAGCAGTTCTGGGTGTGTCTGTGGATGACTGATAAACCAGCAAATGGAGGTGAGAAGACAACAGCTGGTTGTGTGTAGCCTCAACCAACAGGCTTATACCCTGAATGGAATTAAAAGGGAAAGAAGACGGAAGTGCACTCATTTTAAAGAGCTCCAGTCTTCCCGAGTGGATGCACCCTTTGCTTCCACAGCCATTGGACATTGGTGTCCAGGTTCTTCACCCTTCTGAGGCAGACTCCTGCCAGCGACTCTTCAGGGAACTTCTAGGCCTTTGACCTTGGCTTGGTGATGCATCCTTGATCCCTCTTCTTCTGGGGTTTCCATCTTCTAAAGCTGAACAGCTACTGGCTTCCCCTCACTCTCCAGCATGCAAAGGACTGCTGTGCATTCTCCTGCCTCTGATCCTGTAAACCTACCTAATCAATCCTCTTGTATAATTATACATATATTTTTGGTTAATTCCATTCTTCTAGAGAACTGTAAGTAATACACCTCTACTCTGAGGCACTTTCTTTGAATTAAGACTGGTTATTTGGAGGTCTCAGTGGTGAATATAAATTTCATCTATAAATATATATTTTAAAAAGTCTTACCTGGATGATTCCTAGTTTGTCCTGGTAAAGGATTCTTTGATTATATTGTTTTGTTTGGTTTACCATAAGTTTATTTAGGATTTCACACAAGTTAGGCCTGTGTTCTTGGCCACATTGCTTAATCTAGGAAGCAGGTATATCAGATTGCTGGAGCTATCATAAGAAAATACCACCAGCAGGTTAAAAGTCAGCAACTTCTTTTCACAGCTCTGAGGGCTGGAAGTCCAAAGTCAAGGTGTTGGTGGCTTATGTTCTCTGCAAAAGGCCTCTCTGTTGTTTTTTTACATGATCTTTTGTTGCTTTTCTGTGTCCTGATTGCCTTTTTGTATAAAGACACAGTCAGATTGGGGCAGGATGTACCTTTGTGGCCACATTTTAATGTAATCACCTTTATAAGATTCATCGCCTTCAAAATACAGTGATGTTCTGAGACACTGGGGGTTAAGGCCTCAAACATATGAATTTGTGGAATGTGATTCAGCCCATACTGAGGGCTGAGGGAATTGGGCCTGGGTCCTTCACCTCTATCAAACAATCCCTTCCTTTCAGTAAGTCATTGATCCATGCTTAGCATTTCCTCTGTTCTCCCAGGTTTTGTAAAACAATTTTGTTTACAAGAGAAAATGCTAATGAGCCCCAAAACACTGGAACAAAAGGTCAAAGCAACATCTGTGAAATTATCACATGCCCTTTAAAAGTCTGAGAAAGTATCTGAGTCACATTAATAGCACAGGGACCACCATCCCAAAACATGATTCCTATACCTCCCCCTCACGGTCTTTGTTTTATTTACTTTTTTTTTATTCTGGGGGCTAGTTTGCTTTTGCACATTTTACAGTATTCCTGTTAAGCGGGAAAACTTCTTTACTGCTATAACCCCCCCCCAAAAAAATGACTTTGGGAAAACCACCTACAAACAAAAAAATAGTCCTAATTTTATCAAGTTATAGAGGGGTTCCAAACCTTCTGAAGCTCATTAGCACTTTCAAAGCATAGAGTTATTATGGCAATGTATTTCTATCTATAAATCCTTTGGATCACATTCTGCAAGCGTTTCTGCCCACATAATATGAGGTCATCAAATGAATGTTATTAACCAGCACTTTCAACTCCAGGAAAATTTTATACACTGGTTGTTTTGCACTGTGTAGAAAAATCTCAAATTTAAAATAATTACAATGCATTATAAACCAGGAAATAGAGTTTTGTATTTATATCATACTCTCAACACTAAAGTAATCATAATAATGAAACTAATACTTTATTAAGCCTCTCCTTTTCAAACTATGCTGAAAATATTCATGCATATTTTTCTATAACCACTCGAGGAACAAGCAGTGTTGCTCTTTGCCTTTTGGTTTTTAAGCCATCCAGCATTTATGCAGCAACTAAATCAGTATATCAGGTACTAAGTGGGGATATTTATATATTCCAATGTTCTCATTTATATTTTGATCTAGTTTTCATTGTCAAGATCTGCTAAAATTTTACAGATATATTAAGTATGGTTTCGAATTAAAACTTTAAAATGTCTTCATGCATATTAAGATTTTAAGAAACACTATCTTTAAAACAGGAATCATTTCTTGCCAGGTATGATGGCTCATGCCTAATAATCCCAGCACTCCATGAAGCTGAGGTAGGAAGATTGCAAGTTCAAGTCCAGCCTGGACAATTTAGTGATTTAGCAACACAATGCACTATTTCAAAATTTTAAAACATTTTAAAATTTAAAATAGGTGCTGGGGGCACAGTATGAGAGGGAGGCACAGAATGTCAAGGATCCCTGGGAGTGGCACAGCAAGGCTGTGGCTCAGAGGCCAGAGCAAAACCATGTGCACCTCTGTACACTACTGGCAGAAACGTAAATTAGTCCAGCCACTATGGAAGTCAGTATGGAATAAACTAAAATGAGAACCAACACATGACCCAGTTATACCACTCCTTGGTACATACTGAAAAGAATTAAAGTCCCTGAAATGTAAGGATAACTGCATACTTGTGTTTATTTTGGTACAGCTCACAATAGCCAAGGTACAGAATCAGTGTAGATGCCCATCAATAGATGAAAGCATGAAGAAAAGGTGGCATATACACACAATGGAGTATTATTCAGCCAGAGAGAAGAATGGAATTATACCACTTCCAGGAAAATAGATGGAACCAGAAATCATCACATTAAGTGAAAGAAGCCACACTCACAAGGACATGTATCATATTTTTCCTAACATACGAAGTAAAAACAAAGCAAACAAACAACAACAACAACAAAAAAAAAACACACATGAAAGTGCAACAGCAAGCAGAAACACTGACATGACACCCAGGATTTGGAGGCAGATTTATTTACATCAACAGGCACTGATTGGGATCATTCTCAGACTATCAGGCCCCAATTTCTGGTGGTTTAGGGCTTATACTGGATAAGCAAGGAGGAAGTACAGAGGTAGAATGGCTTGACAATTGGAGATTGGTTTACACATTGTGCATCATAGTGACCAGCTATGCATCACAGTGACCAGCTATTTCTAAGAAATGGGAGCAACCAGAACTGGAACAAGAACTATTACCTGAACAACCAACAAACTGAAGTATACTGGCTGGGGAGGAGAGGGCATTTTTACTGCATTTCCCCCTTTTTTAGTTTTCCCAGCGAATCTTTGCTGGATATATTACATGTGATCTTCTGAGACAAGGCCCAGCTAGAATTTAGTGTTGTCAGTGATCCTAGGATGGGCTCTAGTCAAGGTCCCCAAGATTGCCTTATTATAGAGTTTTTCCCTAAGTTGTTTTTTAAGAAGAAACATAATTTAGGTCTGTCTGTTCTGTAACATTACTCTGGTAAGGTAGTGAGGGAGTTAATCTGATTTAGGAGAGTGTCCATTGTGCCTTGAATGCTCATTAAATCTTGGTCAAGTGTATGATTGTTCTATTCTCTTGGGGCAACCATCCATACAGTTTAAGGCAAAAAAGAAAAAAAAAAAAATCACAGCTAGTAGAGGGGCAGGGAAGCAAAGACTGGGATAAGCAGCCTGAAAAGACACAAAAATCAAGAGGAATAGGTATGGAGCAATCCTGTGAACAATGTCCTCAGGCTTTAGTTGTGTGTGCATTATCTCTTCAGAATGAGCCTCCGAGGAGCTGTCCAGGTAAATTTTTCAGTGGATCTAATGCTGGATTTCTGAAACTTGTAGAGGTAATTAATACATACCTAGGTTATATGTGTGGGTAGGAATATGTACAGACATAGCTGGCCTTTTCAAGCTGTTTACAAGCTGTATATAGTTTTTATTTAATCTAGTTTTTCAGTTACCTCTGCTACAAATGCAGGTCTCTTGTTGCTACCAATGATCAACAGTATGCCATATCTAGGGATGATTTTTTTTACAGCAGGACCCTACAAACTTTTCTTCTCAGTATGGGTAGGGAAGACAAAGTTGGGACCAGTGACACAGACACTGAAGCCCGAGTTGGCTATAGGGGTATGGGCGCCAGCACAGTGGCTTGAGCTTACAGAACAAATGGTAGAGCGCATATCTGGCTCTAATTTTCTGGGAATGCTGGGGTTTTAGTCAACTGGATCCCAGGAGGGGGCTTAGGCCTGTGGACTGGATTATTTTGCATCATTGGTAGCAGGTTTCCAAATAGATTTGCTGTGCAGATCATCCCTGCAGGAGAGCTTTAGCCAAAATAGTTTTATCCAAGCTGACCATAGCATACTTAGCCTGTCAGACTTTATTTCTAACAGAGCTACTTCCATCCATAAACAGAATATACTCAGCATCTGTCAGGGTGTCCTTTTTTAGAACAGCTCATGCCGGTACAGCATGTCACACCTGAAGAGTTAGGTTTCAGTCTAAGCTGAGCTTGTCAGCTTTCTTGATCAGGACAGTGGCTGTTAGAACAGAACCAAAGGGAGGAGGCAGCCCTTAGAGGCCACTGGGCACTGCCAGGGACTGACAATCTGTGTAAGCAGCACTGTTTTTGTGAACTCAAGGATCCAGACTTCATAGAAGCCAGTAGCTCCAAAAAATTTTCAGTTTCTTTCTTGCAGCCACTTTCTGCCAGATATTATAGCAGACCTCTTGTGTCTCTACAGCAGGCAGCTTGGGTGTCATTCTGGAAAACTAGCAAGGTCAGCTGTGAGGGCTACTCCAAAGAGGGTAAAACAAGTTTTTGAACTTCTGGGAGGTTAAGTTCAGGTCAGTTGTGAAGAGGAACTGGCTGAAAGGAGCCAATCAAAGGCAGAAGAGGGAATTTTTAGGTCCAGGCAGGTGTACCAGCAGGTAGTGGGTGGCAAGAGACTGAGGCAATGTATATGGAGGGCAATTGCAGTGGTATTGGCAGCTTGGAGATCTTGAACTGGCTTTATAGGCAGGAGAAGTTTACTGTTTGGTGCAGGTGGGGGTTTCCTTGCAACAGAGCTTGCACCAAAGGGGCACAATTGATAGCAAGCCCTAGGGGTGAGTCTTTGTTCATACTTGTGGAAATGAGTCTCTCAAAATTTCAGGATTACGATTACCAGACATTTCAGGCAAATGTAGGCACTGTCTTGGCATATAGTCAGAGTCAATGACAAGTCGAGGACAGCAGACCTGAGTGTGAGGGAGGCTGGTGACATCCCAGGAAAGGTATAAGGCACCCAAGCATGCAACTTCATTAACTTCAGACATGTTTACTGGCTTCTTGCCTCCCTTTTTGAGGTCTGCCAGGAGAACAGTGCCACACTGATCTAAGGCTTCACAGCCCTCTGTCAAATTACAGTATCAGTTTGGATGTGCTCAGGACAGGACTCTGTTCACCCAAGCATGAGGATCAACCACAGAGGTGGGGACTTCTGATTTTAATCAGGCTTGAGCCCCATCTAAAACATGGTGGCATTTTTTAGTATTAAACAGAGTCAGAAGGAGTTGCTGACACAGGACTATGTTGGCAGGTGGGTACACAGATGTGGAGCCAAGGTGGAAGAATTCTTAACCCCTTATGGCAACTGAGTCCAAGAGAATTTATCTGGGACAGCAGGAGGAGGGGGCAGGTCAGACTTGGGGTCATTGGGCAGAAGAAGATAAAGCTTTTCTGGCTTGAGCTGAATCTGAGAGCCTCTCAGAAGGTTGTTATGCCAAGGATTTAGCTCAGTGGCATAAGCTCCTGCCTGGCAAGCACAAGGTCCTGAGTTCAATTCCCCGGTACCAAAAAGAAAAAAAAGTCAGATGGTTGTTATGGTTTGTTTCTGCATGTCCCCCCAAATCCTCATGCAGTCATGGAGCAGGCTTTTAGAGTTTATGATTGAGCCATGATCCAAAGCTGGGATTATGGTTGTGAGTGCTATACCCGTCCTGGGGTGGGTAGTGTGTATACAATGTAAGGGAGGAAAAGAAGCTGCTTGTAGCCATTCCTCCCTTTGGCGCTTCTTGCCTTTGCTGTGTTCTGCCACCATGAACACTTGCCCTCTGCTATGTGCCACTCTGCCTTAGAACCAGCCCAGTATGGACTGAAACCTCCACAAACTGTAAGGTAAATAAACCTTTCCTTCCTTAATTTTGGGTGCAGGTATTTTGTTCCAGCAACAAGAAAAAAGTAACTGAGACAATGGCCTTGCAGGTTTGCTTTGGCAACTTGGATGATGTCTTGTTGTACAGGACACAAGTGCAGAGCCAAGATGGGAGAGCTTTTAACCCCTTATGGCAAGTGAATCCAAGTGAGGTGGCCTTTTGTCTTGAGATTTTCCCAGTTGAAGGGGTTTATGGGAGCAATTCACAAGCAGAGGAAGGCATCTTTTAACAGTTAACAGTCTAGTAGGCTGACCTGTGGCTGGATGCCTGTTTATACTTCCTGTGACATCTGACAGCAGTGGAGGTCATGGTGAGGTAGCATGACTGATAGCCAGGCCTGAAGGTGAATCTTTAGTTCATACCTCTGGGAAGAGCGTTTTACAACTTCAGGATTATGGTTATCTGTCCCAGGCTAATGTAGGCATAAACAAGAGGGAGGTTGACTGGCTTCGTGTGAAGGAGATATCCTCCTAGGCTGTACATTTGTGCCTTGGGCAGAAGGAGTGAGAGCCAAGAGTCCCAGTTGCTCCAGTGATGATAACTTTTTGACAGAGGGAACT
>NW_004955460.1:4805284-4874392 GCF_000276665.1 Chinchilla lanigera | reverse complement strand
AAAAAACACATGAAAGTGCAACAGCAAGCAGAAACACTGACATGACACCCAGGATTTGGAGGCAGATTTATTTACATCAACAGGCACTGATCAGGATCATTCTCAGACTATCAGGCCCCAATTTCTGGTGGTTTAGGGCTTATATTGGATAAGCAAAGAGGAAGTACAGAGGCAGAATGACTTGGCAATTGGAGATGGGTTTAGACAATGTGCATCATAGTGACCAGCTATGCATCACAGTGACCAGCTGTTTCTATGAAATGGGAACAACCAGAACTGGAACAAGAACTATTACCTGAACAATCAACAAACTGAAGTATACCGGCTGGGGAGGAGGAGGCATTTTTACTGCATTTCCCCCTCTTTTAGTTTTCCCAGCAAATCTTTGGTGGATATATTACACATGATCTTCTGAGACAAGGCTCAACTAGAATTCAGTGTTGTCAGTGATCCTAGCACGGGCTCCAGACAAGGTCCCCAAGATTGCCTTATTACAGAGTTTTTCCCTAAGTTGTTTTTTAAGAAGAGACATAATTTAGGTCTGTCTGTTCTGTAACATTAGTCTGGCAAGGTAGTGAGAGAGTTAATCTGATCTAGGAGAGTGTCTATTGTGCCTTAAATGCTCATTAAATCTTGGTCAAGTATATGATTGTTCTATTCTTTTGGGGCAACCATCCATACAGTTTAAGGCCAAAAAAAAAAAAAAAAAACCCACAAAAAAGCCAAAAGCACAGCTAGTAGGGGAGCAGGGAAGCAAAGACTGGGGTAAGCAGCCTGAAAAGACACAAAAATTAAGAGGAATACGTATGGAGCAATCCTGTGAACAATGTCCTCAGGCTTCAGTTGTGTGTGCATTATCTCTTCAGAGTGAGCCTCTGAAGAGCTGTTAGGTAAATTTTTCAGTGGATCTAATGCTGGATTTCTGAAACTTGTAGAGGTAGGTAATATATACCTGGGTTATATGTGTGGGTAGGAATGTGTACGGATATAGCTGGTCTTTTCAAGCTGTTTACTAGCTGTATATAGTTTTTATTTAACCTAGTTTTTCAGTTACCTCTGCTACAAATGCAGGTCTCTTGTTGCTACCAATGATCAAGGGTATGCCATATCTAGGGATGATTTTTTTTACAGCAGGACCCTACAAACTTTTCTTCTCAGTATGGGTAGGGAATGCAAAGTTGGGGCCAGTGACATAGACACTGAAGCCTGAGCTGGCTACAGGGGTATGAGTGCCAGCAGTGGCTTGAGCTTATAGAACAAATGGTAGAGGACATATCTGGCTCTAATTTTCTGGGAATGCTGGGTTTTTAGTCAACTGCATCTCTGGAGGGAGCTTAGGCCTGTGGACTGGATTATTTTGCATCATTGGTAGCAGGTTTCCAAATATATTTGCTGTGCAGGTCATCTCTGCAGGAGAGTTTTAGCCAAAATAGTTTTATCCAAGCTGACCACAGCATATTTAGCTGTCAGACTTTATTTCTAACAGAGCTACTTCCATCCATAAATAGGGCATACTCAGCATCTGTCAGGGTGTCCTTTTTAAGAACAGCTCATCCCAGTAGAGCATGTGGCACCTGAACAGTTAGGTTTCAGTCTAAGCTGAGCTTGTTGTCTTTCTTGATCAGGAAGGTCAGTGGTTGTTAGAGCACAGAGCCAAAGGGAGGAGGCAGCTGTTAAAGGCCCAGGGACTGACAATCTGTGTAAGCGCATTGCTTTTGTGAACTCAAGGATCTAGACTTTATAGAGGCCAGTAGCTCCAAGAGATTTGCAGAGTTTCTTTCTTGTAGCTACTTTCTGCCAGATAGTATAGCAGACCTCTTGTGTCTTTCCAGCAGGCAGCTTGGGTGTCATTCTGGAAAACTAGCAAGGTCAGCTGTGAGGGCTACTTCAAAGAGGGTAAAACAAGTTTTTGAACTTCTGGGAGGTTAAGTTCAGGTCAGTTGTGAAAAGGAACTGGCTGACAGGAGCCAGTCAAAGGCAGAAGAGGGAATTCTTAGGTCCAGGCAGGTGTACCAGCAGGCAGTGGGTGGCAGGAGACTGAGGCAATGTATATGGAGGGCAATTACAGTGGCATTGGCAGCTTGGAGATCTTGAACTGGCTTTATAGGCAGGAGAAGTTTACTGTTTGGTGGAGGTGGAGGTTTCCTTGTGACAGAGCTTGACCACCAAAGGGGCATGAGTGATAGTAAGCCCTGGGGGTGAGTCTTTGCTCATACTTGTGGAAACAAGTCTCTCAAAATTTCAGGGTTATGATTATCAGACATTTCAGACAAATGTAGGCACTATTCTTCCTCCTGGCATACAATCAGAGTCAATAACAAGTCAAGGACAGTAGACCTGAGTGTGAGGGAGGCTAGTTACATCCCAGGAAAAGTATAGGGCACTCAAGCACATAACTTCATTAACTTCAGACATGTTTACTGGCTTATTGCCTCCCTTTTTGAGGTCTGCCAGGGGAATAGTGCCATACTGCTCTAAGGCTTCAGAGCCCTCTGTCAAATTACAGTCTCAGCTTGGATGTGCTCAGGACAGGACTGTATTCACCCAGGCATCAGGATCAACCAAAAGGGTGGGGACTTCTGACTTTAATCAGGCTTGAACTCCACCTAAAACATGGTGGCATTTTTTTAGTATTAAACAGAGTCAGAAGAGTTGCTGACAGTCATCTCATGTTGGCAGGTGGATACACAGTTGTGGAGCAAAGGTAGAAGAGTTCTTAACCCCTTATGGCAACTGAGTCCAAAAGAATTAACCTGGGACAGCAGGAGGAGGAGGCAGGTCAGACTTGGGGTCATCAGGCAGAACAAGATAAAGTTTTTCTGCCTTGAGCTGAAACAGAGCCTCTCAGATGGTCTTGTAGGTTTGCTTTGACAACTTGGATGATTTCTTGTTGTGCAGGACACAGGTGCAGAGCCAAGATGGGGGAACTTTTACTCCTTATAGCAAGTGAGTCCAAGTGAGCTGGCCTTTTGTCTTGGGATTTTCCCAGTTGAAGGGGTTTATGGGAGCAACTCAAAAGCAGAGAAAGGCATCTTTTAACAGTTAACAGTCTAGCAGGCTGATGTGTGGCTGGATGCTTGTTTATACTTCCCGTGACATCTGACAGCAATGGGGGTCACGGTGAGGTGGCATGGGTGATAGCCAGGCCTGAAGGTAAATCTTTAGTTCATACCTCCGGGAGGAGAGTTTTTACAACTTCAGGATTATGGTTATCTGTGCCAGGCTAATGCAGGCATAAATGAGAGGGAGGTTGACTGGCTTGGTGTGAAGGAGATGTCCTCCTAGGCTGTACATTTGTGCCTTGGGCAGAAGGAGTGAGAGCCAAGAGTCCCAGTTGCTCCAGTGATGATAACTTTTTGACAGAGGGAACTTTTAAAGGCAGAGATCTGTTTCATTGCCTACCAGGAAAGTCACAGGTTTCCTCCAAATTTTTCAATGACCATGGGCTCTCAGGGGTCCAATTTAATAGAGCTCAGTCTGTCCTATCCATTCAGGCCTGACAGGACACAACTCATTTGTCAGGGCTGACTATCCAATTTTTCCTCAGTCAAAATGTGGAACTCAGAAGGAACTGTTGTCAGTCATCTCAGGTAGGTGTTAGATGATGCCATCTGACCAGGATAGGCATGTAAGCAGCAGACTCTGGAGGGAGGGCCCCTGTGGCTAAATGCAGGCATTGGCTAGCTGAAACCAGTTCAGGTGGCCAGAGATTGATGAACTGGGTGCAGAAAGTAAAGCTATAGGTGTTGGCAGCGACTGCAGCAGCCAATGAGAGTGCCAAGGTGAAATTCTCAGGAAGAATGGGCCTCTTTTCCTTTTTTTTTGGAGATGCAGGGAGTGGTTTGTTTTCATTTTTAATTTCATAAAAGCCCCTTTTCCATCAGTGAGTGGCTGTGGGTTTTAACTAATTAGTTCCCATTTTATCTCCCTACAGTGTACGTTGTGTACCCTTGAATGATGGCGCAACAGATAAAGGGTGGGTGCCCCTCAGAGAGAGACCATTCAGATGCCTGGCTGGCTGCACCCCTCACAGGGACTTAGGCACAACTTAGCTAAGGAAGGTGTGAGGCCTTCATTGTGTCATATGTCAATCAACATAGAACCACAGGTGAGGGCCGAATCAGCCAGTGCTTCCCAGTCTTGGTGCACAGATGGAGCAGCCTATTGCTTCTGCTGTCCATTCTACTAGTTCACTCGCATGTTCATTCAGCAGGCACTCAGAGGTTAAACATTCCAATCCCCAATTCCCTTGAGGGTGGCCTTAACTAACAAGAAGTAATCAAGCTCTTCTTCTGCTCTGAGCAGGACTGACAGACTGACTAACTGGGGTGCCCCTGGGGGTCTTACTGGAAGCAGACAGACAGACAGAGTGTGTCCTCCTCCCTTTGGGGTCCATTGTGAGCAGCTCAGTGGGAAGTCAGGAATCTTCCACCATATCTCCGAGGGGACTCAAGAAATCTTGAGGGCATACCTTCCCATTGGGAGCTGGAAAGGTCCTTGCTCCATCCATGAGGGCCAGGACCGGTGACCAAAGAGGTCAGCATGGTTGGTCTTCCCAGCCAACACACTAGATGCAATGGCAAGCAGGAACACTGAACTGACACCAAGGATTTGGAGGCAAATTTATTTATGTCAAGGGGCACTGCTCAGGATCATTCCCAGATTATCAGGCCCAATCTCTGGTGGTCTAGGACTTATACTGGATAAGCAAGCAGGAAGTACAGAGGCAAATCGCTTGTTAATTAGAGTTTGGTTTATACAATGTGCCAGTTGTTTCCTAGAGACCAGAAGCAACTGGATCTGGAACAGGAACTATTACCTGGGCAACTAACAAACTGAAGTATACTGGCTGGAGAGAGGGGTGTTTTCTGCTACATAAGTAGATGAGAGATGATTATTAGATAAGAAATGGTGGGTGTGCAAAGGGGGACAACAGGGGGACGGATATGATCAAAATATATGCATGTATGAATATGCCACACTGAAACCCAGTGTTTTGTAAAATTACTAAGCACTAGTGAAATACATTTAAAAGTAATAGAGACACAAGTTTAAAATTGAGAACTAAAATTGAATATTTTATTTAATCCAATATTTCTAAAATATTATTTAATGTGTAGTTGATATAGAAGCTATGGATGAGATTTTACATTCTTTTAGGTACTCAGCTGTCCAAGTACAGACTGACACTTGCAGCACATCTCAGTTCTACTAATCTCACTGCAACAGCCAGGCACAGCCAGACAGCACCACTCTAGCAATGGATGGCACAGGTGTTCTTACCACTGGGTTATACGAAACTGATGCTAAGAAAAGCCCAAAGTCACACACCTGGGCAGAATGAAAGCCAAGTCCATGCCTACTGTTTGGCAGGAAACACATTTCCACTAGGAGGTACACGTTTTAACATCGCACTTTTAAAATGTTAATGTCATTTAATAATCCAGTCTTTATCTATCTTTGCTGATAGATATAATCTGTATAATGTGAACACTGATAATAAAATGCTCCTTACGGCAATAGTTTAAAGCCCAGAAATAACTATGTACAAATACTCTCATCATAATGCATTATAAGAAAGGTCCTAAAAGTGGTGAACCGCTAAGTATGATGCAACATTATGCATTTCACAATCAGAAACGGTAATTTTTATAAATTACTTTATATTCAAGCAATTTCTAGTGCTAGCTAACATTGTAATGTAAGCAGCTTAAGTTTATGTGTGTATTTATATCCATCTGTACAGCAAATACTGTACAGTACTTGCCTGATTACACATTTGTACCTAAAGAAAATAAATACCAGCCCACATGATATGAAAAACAGGACCATCTGGAGGAAGTACCTGCTACCAAGGCAAAACAGAACTGAAAATGGGAAGAAAAAGCAAAAGTCAAATAATGTAAAGGAAAATAATGGCTGGGACAGGACTGCTGACATTTTCTAACACATTAGTACTGTTTATATATAAAAATATGGAGAAACCTTTTTTAAGAAAATTGTAGGGAAGTTAGAATTCAAAATGTCCTGGGATAAAAAGCAACTCCCAGCTCAGGGTTTGCCAGGCGGGGATGCCCAGGTGGGGACAGATCCCTGTGAGAGGTCAGCTCTGAGCACTGTGCAAAGCAAGCTGGCCAAAGCATTAGAGGTGACAGAAAGGTGGCATTTATGTGCCTTTTAAGGTATTATTTATATGTTCTAGTTCATTAATATGGAGATGAAAGCAATTTCCATGAATCAGAAAACCAAAATGTTCCAATTACGTTACATTTGTCAGGTCATGAGTTTCCTGGAAATAAATTACTGAAATAAATGAATTACATTTCTTCCATCTAAATAGTAATTCTTTCTGACAGTCCAAATCTTACAGAACACTGCTCACTTCGAATGGACGTTCAAAGTAGCCTGCCTGGAAATTGCCCTGGTGAGTCCTGGAAATAGCCTCAGGCTCAACCTCAGAAGAGGCTTTTAGAGAAGAAAACATATTTTTAGAAAGCAGCACAAGCCAAGCATGGTGGCCAACACCGGTAATTCCAGTTACTAGGGGAGCTGACAAGCTACTATGGAAGCTGAGGCAAGAGGACCTAAGTCTGAGGCTAGCCTGACCAACTTATTAACACCCCTGTCTCAAAGTAAAAGATAAAAATTTAAAAAGGCTGAGGATATAGTTAGGGTAAAAATTCCTGGGCTCAATTCCTTGTACTGGAGGTGGGGAAAAAGGAACATAAAGAGACAAAGAGTGACTTTAAAATGAGTAATGGGTTCCACATTCACAGTGAAGACTGAAAGGAAGACCAACCCTCATGCTTCTCATTTGTTTATTTTATTGATCAGTGAAGTGATATGTTAATCACCTAGAATACAGCTTCATCACTTAAGGAAAGCAGAAACCATTTCCAGTTTTTACAAGCTAGTGGCTGGAGGAGCTAAGGAGCCAAAAGGTATTAAGGTATTCCAAAGATGGGCAAATATAGCACAAAGCTTCACCACACCTGAGCTAAAAGACAAAGGGACAGGGCAATGTTACTGATGAGCGCAGGGTCAAGGTCACCTGATAGAAGCTGACATCTTAGAAACCACCCAAGGTCCTCAAGAACCAGCTGGTTACTACCCCCCCCCCAACCTCTAGGCTCCGAATGAAGCCATCTGCACACAGCCTGGAGCACGTGGCCCGGAGGGTCCAGCCGCCCCAGTGCAAGACAAGGAAAGCATGCAGGATGAGCAAGCCCAGATCATAGTCGCCACCCTCATCTCCAAGGACCAGCTCTCCTGTGACTTATTTTGGTGTGGTGCCAGCAGCCAACACCAAGAGAATGAAAGGCTTCCTGTTCTCATCATTGACACAATGGTGACAAATGACTCCTTACCCTCTTTTAAAGACTCTCAGGAGAAACGCTCCTGCGGTTCCAGTACCAAAAGCATTTGCCCTTCCCTTAAGTAATGAGGGAGATTGGGGTGCATGGACACGGGATCGGGGAATGTTCTGGTCTCCTAAGCTCCCTTCTCAATCACATCTGGAGCGAAGCTGAGCTGAAGAAGAACTGACATAGTTTCTACTTATTTTCAATATTGTTTTGCACCTTTTCATTACCACAAGCTAACATAATTTATGAAATAATTTCGAAAAAATGCAAACATTTATACTGGGTATGATCAAGAAGTACAGTGAATGTTTAAAAATTATTACAGTAAAAGACACATTGCCATGAATCTCCCTTGAAATATTGCCTTTGCTTCAAACACACCTGCCCCATCATTCTTGCCACTTTCTGAAGCAGTTCTGGAAGTCCTCTTTTGTAAATGTCTTTACTTGCTTTGTCTTGGCTTCCTTGATGTCCTAAATTAATTCAAAATGTTTCCCCTTCATGGTCATTTTGACTTTAGGGAACAGCCAGACATCACATGGTGCCAGTTCTGATGAAGAAGATGGATGAGGACATGCTGTAATGTTTTTATTTGACAAAAAAATGCCATAAATGTTTTGAATTGATTTAGCACATTGAGACAGCCAGGACAAAGCATTTAAAGACACTGAGGAAAGAGGACTTTTAGAATTGCTTCAGAAAATGGCCAGAAAGAGAGGATAAGTGTGTTTAAAGAGGGGAATTAGTAACAATGTGTCTTTCACTGTAATAATTTCTTTTATTTTTAATTTGAACATGCACCATATTTTTCATCACACCATGTACACACACCTTATACTCGTACAAGTGATGTGCATAGCTTTGAACACAGGCTAATGGCAACCACAAAATATAACATAAATCCAGGGCATGAGCTTGGTACCAGTCTACAGTGGGTTTAAAGCCTAGCCTTACACTTATCAGACACGTTACAACTACTTGTCTTGTTTTTAATTTACTTTGTAATATTATGAAAATGTGTGTTTTATTTCATTGACTTACACAACACAGACTTTTAATGTTTATGTAACTAAACCTATCAGTCTTTTGTGTTCTCCTACATCAATTGCATGCACAGGGAGCCTTTCTCAATCTTAAAATAAAAAAATTACTAATGTGTACTTCTTCCTGCTGGTGTTATGATTTCTTTAAATTAAAAAAAAATAGAATAAGAAACAATTGCATGGATCCTGTTTTATGCCAAAAGTGATGTTAATTATAGTCATAAGTAGCTACTCACAAAATAATTCATTTAATTTTCACAGCTACCTTATGGTAGAAGCCACCATGCCATTCCCATTTTATAGAGGTAAACAGAAGCACAGAGAGAAAAGTAATTTGATTGAAATCACACAGGTAGTGTTTAAGAAGCTGAAGTGAGATTCACAATTACAGCGAGTATTCACACAACCTTTTCCCCTTATAACAGTGAGTGGCAAAGCCTGGATCTGACCCTGCGTGTTAGATATTCTGTGCTCATGCCACAGCCCCCTCTCTCACCAACTCTGGGTTGGATGCACAGGTCAGTGTGAGCCAAAGAGCTAATGTGCACTTTCTTGAGTAGTGAGCAAACAGCACTAGCAACACCCCTGAGCCATCTCTACATCCCACAGTTAGTGATGTCCACTATCACATATGTCCCCATTTTCCTCAGCATCGCATATGTGCCAGACGATAGGAGGAGCTGAGCTCTGTTATTCCCGTCTGCACGTGTAGACTTAGTAACTAAGACAACTGGGAAGGGGGTTCATCAATACCCCACCCCTGGAGGCGTCTCTCCTGAGTCATGTGGCCAACGCACCTCAAATTCACCTCTTCTGTGTCCCCAGTCAAGTAGCAAGACCCTCAAGACACAAATGGACACTTATAAACACAAAGTCTGGAATTTCATCCAAACTATTGCTCTCATTAGGATTTCTCTAATTATAGGGTTTAAGAAGTTGAAATGAGATTGACAATTACAGCAAGTATTCACACAACCTTTTCTCCTTATAACAGAAAAACCAGCTGGCCTGACAAATGTAACAAACAAACCAAAAAACCCACAAACAAGTATTTATAGAATGAAGAAAATAATTAATAGAACTAATTACCGACACTACCTTCAGTGGTAGGAGTATGGGTGAGGGCTTTTTGTTTTTTTGGTACTGGGGATTGACTGCAGGGTGTTCACACTGAGCTACATCCCCAGCCCTTTTGTATTTTTTTATTTTTAGAAAGGTCTGGCTGAGTTGCCCAGGCTGGGCTTGAACTTGTAATCTTCCCAATTCTATTTTGTGCGAGGCTTTCCAAATTGATCATTCATTCCTACCACTTGGGTAAAATCATGACTAAGGGAATAGTGTAAGTTTTCCCAACCCTGGTGGCCTATCACATCCTTCCCCTGTGAACACATATGCATCCAGTCCTGCTCTGCCCAGACCACTGGAAGCAGGAGATACAGAAGCAAAAACTCTTCAGTCTCATCTATGAGGTTTGACTTTTAACCCGGAGAATATAGCGGAGTACTTGTATAATTAAATGTTCACTTTAGAAATGATTGTGGTTGTAGGAAATTGAGAATGAACATTCTGGGCCAAAGCCAGGATCCTCAAGGAAGTCTTCATCAAAGGCCAGCTTGACACTCATTCCCTCTGGCCTGCCCTATCTGTCCCTCGCAGCCCTGCCGAGCTCTGTTCTTACGGGTCATTCATGTGGGATCACAGCCAAACAGAGGGGCTGGCTGCCCTGCCCATCCATGCCGGACGTGGTCTGGATGAGGTAGACAAGGCACCCTGGAGCCTTGCTCACCGGCCTATTTTGCTTTTATTCACCATCCCTAATAAACTCTAATTAAAAGGAACTTTCCAAAGGGCAAACACCTTCTGAGCCTCTGAGTCTGCTGCCACCAGAGTTCCTAAATGCCTGCTGAGATGTGACACTGTGCAAGATCACAACCGTTAAGGGACACATCACTCACACGCCTTCACACCATGCCTTTGAAATAACCATCCCAGGGCAGTGAATGAATTCAAAACCTTCCAAAGGACCCATACTACTGTGCAAAGTCTAATTAAAAAAAAGAAAGAACAAAACAAACAACTTCCTCATATTGAGTTCTGCAACTCATGCCTATAATTTCCCTTTATTGTTTCCCTTGTTCATCTCCCCAGAGCAAAGCTAATCCCTTCTTCACACGATAGTTCTTCAAATGTTTGATTTAATATCCTCAGATATTAAATTACTGCAATTTTTCTTATAATGCGCTCTTGTTCTGTCTTTGTTATTTTGTTCTTGTTTTCATGCTTATCCACCTGAGAATTCCTAGAATGAACCACCAAGCTCTTCCAGGAAATCATTTCCAGCGTAATTAGATGCCCAGACAATCATGATCTCTGGCTTATTCATCAGCTCAGGGTATCTTAGACAAAAGAGGGGGGTCTGGCAGGTTACTCACTGTCCTTCCCTAAAGAAAAGGTTAAGAAATGGATCAGCCTCACACACAGGCCTGAGCGATTGCCACTTGCCTTCTCATGTGTCTAACACAGGAAGTTGTGTTTGCAGATGGCTACAAATTTGGGCTATGTCACACAATAATTGTGTGGCTTTGCCTTTCTTAGCCTTCTGCAATTTGTTTCCTCGTGTGTAAAATAGAAATAATAATATCTACCTGAAAGCACTGCTCAGCATGCAGGCTTTCAAACTGCATTCAGAGGAGGAACACTGGCTCGATCCTGTGGCTTCCTTCTTGGTCCAGCCCTGGTCTTTTCCATAGACCAATGTTAAGGAATGGAACTGACTAGAAAGATTTGTATATAGCAGGAATGGGTAAAGAATTGCTGCTTTCAACAGAAAACTTCATGACAGATTTAAAATGCTGCTACAATTATATCTAGAACTAATTTTAAAAAATCAAGTGGGACAAGAACAAGCCACATGTGGATGAATGTATCCCCTGGCATGCAGGCTTTCAAACTGCATTCAGAGGAGGAAAACTGGCTCAGTCCTGCGGCTTCCCTCTTGGTCCACAACCGGGTCTTTTCCATAGGCAGATGTTAAGAAATGGAGCCCACAGGAAAGAATAACCTTCCCACTGAAGTAACACATTCATGTTATGGTTTATGTGCGTCATTGTCTTGTGAGCTCAATTAGCATGTTAATTACAAAGAATTATGGAATATCAATCAAGTCTCTTGAAGGCAACAACAAGTTCTTTGAAATCTTCTCCTGAAAACCAGCACTTAGCACAATCCCTCACCTACTACAGAATGCAACTAACAGCTACTGCACAAACTGAGATGAGTGGGGAAAAGGAGAAAGGGAGAAAAGAAAAAGGACAGAAATGGAGAAAAGAGGACGGTAAGAAAGGAAGGAAACGATGAAAGAAGGTGGGAGGCAGGGAGGAGGGAGGAATGAATGAATCGAGATAATACCAACGTAGCCTCTTGAAAGCCAACCCTAGAACCCTCTCTTGGCAAACCCCAGTGGGTTTATATTAGAAACTGACACAACTGTACAAGGGACAAGAGACAACCACTCTGTATTTGGTAATAAATGATGGAGAGTGGGCCAAGATCAGTGGCTGAACTGCCTGCATTGAACCAAGGAGGTCCAGCATCCTCTCAGGTGATGCCCCTCAAGTAACCTCAACACCTCCTGGGAGAAACTCACACCCAACGATGGCAAAATCAGAAGGACACCAGGAGAAACCCCACGTGTCCTTAGTCTTTGAAGCCTGCTGACCTGGCAGTCAAAAAGTGAGAAGAGCTTCGGTTTCTCCACTCTTCTCCCAAACGGAAGGTGCTGACATCGGAAACAAGACCTCCCTGAAAATACTACATAAGTGGTGAGCAGGTAGGGTAGTCCAATTAAAACACATGCAATAACATATAAGGCATATTAATTCCCAAAAAACATCCATTAGTTCATAAAAGTAACATCAATGTCATATTAGATTTGAAGTGAAAAAATATTTTAAACAAAAATATATTAAATTATCATAAACAACAATCTATGACAAGTCAATATAAACAACCCTCTATATCTTTATGTTTTTCTGTGTTTACATTTGTTTTAATTTTGTTGCTGTCTGGCTCAAGACAAGAGAGGTGGTTTCTCCTAACTACTTCTGCATCCAATATGTTGCAATGTCAAGCTTCATGCAGCCTCTGGTAAAGTCCACTCTTGAAAGAGCTGAAGAGTGATAAAAGCAAATAACATATTACTATTATCAATGTTGGACTCACAAGGCCTTGGGTCCTAGGCTCCCCTAGGAGTCTCTGGTCCAGAGTTAGAGAACAAAGACTCTAGGGCTGGAGATTTAGCTCAGTGGCAAAGCGCCTGCCTGGCAAGCGCAAGGTCGTGAGTTCGGTTCCCGGTACCGGAGAAAAACCAAAAAAAAAAAAAAAAAAAACAAAGACTCTATAGTCAAGATGGACAGGTAGAAAAACAAGGAAACACCCAGCAGAGGTATCCAAGCCAGCTATGCTGGGTCCCCTGCTGGTTCTAGCTGTTCTACGGGGTGTGTTGTACCTGTTCTGCAGAAGAGACAAAAAAACACACTCTTGGTCTCAGTCCAGACTGTCTGCAGGTCACTCTCCCCTGGGAAACTGGTCCCCCACATATAGCCAGAATCTTTACCACCCATCCGCTCTGATTTCCCCTCCAGCACCATTCTTCAGAGAACAGTGTTCTTAAGCCTCAACTCCTGTACAGATGACAAACCAACATATTGAGTTCCAGTCCCAAACCAACACTTCCTGTGTTACTTCATAAGATGACAGCCATCAAGTACAGTCTATCTTCTCCTCAGTGGTGGCTAAGATTGTTTGGTGTATCCTCTTATGTTCAGGGTTCGGCTGTGTGCTGAAAATTTAAAGGATAACTGGATATCCTAAGACTTAAAGAAATCCCTGGTCCAGAATTCTTCTTAGAAAACAGTAACATCCGTGTCTTGAGTGCATTGATATTTATGTCAATGGCTGCACTCCCAGAGCAATTCCTTAGGGGAGAAAGAAATGGTTAAAATTGATAATGAAAAGATCTCTTTCATCTGCAACCAAATCTGAAATAAAGGCATTAATCCCTACATTTCATGTTGAGCTCCTCTCTCACCAAACCTTTTCATGTACATGGTATCTAGGGGGAAAAAAAGCATGTAGGGCCAAGAAAATGTCCACAATGTAGGACCAACCCCTCATAAAGAGACAGGTAAGATGAGGTGTGCGTCTCCACTCAAATTCCAGTGTTCATGTACATTTATGGCATGTCATGAGAGCAATGCTCCTATTCTGTGTTTAAAAAATACCCCTCTAGACTTTGTGCCCATTCTGAAAAAAATGCTTGATTACAAGATCTTTTTATTTATTATGCCTTTCTTTCTCTTCCTATTGATAGGAACCAAAAAAAAAAAAAAAAATCAAAATTATTCAGCATGTACAAATAGTAAAGGCTTATTTCCCTATTCCAGAATTCCTCCAGGGAGATACTGGAAGAACAAAAGCTCTATTTCAGTAAGTGTATGAAACCCTGTTTTCTATATCTCCTCCTTGGGGATTTACACTGCACAAGAGCAAAATAATAACCCCGGGAAAACAAAACACGTCAAATGATTATTTCCCCAATTATTTTTCCTGAATGGTACCCTTTTTTTGCATACCACCTCATAATATTGGCAAATTCTGTATCTCACACTCAGGATGTTACATTCTCCAATGTCAAAAATGAGGTCACCAGTTTCCAGGAGTATTGTACATGATGCCCCAGATGGATGGGCCAGATCTGTAACTGGAATTATTGTTCATCTACTGGTATCTTTATGAGCCTCAGACATTCACCTTCCATATCAGTGCTATTATCTGTGCACAGAAAGTAACACAATTGATGATCCTGATGATGCCCATGAGGCTCTAAGAAGATTGGAATATTTGCATTGTTCTCAAAGTGCAGTCTCCTGCTAAAGTTCCTCTACTACAAAATCAATTTATGCCCAAGCCACCTAACCATACAGGTCTGAGTCTATTTGTTAACCTCAACATAATTTGAGACGTTTCTATCATCAAAGTCACATCTTATTCTAAATGACATTTTTTTAATTACACAATAGTTTTAAATACTCTGACAAAACTTGGAGTTTAGAATAAGCTAATCCTGACTTCTCGCTTGTATCTAAATCCCCTACCCCGTGCCTCATATGCTTATAGGTGAAGCTTTTCAGAGCAGGCTGAATCTAGGTTGGGTGATACTGGGATTATGGATGTGTGACACTAAATTAGTCCACTGATTGATTTAGCATAGTTCTGAGTATGGATAATAGGAAGGCCCACCCTGAGTGTGGGTGGCACCACTCAAAATAATGGTAGCCTGGGTGGGATAAAAGGGAAAGGGAGGCTTGCTGCTGCTACTTTATTGTTTGTTGCCTCCTCCTGCCTGTCCTACCATCTACTATTTCTTCCCTGCGATGCTCCTCTGCCATGCTGCCCTGCCTTACAATCAGCCAACTACGGACTGAAATCTCTATAAACTGTGAACCAAAAAAAACCCCCTTTCCTTCTTTAACTTTGAGTGCTTGGTATTTTGCCTCAGCATTGAGAAAAATAACCAAGATACTTATTATAGTTCTTTTAATGTGTTTAATAAACACAGCTCACCTTCTACTTATTCATTAACTTAATGGATATTTCCTAGGATGTACCTGGCACACTTCAGGCACTAAACAGCAGTAGGAGGAACAGATATAGAAACTGCTGTCTTGTTGGACTGTCCATCTGTGTTTGGAGAACAAGTAGAAAACAATTTCTCTAATACATAAAATATATAAAGTGCATATTAGATGGTAAAAGCATCATGGAGTAATACAAAATAGGAAAGGTAGCAAAGAATGTCGGGAACTTATAATCTTAAAGAGGAGGTACAAGAAGGCATCTCTTGAGAAGGTTATATTTGATAATGGTCTGAGGCTGATAACAGAGTGAGTCCTACAGAAGCATGGAGACAAGTGTTCCAGGAGAATGACTCTGCATACACAAGAGCCCAGCACCACAGGGATGCCATCCTGGGAATGTGAAAGGGTTACAAGAGGTCATGGAAGTAGGAAGCAGGTCAGGCAGGGCTTGGCAAGCCTTCTGAGAGCTCTGGTTTTCTTTCTGAATGAGACGAAAAGTTGATGGGGTATTGGGTACACAGGAGAGACTGGAATGACCTGACCCTGTGTGAAGAAGACCTTGCAGTACGCCAGGGAGAGGCAGAGGACAGTGAAGAGGCTCTGCAGAAGCTTTGCAGGAGACTGTGATGCTGACAGCTGCTGAGACGGTGATAAACAGTAGGGTTCTAAATCTCTTTTAAAATTGAATCCAGGTAAGACTGACTGAAGGACTGGATAAGGACAGTGAAACAGAAGAGTTGAGAATAGCTTCAAGATTTTGGACTGAGTAACTTAAAAGATTGGACAGCTCCTGAGCTGGAGAAGACAAGGGAGCAAAATACCTGTCAGAGAGAGTGGTGGAGAGCTGAGCTTTGCACAAACTAAACTGAGATCCTATTGGACAACGAAGGAGAGACATCAAGTAGGCAGTAACACATAGAGAGCTGGAGAGGGCCAGGCTGGAAACACACGCTGGGGACTTTGCATGCAAGTGGTATTTTGAAATTGAAACTGGACCATGTCCATAACAAAGGAATGATGTAAATATCAAGTAAAGAAGTTCACAGACTGAGCCAGGGAAGTTCCAACATTAACAGGTCAAGCAGGTAAAGAGGAACCAGGCAAGGGGGAAGTGAGTCAGGACCCTGGGGGTCAAATGAAGAAAGTATGCACAGGATGAATAAATGATGCACTGGCTCAAAGGATTTCAGAAACTGAATAAGGCTGGGAATGAGACCTGGCTACTGGATTAAGCAACATGGCAGTCTCTGATGACCCCGACAAGAAGAGTTAAAGTGACAGTCAGAAAGACTAAGCAGAGTGAGTTCAAGGGAAAACAGGAGAAATTTATACATAACTTTGCAAACATCCATACATATACAAATATAAATTTATATTATGTCTGTATTTGTATATTTATATACATGTAGAGGTAAATACACATTTATACATGTGTATATATATATCAGCAATTATCAAAGTGTGGTCCAGTCACCCCTGAAGGGTGCCCAAGGCCTTTCCACGCATCCACAGCATCAAACCTGTGTTTATTTTTATTCTTTCATGACTCTTCCAGAGGGTCCGTGATACATGGACATCTTGTGCCAACAGCTAATGAAATGTGTGTCTGTATATTCTTAGGTTTTAAGTTTTTCTGTTTTAATCTCTAATACAGGAAAATATCAATGAATATGATGAAAATAAGCCAAAATTCTCTGAGGTCATTAATTGTTTTAAGAGATGAAAGGGATCCCAAAAACCAAAAGAGAGAAAAAAAATTAAGAACTACTAATTAGATAGATAGATTAGATAGATGCAGACAGATTAGATGGATAGATACACAGATAAATAGCAGACTGTCAATTGATGATAGGATGGATAGATACATAGATGGATAGATAGGCAAGCAGAGAGTCAGATGATAGTTATTCAGATAGGCAGACAGATAGTCAGACAGACAGATAGACAGGCAGACAGACAAGTAGACAGAGAGACACTAGAAGTGAGAATTAATGGCACGTTTCACCCCTTGTTTTTTCTCATGCTGATTCTTCTCCCAGGTCTTCCACCTCAGGCACCTCTAAATCACACATGTGCATTACTTAACCTACTATTCAAGCATGAACTTGAGACAACACGGTAGCTCCAGGAGTTGGCATATGGCAAAGCTTTAGCCCTCAAGGACATACAGAAGGCAAGCAGGGTCCTAGTCAAAAACAGACTATCCAGCACAACGTGAAAGGCTCTGACGTGAAACAATCTTATTTATTCAGGGCCAGATTTTAAAATGCATATGACTATCCCATACTCAAGCATAATTTGATTCAGAGATTCAAATTCTCTTTATCTTCCTTAGATTTTTGTCCAAGGGGAAATTTAGCTTAGAATGATTTGCATACATAATAGTAGACAATGTACTGACAATATCATGGTTTATGACTGATGGGAATAGGGAATTCTCTTAATAAAAATGTCAGAGGAAAAAGAATCACCATCACTCTGTTTATTCATTCCCATGATGACAATCATCAAAGCTCCCTTTTACTCAACATTTGATATGCCCAAGATTATATCTCTGGGTACCAAGGCAGTGAAAGGAATATATTCCCTGGAGCTGAACAGATCTGGGCTTGACTATTTCCTAGCTGAGAGACTACGCCAAGTTTATCATTTCTGAAACTTAATTCTTCATTCAGTAAAACAGGGATTTCACAGGTTTGTAGCTCAAATAAAGCAAGTCATACAAAGACTAGCAAATGATAGTAAGTGCTGGATTTTAAAGATGTTTTTTAATACTTCAACAATCCAACATAAGCTACATACTTCTTTCTGTGCATGTGGTATTAGGGATTGAACACAGGGTCTTTGCAGTGAGCCATTTTTATTTTCTATTTTTATTTTCTGTTTTGAAGTGGGATCTCACTAAGACACTAAATTGCCCAGACTTGGTTCAAATTTGCGATTCTCCTGCCTCAGGCTCCCATAGTATTAGGATTACAGGCCTCCTCCACGATGCCCAGCTAGGCATCCTCTTTTTCATAAAGGTGAAATAACTGATATTAAGGCATATCCATAATAACAGACACACAATAAAGGATTTGGGGGGACAATACTTATATGTGGATATTCATCATGAAGCTTCCTGCAATAATTTGAGTATGAACCCTCCTTACAGGACAAATATATTCTCTATCAGGCACTGATTCATTCAGTACGCACTTATTGAGCAAGCATTAGAAGGCACCAAGCACAGTAACAGACAAAAGAAATACTAAAGAGAATAAATCAAGTCTCCTGTCCCCTAGGAAATTCAGAGTCTAGTAGGGAAACAACCCCTGGGAAAAAGTTTGATACAGGGCAATAAAGCTTTGAGGGCCATGCTCTAGTGCTATGGGAGCACTGTGAGGCAGGTGAAGAGCCTGTGCATGGTTTGCTACCCACCAAGTCCTGCATTTTAAGCAAGCAACAACTCCAGGAAGTTGACCCTGAAGGACCCCCTTCCCACCATTCCCATAGGCAAGTCCTCAGTTCACTGAGTTTGCTTTACATGACAGAGAAGAGACTGGTGCTTTCTAAATCCATGAAAAACACTTGGTTACCACCTCTTTATTTTTATATGTGTACTTCCTTTTAAAAACTTTTACAGCCTTATGGCTTCATTAGTTCTATACATTTGAAGGGTTTCAATCCATTTTGATGCTCTGTGATATCTCAGACCACTGGGAACCCCACTAAGTTGACATCTGTGTCCTTATGCAGTGACCCCAGGTAGTCTTTGATAGTAACCTTTTTGCTTTAGTGAATAACAACACAGTCCAGACTCATCTTATACATTTCCTGCCTGTATATGGAACCAGCTATTCCTGGCAGAGGACACATTTTAGAAGGAAGTGGTGGCTTTTTGTAGGAGATAGTTCACTGTGGCATGAGTATTATTGCTTTTGAGCCTGTTCATTAGAAGGATGAATCATTCCAGAAGTGGCCACATTTTTGGGGTGTCTCCAAGTGCAGCTCAGTGATTTCTTACTACCTAGAACCTTCCTTTTCTAATAATGTCATCCATGAGGGAATGTCTTCTAGAGGAGTTACTCTGCAGAAATTGAAGCTAAAAGAAGGAACAACTGAAATACATTGCTCTTTCTCTGGTGGATAACTCTTACATTTAACCATAAACCAGGGCATGTGGTAGAAAAGGGACAGGACCTAGAGTTTGGAAAGCCAGTTTCTGATGAGAGAACTGGAAAATTAACATTCACAGGCATCAGGCTTCCTGGAAATTCTCCCTCTTTTTTCTCTCAGGAGGTCACCCTGATTCCATCGCTGCTGTGGCAGAGACCTGAGCAGAGAGAGCTGCATCCTCACGACTTCCACCTAAATAAAACAATGATTATGTAATTATCCGGGCTTGAATCCAATGTCAAGGGTTGTAGACTAAAATTTCCAGCCCATTCCAAGTTAAAATTATATAGCCCTGACCTCTGAATTTTCCATGACAACCAAGAAAGACAGTAATTTCCAATTTGGGGGAGCAGCAAGCTACCTGTTCACTCAGATTCCTAGATTAATGACCCACGATTCAATAATTCACACAATTATTGTTTTATTGGGGGTAGGTAAGTGAAGAGCAGCATTTTATTTTCCCTTATACTACCCTTCAGGGTAGCTATCACTACTATTCCCACTTTGTGATGAGGATTCTGAGACTCCATAAGGCTGTAGGACACAGAGTTGTAAAGAGACAATATCAGGCCCAAATCTGTCTGACTTTGAGGATCATGCACTAAACCATTGCTCCTCAGGAAATAAGTAAATAAACATCTTTTCTCCAGATGGTACGTCTGAGAGTAGGAGATGGAAACTGGCCACTAGCTTTTGGCTGGGCAGAAACCCTGTTCACTACGGCAGGATGGATGTTCCCAGGAATAAGGTGAAGCACAAGGCTGCAACTTGCTTATGACCACAATGACCGAGGTGATCTGTGGTACCAGATCCTGACAACAAACTCCTAGCTTAAGGAAAGTGCATCCCTTTCATGCACACGGATATGGGGGAAACAATGCCGTGAAAGTGCTTTATACTCGGTTCTGCTGTATTTTTACACATCACGGACCCAAATTTAGCATAAGCTTTTAATACATGGATCTATTAAAAAGCTTCATGGTCCACTGTGCCAGTGGAATTTTCCTTCTGACTCTAATGAGCTATTTAAATGCAGCAAGGGCTATTTTGGAAACATCTTTCATCATTTAAGTGCGCTATATGGTAGAATTTCTAAATCTCAATAATGCTCCAGCACTGATTGCTCCTCCTGGTGGGAACATTAAATATAAATGTATGCACAGCCATGGAGATCCAGAGGATTTCGCTTACATAATCCTTAAACCAAAGGACAGTGGGGATGCAGCTGTCCTGAGAGAGAGGTTTTCTCCTAAGATTCTGCTCTTTGCATGAAGGTAACTTTCTCGGGTTTCTTTTGAATTTAACTTTCATTTCTTTTACCCTTTTAAATAATCTCATCCTACAAAGAATGGGACAGTACATTAAACAAGACTTAAAAGGTGACTGCATGAAGACCAAACATGGAAAACAGACTTACTGTGTCTAACTATTTCAACAAGAAGGAAAACTACACCTAAATTTGTGAAAATATGGCAATCTTTCACTGTGGAAGTTTTCCAATATGTAGTAAGTTGAAAGAATAATGAAATATAATGAATCCTCATGTACATATCATCCAGTTCCAACAATCAGCAACATTCTGCTACTCTTGTGACATGTATGACATGTACCACCCTTTTAGAAATTTTTAAATGATCATTCTCTCAACAAATTTTATTACCATAGAATTCAAGAGCGCTCTGAAATTTTGATTTCGTAGCAACAGGATATAAAGCGCTGATAACTCCTGCATCTTGTGGTACCCAGCTTAGACTATGCCAACCAGCAGCATCTGTTCCATTTCAGAACTACTCTAGACAGCTGCTCACACTTGCAACAAACCAAGGTAGGCGAGTGCTCATTGCTAGTGAGTCAGCTCTAAGCAATGTGAATGAATATTTGCTCTGACATCTGCTGCATCCTTATGAAAAAACAAGGTCAGGTAGAGATGGAAGGGGAGGTCTGGAGCTGCAGCGATAAATGCAGGTGGGAAACCACGGCCAGGAACATGAAGGGACATACCTGATCCAATGCCACATGTGCCAATGCCAAGGACGCGAGGTCACAGACCCAGGCTTTGCTTCTCATCACTATGATTTTGTTATTATTATGCACCTTACACATCTCTTTAATCTCCAACAGGACAGATCTTTTTATCCTCAATTTGCAACTTAAGAAACAGAGGCTTAGAGAGAGATTGGATGACTTACTCAACAGTGTTCAAATTAGAAACCAAGTCCTTTTGATTTCAGAGCATGCATTCTTTTCCCTGCAATATACTTTTCTTCCAGGGAAGACTGACCCAAACATAAATGCACACAATCAATTAGTAAAATCCACACCTGTTCCAAATCTCTGGAGTGTTAATGGATGGAGTAATCACGCCTGTGCAATATTCGTTTAATAGCTGAGATTATGAGGTTCCTTAGTAGCTTTACAATCATTTTATTGCCTTAAGAGAAAACATAAATCAACACATGCTGGCCTACATGTGAGGCTCCTTGCCATTTATAGCAGCTCAGACCACCTTTGGGAATATGGCACAGCTCTGAGGGCCAACATTTCCTGTGCAGGTTGGACAGGAGGTTTGCCCACAATGACTGCTTAATGCCATCAAAGACCAATCTTAGCATCGCACTGGAAGGGCTTGGGAAGGAGGCGCTTCCAAGGGAAGCTGTCAGCTCAAACTCCATGAGATATCAGCAGAGTTTACACTAATTAATGAAAGACTTTCTGATACTTAAATAACAGTTGGTTCAGAAATGAAATGGCAGGGGATTTGGAGAGATTTTGATAGTTAACTATAACCTGAGGCATGCACCACGGGCTGGGCAATGCAAAACAAAATCCTCTGAACTTAATTCTTTGAAGAAAATACTTAATTAACAAATTTTTGAAATAATGAGAGAAAACTTCAAAAAGGTGTTGCAGGATGACCCTTTGATAGACTAAAACACTATGCCACATGTGTGCCAGCACTTTTGGCCCACTGCATAGACATTTGTAGTTACTGTGACATCCAACAGTGCCCATTCTCTAGGCCCTAAATTATAATTGTCATCTTAACATTAAGCCCCACTACAGTCTACAGTAATCACCTAAGCTTCTTACCTTCAAAATTCTGAATTTCAAAACAGCTTATTCATTATTATTAAAGATCTTTTTTCTATAATATCATCTATCTTATCCCAAGTAGTCTTTCTTCCTAACTTTAGTTGTGCATCATGCTCTAAAACACTCAGATATAAAAAATTCCTTATTATCTATCTTAGAACTCTGAGAGGCTGAGGCAGGAGAACGATGTTCCAGCCCAGCCTGAGCAACTTAGCCCAGCCTTAGCAACTGAGGAATTTTTAAAATTTTTGTTTAAAAATTTTAAAAGGGCCAAGGATGTCATTCAACATGAAGGCATAGGATTCAATTCCCAATACTCCCCAAAAAGAAGAAACAAGAAAAAGAAAAGAAGTAAAAACAGGAACTTCAAATATATATACATATATATATATATATATGTGTATACATATATATATTAACACATACATACACACAAATGCATACATATATTCATTATTCTGCTTTTCCTTCTAGACTGCTCTGGGTAAGCAAAGGCCACAGTGATTTCCTAAAGGTCTACGCTTTGTACCAGCTATGTTAACAGCACCACGTTCAAATGATATAAAAAAAAAATTGACACTGTATCCTACTTACATTCCTCCTTGAGTGTATTCTATGCTCTCTCTCAGTGTGGGAGCTGCACTGGATCAACTGGTATGCTTATTTATCGGGTAGAAACTCCCAGATAATCAAGAATGGCAAAAGTCAGATGATTTCAGAAAATCTGAACTGGCTTCTATTCTAAAGGTTATCCTTCATTTACTTTTCAGACCATCATTATAAAGGATGCTGATGATAACTTTAACAAATATTTTCCTGAGAGTGAGGCCATAGTTGTAAAATTTAATTAGTGGTTTCATGGGCATTGAAAAATCAAACACCCTTCTCTATAATCTGTCCTGCCTCACAGATCACTACTGCCTAATAGATATTGGGTCAAATAAGAGAAGAAATAGAAATTTACTTAGAAAATATGAAAATAAAGTCTACAAAAGTAGGTATATTAATTCTTTAGAGTATGAAGCCCTATAATTTGTTAGTAATCAAGTTTAGTTTCCATGAATAATTGGTTTACTTGGTACCAAACCTAACTACAAAATACAGTATTAAGAGAGAAATCAGATCACTGAAGATTCAGACTATATAAAATGCAAGTGTGAGCACGTTGTAAAGAATGCTTGCTGCGATTTTCTGGAATACACACATGTGATTGGTAATGGGTTGTGTCAACTTGACTTGAGTCAGAACTGCCTAGCAGATTAGTAAGCTCTCAGTGTTTCTGCCGATGACAGACATGTAGGCCAGCAAACTAGGGGAAAAAGACCCACCCCAGATGCGGGTGCACCAACCAATAGGCTTTTAGCCTGGAAAGAATAAAAAGGGAAAGAAGAAGGAAGTCTGCCCTTTTTCTCCAACGAGCTTTAATCTGTGCCACTGTTTTTGGATATTGGTCTCCAGTTCCATCAGCCTTTCAGTGAGGACTCTTCAGCCTTCCAGTGCAGATTTTTCAGGCTTGGAACACAGATTCTTTGGCTTTTCAACAGGCTCACACTGGTGAATCTACAGTGAGATCCTAGGCCTTCAATATTCACCTGCTACAGGATCCTCCAGCTCTCCAGTAGGTAGGTAGCCATTTTGGATTTTTCTACCTCTGACTCAGCAGGTGGCCATTGGGTCTCCTCCCCTTCTGATCTTGTAAGCCTACCTAATAAGTCCTTTGTATAATCATAGATATAGGTACATTATATTATCTAGATATATTACATTGGTTCTGTTAGAGAATGCTAACTAATACAACAAGTATGGTCAACCCACAACTCTTGGTCAGATGTGGCATGACTGCCAAATCGTATCTAATTCTCATACCATTCCTCCCCCATCTCTGAGCACCACTGAATTCTTTAATCTATCTCTCCAACCAACTCTCATCCCAATTATCACCTCGGAGCTGATGTGACTTTAAAGCTCACATATAGGAAGAATATGTATTTTATACACTTCTAGGTAACTTTTTAAAAAGTGCCAGAACATTTGAAGGCTTGTTTTCTAGACTATGTCTATCTAGACCTGTAGAATCAAAACAGCTGCATCCAAATCAGAGAAGGCATGTCAAAGATCACATTCTCACCATTTTTATTTATTCCATGGCAATAATCTTGTACAATACTGTTTCTGCCCAAATTGAAGATGAGGTTTTATCAAATCAAATTGTCACTTCAACATACAGACCTTGTATTTAATTGTTGACCCAGTGCTTCATACGAGACAGCCTTCAGTTATTGCCTGGGAATGAGAACATTCACTGTGGGGTCAGCATCACCTCAGCTAGTGCCCTGCCCCATGTCTAGAGTGGGCACCATGAACACAGAATTGCAAAAGGAGGATACCGTCACAGGCAAGATTTTGTGGATCACTAAAAACAATTCAGTGGGTGGCAATCAGGATGAAGCAAAAATAACAGACTGTCCCACTGGGTTCTTGTTGCTCGGAATAAAATTTCCAGGATCAGGCCTTCAAAGAGTGCTTTATCTCAAATAACCCCGATAGTGTCCAAGTGCCCTAGGAAACTGAGCTAGGCACCTGAAAGGGGACTGTATTGAGAACAAGGACACCAAAGTCAAAGATGCATATGAAAGGATAAAAAGTTTCATGAAGTGTAAAAATAGAAAAGTTTTATCTCCAAAGTAAGATATGGTTTAATATGAGATTTTTAAATATACATTAATAAGCTAATATACAAATAGAAGCTGGCCTTTGAATATTTTAACTACAGGCTTAAAAATTCATATATACATAGGAGGATAGAAATTTGAGATTTGAGACTGAATTTCATGAGTTGCCTTGTCTTCAGGAGAATATGGTAAAATATCATTTTCATTTTAGAGAGTGCAAAATATACCACACAGCTATTTGCTCAAAGAGAGGAAGTCAGTACCCAGATTGATCTGTGTACAGATTTTTTATGGCTAGGGCAAAGTGTTGACTCAATTGCCTTTGGGATCTACCCAGGGGATTGGTGGAGCACACTTCTACGTGAATCTGGGTGAGTCATGGAAGCATAACCTTGGTGTCTATATCTGGTCCCTGGCACTGTTCCCCTTCTCTGCTTCCCAGCCACCACAAACTAAGCACCTCTATTCCACCAAGCCTTTCTGCCATGATGTTTCTGCCTTGGAGACAGTGGACCATGGACTGAATCTCCTAAATCAAGAGCTAAATGAAACCCTCCTCCTGTAAGTTGTAGGTATTGTATATTGTGCCTCAATGGTTCCTCACTATTCCACAGACCTCATCCAAAAGTAACCAGTGTTTAGCCTTGGACCAAATCTCTGGCATTCTTAGCCTGGGACTAAATTATCGGGTGTTTTCTGACTACTACCCCGAGTTCCAGGAAGGTATCGCAATTTCCAAGTAAAAATCATCCCAACCCATTCTTCTCAACCACAAGAGAATAATTTACAGATCTTAGAAGTCCTGTTATCTTTAGTCAGAAAGAGTCCAAAAGTATGGCAATTCTCCAGGGTCCCCACAAAACTCATCATCCCCTGACCACTACCAGCAATAAACTCACAATCAAACTATTGAGAAGTTGAGGCTGCACTCTGTATACGCCCTCCCTACCTCTTGTCTTCTGTTCACTGCCCTAACTCCTGTGCCTGGGGACAACCTATCCCTAAGGTCTTTCTAAGCCCAGTGGCTCCATTCAACTTTCTCTGAGGTCCCTCACTGCATATATGATGTATTCCTCCTCCTCACCACCATAACCCTCTCCTCAGTCATGTTTGAGTAGCGCAAGAAAGGACTTTGGGTCACACGATTTGGGGCCTAACAACCTTGGAGTGTAATGACCTTGGGGAGGTCTAATGACCTCAATTAGCACTGAGTGCTCCCCACTGTACGATTCTACATACCTATGGTGATCTTGAACCAGTTACTTAAGCTCGCTGAACCTCAGTTTCCCAAACAATAAAGAGACAATAGCAATGCCTACCTCACAGTTGGTTAAATATGGGTATAAGATGAGGATGACGTGTGGTCTCTCAAAGTCACCAGTGACTACTAACATTGGATCTCTGATCATTTTTTTTTGACACTCCTCTTGTAGTTTTTTGTTATTGCTTTGTTCTGTTGTGTTTTTTGTTTGTTTTTGATAGTGGTTGGTTTTGTTTTGCTTTGTTTTTGAGCACTGGGGATTGAAACTAGAATCTTTGTACTGACCTACATCCCTCACATTTTAAATTTTTTGAGACAGGGTCTTGCTAAATTGTTAAGTTACCCAGGCACGGCTGGAACTTGCAATTGTCTTGCCTCAGCCTCTCAGAGTACTAGAATTGTGCGCATGCACCAACATGCCTGGCTGGCTTCTTATAGTTTTTTGTGAACCTGTGCTCCTTTTCCCTCTAAAGCGCAAGTTATTCAAGTGCGGGCATTTTTTCACTACTTCCCTTTAAATCTTACAAAGTACCTGGTCTCACAGTAAGGGCCTAATAAATACACTGGCTAAATGATGCAATGTAAAGCTTTCTAAAGGAAGAAAAACATAATGCATTTTAACAATAGGGGAATAACAATTATCTTGTATCTGTGGAAGGATCTGCTAGTGAAAGGCATTTTTCTCAGTGTAAGAACATTTCCACTAATTCCTTTTGATAGTTTTCAAAAAAGAAAAAAAAGAAAAAAAGAAAGAAAAAGCAAAATCTCCAGGGACTCCCAGCACACGCTAACAAATGAGTGATCAAAGGGAGCACCACTGAGAAATTAGCCAACATTACATCCACAGCTCCAAAGGATAACAAGCAGTATTCCCGGGTGGCTCTTAGATTTAATCAAATAAAAATATTAAAGGCCCTGTAATTTTCTCTTTACTGCTCTCCATTCTGTTATAGGAGCTAACTGCTTCTTATAAAAAATAGCAGGTGTTCATTTGCTGAATTATTCCATGGCTTTGCTTGGGAAAGAAGAACGCCACCTTAGGTCTTGCTTGATGACATGCTTTGATTAGCTTTCATTTCTTCATCAGCAGACATTTCCAGGGCAGCTGAGGTGGCACATTCTCTTCTGAGCCCTGGGGACACTGACGTGAACACAGTCAGAAGTCCTTGCCCAGCGCTTGCATGCCACAGGGGGCAGAAATAATAAGATGACACCTAAGTAAGTGTGTAGCTGAACACTAGGAAAGATTGAGACACAGTAACGAAGGCAGACAGGCAGGAACAGAGAAGGCAGGGGGTTGAGTTGTGGGAAATGAGGTCAAAGAAGGAAGGAAGAGCCAGAAGATAAGGGTCAATAGGATGCAGCTTTACTCCAATGACAAGGGGAGCCATTGAAAAGTTGTGCAAAGAGCATGACGTGCTCTGGCCCTATACACTGACTGCCCCTCATGTGGAATAGTCCAAGGCAGAAGCAGGAATCCAGGTTGGGAGAAGTGTTCAATGCCCAAGTGAGAGTGTTAGAGACCCAGGTCAGCAGAGAGGTGAGAAGTGGTCAAATTCCAGGTACTGTATGCTTAGAAAATAGTGCAGCCATGATTTATTGCTGGATTTCAAGTGCGCAAGAAAGAGAGAAGTTAGGGTGACCAGGTTTCTGCTGGGAAGGTATACAAGATACACAGATGATCCCAGTGCGTCCCAAGATCCTTCCAGGTGCCTCTTGCAATGGGCCCAAAATAAACCACTGCTTTCACCCTGAATGCTATCTATCTGGGGGCAACAGCCACGTTTCTTGCTTGCTGATCCATGGAGCATTGTGCTGGGTGCTTGGAAAGCACGTAACCCATGCTAAAATCCCACGAGTTCATGACGGTTACCCTATTTTATGGGGAAGAGGCCTGAGATGCAGCACAGGTTACCAATCCACCAGGAGAGAAAGCAAGACAAGCACAGCCACATCTTCACATTTCAGTAGACAAATCAAATAGATTATTGTGTGGATGTTTCTGCACTTGGTAGAAAAGAAAACTAATAATCTGGGCCAAACAAACCTGCATCTCTAATTTCCCTGACGGCCAGGGCAACCCTCCTAGTGAAAGAAACACATAAGCACTTTTAATTCTCAATGATTTCTAGATCTTTTTTAATGAGCAACATTTTTTTCAGTCATCCTAAGGTGATACAGAAGCAATCAAAGAATCAAAGAAACCTTTTAAAGAAATATAAGGCAGGGATCACAAGTACATCCAAAAGCAAGAGCTAGAATGTGAAGGCTTATATGTATGGTTCTGTACGTTGCATACTAAGTGGGCCACAGAGAAACACAAATGGCCTCTCCCTGTAGAAGCGAAACTGAAGCAAGCAGCCTGCTAGCAGCCACTGATGAGTTCATGGGCAAATGTGCTGTAAGGAGTAGAGCATGGCTGGAGGTGCTCAAGGGGTCATGACCTGCCAGGGTGCATTCTGGTCCCTAGATCCTCCCTCCTCTTTCTGCTTCCTTCCTGCCATGAGGTGAGCAGTTTTACCCCACCATGCCATTTCTGCCTTGGAGCCGGCCGATCACGGACTGAACCCACTGGAAACTGTGAGCCAAATAGAGAAGCCAAGTCTCCTTTTTAAATTGTGGGTGTCAGGTGTTTGGTCCCAGTGATGGGAAAGTGATCAATGCACTCCATGACTGCAGGGCTCACTGGCTGTGCTCTACACAGTCCTGCTTGGAAGCAACTGCTCCCTAGGGCTCCATTCTTGGGTGTCTTCCTTCCTCTCCTCCATGCATCACCTGGGCTTCCTGTTTCCCTTCCCCAACAAGCAGAGTGGTGAGCACAGGTCTCTGGTCCGGGACTTGGGTTCACGGTGGGAAGTGCCAGGAAAAACAAAGGTCATGCTTAAAAACAAGGATTGTATAGATTAAAAAAAAAAAAAAAGTGGTATCTATACACAATGGGATGTCATTCAACCATAAAAAGAATGAAATCTTGTCACTTGCTGGAAAGTGGACAGAAATTTAGACCACCATGCTAAGCAAAATAAGCCAGATGCATGAAGTTAAATATTGCGTATTTTCTCTTATATGAGAAATCTAAGTGACAAAAGAAGGAAGGAAGAAGGAAGTGAGAGAGGGAGGGAGGGAGGGAACTAGAAGTAGATGCTTAGAGAAAGGGAAGGGAGAGAAGATAGATGGTTTGAAAAGGACCAAGGTATGTGCCACATCCCCAGAATGAACATCACTATTCTGTGTCATAAACATTTAGTAATTCTTTAAAAACTCATATAGGGTCTAAAGTGTGGTCAGAGGGACCCTGCAGCCAACAGGACAGGCCCTGGCTCAGGTGCCCCTGAATAGAAGGGGCAGCAGAAAAGCCAGCAAAACCCAGATACACAGGCAACACAGTAAAGTAGGAATTGTCACAAAGAAATTTAGGTCAAACGTACACCCAGGTGTTGGGAAAAGCCCAACTTCAGCTTGGACATGAGTAAGTGCGAGGTATGCATGTGCAAGGTTTGAAAATAGCTGGAGAGGAGGAGGGAAGCTTGTCTGTGGGAGAGATGTGTCTACGGTCTGCCAGAGCTTGTCCACCGGGCAGCAGGGTGGCCTCCTCCAGCCTCTGGTCTCAGGGCCAGCACACAGGACCAGCCCTTTACATGACAGTCATGAACCCCAGGAACTTGACAGCTTCTCAGGAAAATCAAGCCCAGGCAAGACAGGAGAGGATTAAAGCTCTCCGTGTTACATAGAGACCCTACCAACCAAGACAGAAAAGTACAGTCTCCACACCTCAAATATTTAATTGGGACACTGTGATTCACATGCTCAAAAGAAACTGAAATTGAAGAAGAGAAGGGGAAAAAATGGTACTGGGGATTGAATCCAGGACCTTTACATGGAGCTACATGTCCAGCTTTTTTTTTTTAAATTTCTAGAGAGGTTCTTGCTAAGCTGCCCAGCCTGAGTTCAAATTTGCAATCCTCCTGCCTCAGCCTCCCAGAGTGTTGGGATGACAGGCATGCTGTACCATACCCAGCTTATATCTACTTTCTCAAACCAGAAATCAAAAACTGTCCTTGGCCATTGTTTTCACCCACCCCATCAACCAAATCCTGTCAACTCCACCTCAGACAGACCCCTGAATTCTGTGCACTGCATCCACCCCTGCCAGAGCCCCTGGGCAGCCCACTCTCTCACAGGTCCCTTGGCTAGTGCCTTCACATCTCTGCTTGTGCCTACTTGTCCCTCCAGCCCATGTCCTACAACATGACCCAAAAGACTGCCACACACTAATTCTCACATCTCCTCTTGCTTCAATGGTTTCCCCTGACTTGAAGACAAAGGCCAACATCGTCTCACCACAGCAAAACTGCAGCAGTCACTGAATAAAAGAAAAATTCCATTTTAGATCATTTCTAAGTATACTGCTCTACTTGCAGTCTTAGAACAAACACCAGAGCTGAATATTAAAAAAGTATAGTCCTTGTCAATCACCAAAGTAAACTCAAGAGGAGAAAACCCAGCATCCCTCTCATCCTATGGTTTTGATACAAGGAAAATAAAAATTTCAGGTTCAGAGTCATTCATTTTGCCTATCTCTGAAATCATAAATGATCATGAGAGATACAATCAAAAGAATTTACCCAAATTTTTATCTGTATGCATATATATAATCAGATTTCCATTTAGCAGGAATTCATCATCATCAAAGTTATATTTTATGAATTTCCCCTAGCAGAAGAATGGGAAAATGTTCATAACAAAGCACTTTGGTAGTCATACACTCTACCTGGATAGCTCCAAATCAGCTCTGTAACTAGCAGCTCACGGTAAAATACATATGGTTTTTACATAGCCAATTATGAATATTCTAATTCAAGATCTATGCTTTGAAGTGATTCATTATCTATGACTTCTTAAATAGAATTAAATATATATTTCTCATGCTTAGGCAAATTATCCTTTTAATTTTTTCCACAATTAAAACACATTTTTATCACGTCTCACAACCAGGAGCAAAAATTATTCCTCCCAAATACTGAGACTATTCACAGAAATTAACACGAGTCTTAAAAACACCCACCCCATGCCACCCCCAAAACTCAATAGAACATAATGGCACCATATGCTGTGAATTCTCTTACAATTTGAAAATATCAGTCTTGTCTATGGTAAGTTTTATTCTTGCTTTGCTTTTTATGGTACCAGGATCAGAAAGTTTTTCTCACCTTTCATTGTCATATGTGTTTGCCTCAATTCTCTTTTATTATCCATAGTAAAAATATAATAACACAATACTTACATACAAATCAACATAGTCTTTATTCTAGCTGTGAGCTTATTTTTGCTTACAATGTACACAGTAAAGTTGATGTCATTTTTTTCCTCAAATGATGATCTGTTAGGACAAATATACTTGTTGAATAACCCCTACATACTTTGAACTTTATTTTTTTTGTTGTTGTTGTTGTTTTTCCGGTATCAGGAATCGAACTCACGACCTTGCACTTGCCAGGCAGGTGCTGTGCCGCTGAGCTAAATCCCCAAGCCCCATACCTTGAACTTTAAATTTCAACTTTTTATCATTTTCCACTCATTCATCTATTAATGTTTATAATATTTTATATCTGACAAGATAAAGTCTATGTCTTTTCCATAAAATTTTGATGGCTTAAAGTCATTCATTCTTTGCATGTGTAGCATCTTATACAACAAAGTTTATTTACTCTCACAAAAATTTCCAACACACAGTATAAAGTTCGTATCTTATTGTCACCCCCTCTCTTATTCCTTGTTTTTGTGATGTTATTTTCCAGCTTTTGTCTTGGATTCATCATGCAAGAGTTGTGTTTATTTTATTGGGCTTCTCAAAGAACTAACCCTAACTTTTCAACTTCATTGTATTATTTCACCATCCTATTCCTTGATGGCTGCTTATTTATATCATTCCTTTCTCCTTTCATCCCTAGGCTGATTTTCTTGGGTTTTTGAGGAGAAGTTCAGTTTACTTCATTTCATCCTTTCCTGCGCAAACAGAAGAGCATCTAAAGTGCCTGCTTTTTCCCTGAGTATAACATGGCACATATCTCAAGACTTCACTGGGTAACGTGCTGTTGCCGTTCACTTCTACGAAGCATCCAAGGGAAGTTTTCATGTCTTCTCTGACATAAGTTACGTAACAAAGCTCTGCAACTTTTCAAGCAGTCGAATCGTGATACACTTTTTGAGTTATGTTTTTATTCTTTCAGTTGTGGGGAGAATGTGGGCAGTGTGCTCTCTGCTTTAAACAATGTACTGAGATAAGATAATCTTTATTATTTCATATAGTACTACCCACATAAATATTCTTGAACACGCTAGAAAACAGAATATATTTTGAGTTTAGAAGACAAAATAAATTACCCATGGTCTCCAGGTTGTTGATATTCCTAGTTTATAGGTCACAATAAGGCATTTCTGTCCTCCTGTTTGTATAATATATTCATATATCTGTATAAGCTGGTTATGTTCATACACATAACATTATGTATTCGGTCTATACCAAGTACTTGTATTACTATTTTTCATTAATATTAAATGAGTTTCAAATGTTCTAAAATATTTAAACTTTAAATTTTGTATTATTTTAATAGTAAGGGTAATTAACAAATTTCATATAAATGAATTAACAAAGTTCCTATTTTCAATACTATTTATTCCAACATTCTACTATTATAAATTTCCCTGTGTAAAGAATTGATATAAAAATCCTTATATCTTTTTATTTTCTTATAAAACATTCCTAACAGTGAAATTATTAAACCAAAGACTGTAAACAGTTTTAAAGATAAGACATTCTGATGCACCCCACCAGGGAATAATTAGTTGAATTTTTTTCCTTAATCTTTGAGAATTTAATTAAGTAAAAGATGAAATCTCAATTTAAATGTATTCTTTTCATTACAAATGAATCTGAAATTTTTCATATCTTTATAAATCATTTTTATTGCTTCTCTTAAGACCTATCTAAGCCAATCATTGCTCCATTTTCCTGTAAAACACAAATATTTTAACTGACTTTTAAGTCAGTTAAAGAACTTTTGGGTCTTTAATAAGAAAAGAACTCATATATGTTGCAAAATGTGTTTTATTGACTTGCTTTAAATATTATTTAATATATTTCTAATAAACTTACATTTAAAAATTTTTATTGGTGAAAATGAGATCATTGTTTTGTTATTTTTATGCTTAGAAAGCCACCCTCATCACAAATTTACTAATGACAATCACCTTCGAACTCCATATCTAATTTTTTTTCTTTTTTGCAATGCCACCAGCATGCAGGGCAAATGCTCCATCACTGAACGACACTCCCCGACCACCTGATTTCATTTTTTAAAATTATCTCAAAAATATTTGTTTGTGATATAAGGTAAAAAGACTTAAGTAATTCATGTCTTTCTCCAATCAATTGCTTTTCCTATGACCTACTGTTAATAAACTTCCTTTCACATGTTTCTAAAGCCCTTCCCTTTCTCATACTGGAAACTTGTGTGATGAATCTAATTTTGCTGGAGTCTACATTGAAATCTAAATTGTCAAATATGCTTATGTAAATCTGCAATACAAATGCATTTCTATTGGGATTCTTAAACAATTACCTCATAGTTTTAATTATTTTTATTTACAATACTTTAACTAGCAAGAGAATCAGTCTTCTGGTAACACAAAAGAAATCACAATATTAATATATTGTTTTTCATCTTCTGCTAAGATTTTTTAAATTGAGATTAAACTGGGAAGTGCTTTAAAAATATTCAGCCTTTTGGAAAGAACATAGTACATTTTTCTACACTTCAGATACTTTTAGAATGTCACTTAGTTATAGCTGTTTCCCAGGATGTAATTTTCTTTATATACTTCCCATCCATTGTTCAGAAAGATTGACTGGAGCCTGTTATTTCATTCTTGTGGTATTATAGATGGAGTAAGTTTTCCTCACCATCTTCTAAATACTGATGCTGTATAGTTATTTTGCTTCTTTGTCTCATATACTAGTGCACTACTTTTCTTACTTACTTATTTAGTAACATGAATTTTAGGTGGCTGTTTCAGTATTTCTTTGTACCTGTTTATCATGTCATATTCATTTGGCAATGCACACTACTTCCATTTTACACTTCTTTGAGCTGGCTAAAATTCCAGACCAGCATTAATACTGAGGGGCTCCTTTTCATATTCCTAAACTCTCACAGAATGGCTCAAATATTACCCTGCTCATCTGTTCATCATATGCTTCCTACTAATTTATTTTTTTGCCATGTGAGGGAAAGTGTATCTTTAAATCAGGAATGGGCAGTGAATTTTATCATGTACATCTATACAGCAGTTAAAATTATTACCTGACATTGACAATATTTTAGGCTGAATTATAGCAAAATGCCAATCTTTGACCATTTGATCTATCAAATATGGTAATTTTCTATGATTCAATCTAACATTTAAATGACATGCTAAATATTAAGCCACTTTTGCCCTAAAGTGACAAGAGATGACTATAAACAAGTATTACCCATGCTGGCACTGACCCAATGGTGCGGCATGTGCTTCTGCCAAATAGCGGACCGTAGTCAAAGGCCGCTGCAAATGACTACTCATTACTCAAATTCTCATCTTTTTTTTTTTTTGCAGCTCATTAGCACAGAGACCTCAGACTCCCTTGAGGCTCTTGTCACCCAGAGGCTGTCCTGTCCTGCTCCAAAGAAGCCCTTCCCACTGACTGCATGCAGGGCCACCTTCCATGCCATGCCCAGCCAGCACTTTCCAGATGCCATGGAGACCAAAGAGGATGCCCAGGCATCTGCACCCCACAGCCACTGTCACTGGTCTCCTCCCTCTCTCCGGCAGCAGCTGTCACCACAATTCACCTTGGCACCAGCTGGAAGCCCCAGGAAGCAGCTGTCTGCACTCCTCTCTCTGGATCTGTTAGGATAACACCCATTAAAACCAACCTCCCTTGGGAGATGAGGTCCAAGACTTCTGTCTCCTTTCACAATTAAATTCATTTTCTTCTTCGTTTGCTCCAACTTGAATCTCATTTTGCTTTGGGGCCTTTTAAATCAAATTGTTATTTTTCATCAGTGAATGTTTCCAATAGTTATGTTCATATTGGGGAACTGCTAAATATATGTAGCATATCCTGATCACTGTGGGTCCCACTAACCCTCCCTCCACTCTTTCCCCTCCCTCTCTGCTTGGTCCCTTTCCTCGTCTCCAAAAAGTTTGCCTTTCTGTTCCTTACCATCTCTCCTTTGTTTCATTTTTTTATTTACTCATATTGTAGGTATTTCTTACATAACAGAAACCACTGAATATTTAATTCTCTGTGTCTCACTTATCTCACTAACATCATTCTATCTCAAATAATATCCATCCATTTTCTTGCAAATGACATGATTTGATTCTTCTCTATCGAGTGAGGTCACCTTTTAATGCCCTGGGACAAAACTCAAAGGTGTGCTGAAATCATAAAATTTATAAAGTGTGAGCTCTAAATGGTGTCTTATCCATCTACTTATTCTTTTAAGCACAGTTCTGCTCCTCAGATGTTTGCTGCATTTAAAATAGTAACATAATCTTCCTTCTTAGAGCTCAGGTAGCGTAATGGAAAGACGAGGATCTGCCAGGAAGTCCCAGCTCCACAGTGAGCGCTACCTCTTCAGACTGCTGACAGTGACCAAGAAGAAAGCAAACATCAGTTCTTACACTTAGCAGATAGCAAGCATCCCCCTCACCCTCTCAGCTCTCATCGCTCGGTAATATCCAAAGTGAACCCCAGAGAACTGCTGAGCTTCTGTTTAGCTCAGGTCCCCTAAACAAACCTACAACTTCTGTGGGTATCAGTGTAAAATCACCAGCTCATTTTCTCTGTGGACCTGGAAGAAATTCCAAAGAAAGGTGGCAAAAGAAAGCGCTTGAAGCCTGCTGGTCATCACGCCACTGCCTTTGTCAGTTAGAAAATGACAGGAATAAACCCATGTGAGGGCGCCCCACAGCAGACTGCGCCATGGTGGCCAATGAGGAGGACGGGACATCTGTCCCAAGGGCTGTGAGGCCCATCCTGACCACTGCACAATCCTCTCAGTCCTTCTCCATGTGTCTCGGCAGCTCAGCTTCCTAAATCCATCTTGGAGTCAGTTTTCTATTTGCTGCTGCTATAAATCCCAGCAAACTATTTGGCTTAACACAAACTTCTTATTTGTCCTGAGCTCAGAAGATCTGAAATGGGTCTTACACTGAACCATCAGCACTGGCTCCTTCTAGAGTCTCCAGAGAAGAACTTGCTTCACTGCCCTCCGTGGCTCCCACAGGCTGCCCATGTCCCTTGGCTTCTGGCCCTGCATCACTCCAAACTCTGCTTCTGCGGCTACATCTCCTTCTCTGACTCTCCTACCTCCCACCTGCCTTTCAAAGGGTTCCTATGATTACAGTGAGCCCAGTCAGCTAATCTGGGATCATCTTCCTATCTCCAGATTCTTAATGTAATCACATCTGCAGAGTCACTTCCACCAGCTAAGGTGGGATATTGACAGGTTCTGGATCTAGGATGCAGACATCTTTGAGGCTCTGGTATTCTGCCTCCCAAATCTCCAAGTCCTTGAGAGGATGCATGGAGAACACCGTGTCACTTCTACGGTCCTCCTGCTAAGATCATGTCTCTGGAGTCATGAGGTCCTGGGGAAACAGACAGGACAAAGTGAAGATGCTTTACCAAGTCACTGGGTCTATGGTCTTCAAAACTGTCCATGTCCCAAGCCAATGAAAGGCTGATGATTGTCTGGGATCCAAGGACACTAACAAGATATAGCGCTGTAAGTGGCAGAAGCAGTGAATTCTGAATCAGATCTACAGATTAAATAATGGCATCATAATGAATTTTCTGATCTTGAATGTTGAACTACTTTACAATTTTTCTGTCATTCTGAACTTATCACAAAATAGAAAGTTAATGAGGGCTGAAAATATTGCATTAAAAATCACAGTAAAGATCACAATTGTCAGCCAGCACAACTAGCTGCTATATGCCTATATTCCCAGCACTCTGGGAAGCTGAGGCAGGAAGATTTCAAGGTCAAGTCTTGTCTGGTCAATTTAGTGAGACCTTGACTCAAAATTAAACAGTAAACAAATTAAAAGGGCTGGGGATGTCATTCAGTGTAAAGGCCCTGAGTTCAATCTCTAGTACCAGAAAAAAAAAAAACAAAAAACACAGTTCTCAAATCTCAGAAGTCCAAGGCAAACAAGAAAGCTACTTGAACCAGTTTTGAAATTCTTTTCTATTCTCTCAGCTTCCCTGGGACACCAAGAGGAGCCAAATTCTTCCTAACACATAAATGTTTTGGTAGTAAACTAGACACAAGTTACAGCTACAAATGTCCATGTTTCACAGTGGCCTAAAATGACAGTGTCTTCATTCCAAAGCCCTTTGACAATGCACTTGGAAAACCTGAAGCTACAGAAGAGCTAGGACTCCACATCCGTCACCACACAAGCTCTGGAACCCTACGTGCCTGGAGACTTATCAAACTCAGAGTGACAGCTCACAGCTAGGACCCTGCATTCCACAGTGCTAGCCCTCAGGCTTATCGAGCTGACCATCTCTCTAGCTCTGTGATACCTGCCTGAGGCCAACTGTTGGTGGCTCCCGAAGTGCAGAGTGCTACCAAATCCACCCAGTGTGGCCAGGCCCAGCACTCATCCTGGCAGCAAAAATAAGAGCAGAGATGCAGGTTTGACAAACCTGACAAAATACCCATCTGCGTGTGGGTGTGTGTGTGTGCAGTGCGTGACAGGCGATGCCTTTCCTCTTCAGTGGACACACGACACAGCAGAAAGGACTTAGGTTATCTGGCAGAAAGAATTAGCTCAGCAGGAGAACTATATTCTGTACTGATTAAGCTGCTGAATGAATTTCCACAACGTTTCAAAAATAGACAAATCAGTGTGACTGTGTCCTTCAGGAATGGCCTGGATAGTCGTGTGCAGTGACCACAGCTGGGAAAGATGATTGGCCTAGGGATTTGCATGAAGATCTTTCTAAATAAAAGAGGAGATCTTTGCACTGTCTCCGGAAAAGCACACACAGTACACAGATCTAGAAAATGAAGAATAATCACACAGTGGGAGGCAGCCAAATTCTAACTGCCAAAGGATGGCAAGACAGGAATTATGGCAAGAATGAAGGGCGAGGTAAAAAGGCCTCCAGCTCCCCAGACCTGAGCTTCTGCGAGCGCAGCACCCCCACCAGCTGGGGTTGGGGGGCCTCAGCTGGTATGTGGGGCGCGAGGCTGAGAAAGGAGACTGGCAGGAAGGAGGTGAGCATGCTTTGCCCAGGACTAGCATGGTGCAGCCAGCAGTGTGGGGTTCAAGTGTGGGGCGTGAGTTAGAATTCTGACTCAGTCACTCTTGGCTCACAGGAGTGGAACAGATGACTGCACCTCCCGGAGCCTTAGTTTCCTTGGTAACTGCTTCTTGAGGTTCCTGAGTACCGGAACTCAGTTTTTAAATTATTACCAGGAATCGGCTCCAAATAAGATCTGGACACCAAGTTAACGCCATTCACTCCTCTGCCTTCAAGGAGCTGACTTTGTCGGCTGAAGGGAATGAGGCCCATTGAAATTCCTTTCTCTTTCCTTTCGTTCTCTCCAGAGCACAGCATTTTCTTTCATTTTTTTCTAAAGGCTCTCTCTTTTTGGAAGTACAAGGTGACTACTCAAACTAGATAATCCCAGCGCTCTGGGGCGGTGAGGCAGGAGGACTGCAAATTTGAGCTCAGTCCAGGCAACTTAGTGACTCAGCAAGGCCCTGTCTCAAAATTTTAAAATTAATTAATTTATTTATTAATTAAAAGGCCGGAAATGTAGCTCAGTGTGAAGCCCCTGGACTCAATCCCCAGCGCCACTAAAAAAATAATAGTAATCTTTTCAATTTCCCATCCTTCATAAAAATGACGAAGGATGAACAGGTGACTCACGGTGAAGCTTGTGAATACTAACAAAGGCACAGTGGGAAGCAGGGGCTACTCAGCGCAGGAAAGGGGACAGAAGAAGCCAAGGAAGGAACTTGGATTGAAATTTGGGTGTTGAAACTAAAGGCAAGAGGAAGTGAGAGGGTCTGCAGGGAGCCATGCAGCCATGATGAATAGGATGATGGGAAATGGGAGAGATGAACTGCATTTCTAGAATATTCTACATAGCCTTCAGTGTGCTTCCCCTCTGGTCCCTCCTTGAGAAGCCTTCCTAAAGGCTTTTTTGAGGGTCACCCTTTGTTCCCAGGGAAAAACTAAAGGCAACATCTACTGAATTTTTCTTATTTTAGAATTGGTCCAATACCCATTTGGGACTTAAGATTTTGAGTCCCTTCTCCCTAACTTACTAGAGAAAGAACCCACCTCCAGGAGTGCAGCCTGGTTCCTCATATGCACTTAATCCTCGAGACTGTGCAGTGTAAAGAACATTGATCTCCTTACATTACGAAGGAAAAAAGAGAAACTCAGAGAGTTGGAAAAACTCATGCTAATGGGAGACACCGGAATCAAGGCCAGGGCAGTCTCCTCTATCCCATATGCTTGTGGGGCTTCTGTCTCATCTTCTGTTTCTGCTTTTTTTCAAATTATGATGAAACTTAATGTAAAATTCACTATTGCAATCATTTTAAAATGTACGGTTCAGTGGAGTTTAGTACATTTTGTTTTGTAACTATCATCACTGTGTAGACCCAGGACATTTTCATAACCCCAAAAGGGAATCCTGTACCCACTAGGCTGTGAGTCCCTATCACTCTTCCCCCTTCCCCCTGACCCAGCCCCTGGCAAACCCTGCTCTGTTTCCTGTACTTATGGACTTGCTTACTGTAGGTACTTCATATAAACGAAATCGCACCATACACAGTATTTGACATCTGGTATCTTTCACATAGCACCATTTTTCCTAGTCTAGGCCTGCTGTAATATGTACCAAAACAACGTTTCTTTTTAAGGCCCAACAGCATTTCATGTATGGTTAACCGCATTTTGTCATCCATTCCTCAGGGTCTGGACAATTGAGCTGTTTTCACTTTGGGGAGTTATGAATGATGCTGTTGGGAACATTCAGGTACTGTCATTAGTTGGTGAACATGGGAGATCTGTTGTAGGACCCTCACAGATACCAAAATCTGTGGATTCCCAAGTCCTTCCATAAAATAGCATACTACGTGCATGTAAGCTATACCGCTCCCATCCTCCCCTATACTATACATCATCTCTAGATGACTTACAAAACCCAACACCATGCAAATGTTATGCGAGTACTTGTTATACTAGTACATTGTTTAGGGAATAACGACAAGATAAAAAAAGAGTCTGAGCATCTTTTATACACAAGCTGCAGCTGGTGGAACCCACAATTGTGAAGCCTGCAGATACAGAGGGAAGATTGTACACAATTTTGTGTGAACACCTGTTTTCAATACCTTTGGGAAAACCCCATACTTGTGATAGCTCCCCTGCCCCCCTCCAAAGTGGGACTGATCCCCATGACAACCACTAAGCTTTGGGTATTTGACAAGGCTCAGAAAGTATTTGTTGATGCAGACAGCAACTGAGAAATGACCTACATTATCCCAACTGAAGCTTTCTCAATTTCATTACCAGTTTCTGGAGGTTCCGAATAATTATGTCCCCAAATACCAATACCAGAGCACCTAGTCAGCACTTAAAGTCATCTCATTTTCTTAACTATAAGCTCTCTTTTAACTACATTTCCAAAGCAGAACCTTCAAAATGCTAAAATATAATTCAGTGTATATGTGGTCATGCCTTACGGGTGCATTCCGATTTTCAAACACAAAGTATATCTACTTGAGGTTTCAAGCTACTATCAAAGAGCATATGGTATCAAAGGCTGAACATGAGAGGCCCTTTAGATGACCTGTAAGGCCACCAGTGAAGCAAGGCAGAGCCACCAAAGAGCAGAGGAAGGGAGGTGATAGACAGACCCCAGGAGGGTGTATTTCTCTCATCAGAGAACAGTGTAACCTCGGCTAGATCATATTTCCATGATGGCTCAACAAAACAAAAGCACAAGGGCTCTAGACAGCCCAAGGACTGTATTTGTATTGTATAGAGTCTTGGGGGTACTGAAAATAGGATCTAAGGTTTCCAACACCCAGGCCTTTGTGGGACTAACGCTGATGATATGAACATTGAATCTACTTAAGATTCCATGCATCAAGCTTTATGGAAATTATTACAAGATCGAATTTTCCTTTACTTTACACTTTGCTGCTATAAGTCAGCAGTTTTTATGGCCCCTCATAAGTCCCCTGTAGGAGCTGTTGTGGGCTTCCTTTGCCTAAGGCGCAGGCCTAAGAGATGGGCAGCATAGTAGGCATCAGAGCATGGCTCCCTGGGCAGCTTTCCCATGCCACACAGTCACCGCCAGATATTCTGCTGCCCACTACTGTATCTCCCTGCTCCTGGGTGTTCCCTTGTGTAAAAACAAGAGCAAAGCTCTCTCTCTTACTACGGTAGTAAAGATTAACTTAGACAAAGAACTGTGTGGCAAAGGCACTTTCCTTTCTTTCCCTTCATTGAGTAGCTCCCTGCCTTCCTAAAGGTCACTCTAACCTCCGTCTAGGATTTTTGAGTTTTGCAGCAAAACAATTTTCCTGATTAGTCCTCCTAAGCCCCAAAAATCTGAAAGAAGAAGAGCCGATTATTCTGCCTGTTCAGAATGTCCAGCATCTCCCAATATAATGATGCCACTAATTGTCACTACCAAGACCATTATCCACCATGACATCCATCAAGAAAAACAGACCCAAGGGCTCCTACAGAGAAACGGGGGGTGGGAGGGCTGGTCACGGCATGTGTCATCTGTGACACGGAGCAGTCTGGAAACATCTTCTGTTTGGCTTTCCTGTGCATGATAAAAATGCCTTAGCAGCGCAGCCTTCCAACACACATGCTCACCCTGCACCTGCAGAGAAATCCAAGTGAGGAAAGGACTGCTTCTTCCAACTAGTCCATTTCCCTTTAGAGAGCCCATACTCACAACGATCCTGCAGAACAGGTGATGAAGAAGATAGGTGTGTTCTGAGCAACCCAACCAGCAGTTTATTAAATGAGCTCTGATCTGTTTAGTTACTATATCAACTGTGCTTTAAGTAGTCAATGATAAATCACCATGAAGCAGAGAGTGTTATTTGAAGCTGAAGCAAAGCTTAATGCTTAAAGACCCCTTGGGCTCTCAGACCCAGTCCCATTGGCGGGGAAGGTAAGAGGATGGTGAGAGCAGGAGTACATCCTCACATTACAGGGCTGAGCAGGGCAGGCTGCAGAAATCAGCTCTCACCTTTCAGGCTTGGCTCAAACAAAGGGGAACTGTTTTCAGTGCCAGTAAAGGGTCAAAGATAGGATATGTTTGCATCATAAACAGGCCACAACCCCAGCTGGGAGAAGGGCTCTCATCTTCTATGCGGATTGCCTTTTATTTCTGTTTAACTCAGGTACACCTAAAGCCCCCTGAAGCTTATGTAAGAGGCACCTGCTTGGCCTCCCCTGGTGTTTGATCAGACCTAGATCTTCTCTTGCCCAAACTTAGCCTCAGTGCCTGCTGGCTGCCAGATGTTTGTTGGAACAACTGGCACACTGCAGAGTGCCTGAGGTCATCCCTAGCATCCCAGGACGATATGGGTGAGGAATCAGGAATAGGATGCTAAGCAGAAGAACCTGAGTCTAAAGCTGTGTTCTATACAATCTCTATTTTTGATATGTCTGTCTTTTTCAATAAAATTGGAGTGCTATGGTATAAATTTCATATACACATGGAGAGTGGTTACCCCAAGCAATAGATTGTAGATGCTATTTAATAATGAATATGTGCTATAATCTTAAAGTATCTATCACTAAAAATGGAAGCTCAGGTTCATATCACATTAAAATAACTCACAGTCACCAATTTCACCCATTCCATAATCATTTTCTAAAAACTTACTCTTTTCAAAATTCAGTGAAATGGGGAAAGACTATCTCCAGTGTCTTGAAGAAAAAGAAAAATCCACAGAAGGACACATATAACCAAAAAGCCAATTCAGTTAAATTTTTATTCCAAAATAATATAAAATACTAGACTTACATGATTTAAAATATAATACCTACTATGAATTTAGAACTATTTTTTTAGCAATACTAGGGATTGAACCCAGAGCCCAGAATCTTCACACTAAGCTACACCTCAAGCCCTTTTTTTAAAATTTTGAGACAGGATTTCACTAAGTTCCCCAAGCTAAGATCAAACATGTGATCCTCCTGCTTCAGCCTCCAAGAGCACTGGGATTACAGGAATGTGCTTCCATGCCCGCTAAGAACTTATTTTAACTTAAAATAACATATAGGCACTGTGTTCCACATTTTGCTTGCATTAAATACTAATCTTCTCAATCAGCCTTTAAGTTTTACAAGATTTACAAATGAACAAAGCCCTTTAGGAAGGCCTAATGACTTCTCCACAGCCAAACAAGTAATTGGAAGAGACAGAGTTTAAACTTGAGTGTCTCCATCTGTACCTGCTTTATTAAAAATAAATGAAAGAGAACATAAAACTTCAATCATACAGCAAATAAAAAATATGACTTAACTTTATCATACAGGCTGAGGGAGAAAAGAACCACAGAGTATAAGGACAGAGCAGAAGAAAGAGAGAGCAGAAAGGAAGAAGAGAACTGGGATGGACAGTTCTCTTCCATCTGCTGAGTATTTATAATACCCAATGCTGAGTATTTATCCAAAAGAACGGAAAATACGATCTTGAAAAGATGCTAGCACTCCCATGTTCGCTGCAGAATATATTCACAACAGCCAGAATAAAGAAACCACCTACAAAGATGAATGGATAAAGAAAATGTGGTATACACAAACAAGGTGATATGGCTTTTGCCTATGTCCCCCAAAAGCCTCCCACAGTCATAGGTGGGGCTTTTCAGCAGTGGTTGGATCTAGACTGTGTGATGCTGGGATTAAGTGTGTGGTGCTGGGACCAAGGGTATGCAATGACTAAATTAGTCCACTGACTGATTTGTCATAGTTCTGCATGTGGATAATGGAAGACCCACCCTGGGTGTGAGTGCTACCTGCCCTAAGGGCATGTAGCCTGGATAGAATATAAGGAACAGAGGAGGGTTGTTGTCATCACTTGCTGCTTGTTATTTTGCTGTTTTGCTTTCTGCCTGCCCTACCATGAACTGTTTCTGCCCTGCGATGTCCCTCTGCCATGCCACTGTGCTTTGGAGCCAGCCACCTATGGGCTGAAACCTCTACAAACTGTGAGCCAAATAAACCTTTCCTCTGTTAATTTTGGGTGTCAGGTATTTTGTCTCAGCAATGACAAAAGTAACTAAGACAAAAGGGATATGATTCAGCCTTTTAAAAAGGACATTCAGCAATATTTAAGAGTGTGGTCAAACCTGCAGGACATGACGCTAAGTGAAATTGGCCAGGCACAGAAAGTCAAACACAGCCGCTGTCCACTCACAAAGGGTATCATCTGAAATATTCCAGCTCACTGAATCAGAGCATAGATCAGTGGCTGCCATGGGCTGAGAGAAGTGAGGGAAATGAAACGTTGCTAATTAATGAATATAAATTTTCAGTTAAGCAAGATTAATCCATTCTAGAGTTTGCTATGCAATTTTTTCTCCAGTCAAAAATACTTTCATACACTTAAAAATGTGTGCAGAGGGTAATCTCATGTTAATAGCTCTTGCAATATTTTTTTACAGGCAGTGAACTTCTTTTGGAATGGAATCATATTTATTCTACAAAATTATGACTATCTGACTAACCCCATGTACACCGCTGATTCCTAAACCGTATGTCTCCATTGAGGAAGGCTCAGGCACAAGAGAAAATATCCTTTCAACTTCTGTACCTTGGATGAAACAGTAATTCCACATCTATTATTTACACCAGCCCAGAAAATATTAAAATCAGAGCTTAATTCCACCTGAGCCACAGGTTGTCTCACCTAAGTTTACCTGCTTAGATTATCTTACCTTACCTGCAGGTATCTCAAATATTTTTCTTGTGTACTAAACTCAGACAGAGTTTAATTCCCCATTTCAAAAATATCATTCATAGAAGATAATTGTTGAAACCCTGATTTTACTATGAAATAGCCTTGCCTGGTGTTTGATTTGTTGAAACCCTGATTTTGGGGCTGGGGATTTAGCTCAGTGGCAAAAGCGCCTGCCTGGCAAGCGCAAGGTCATGAGTTCGGCTCCCGGTACCGGAGAAAAACCAAAAAAAAAGAAACCCTGATTTTACTATGAAATAGCCAAATCATAAGAAAGATGAGACCAGCGTCATGGTTTAGATCTAAAATATCCCCCAAAAGGCTCATGGGCTCACGTGTTCAGAAGTGGGCCTTGGGAAGGTGATCATGGGAGCACTGGAATCATCAGTGGATTTGCCCACTGAAAAGTTCAGAGCTGAATATGATCTTAGGAGGTGGAGCCAGGCTGGAGATGGGTCACTTGGGGGCGATGATCTGGAACAGTTTCTCTCCTCAGCTCCTTCCTTTTCTTTCTGCTTCCTGTCTGCCATGATGTGAGCACCTTCCCCCTACCAGACCCTTCCATCATGTCCTTCCTTCCTTGGGACCAGCCAACTATTGACTGAATCCTTTAAAACCATGAACCAAAATAAAACCCTCCTCCTTTAAGTTGCTGGTGTCAGGTATTTTGCCTAAACAACAGGAAAGTGATGAGACACCCAAGGATTATAAATAGGATAGATTCCAAACACAGTCTGTCTACACAACTGAATAAAGTTATGTGACAGATGACCCCAGCCTAAGGATACACCTTTGACTTCTCATTTCCCTTTCAGGCCTAAAATTCTAAGCCTAAATTCAATAAATGCTCTGGTAAGATTTATTTTTGGTTTTGTTTTGGTTTTGCTACAAGCACTATGAAAATGCTACTAGTGTTTCAAAGGGGACTCTGGTGCTTGACTAGATGGTAAAGTTGGTATCTGGTTATTTGTTTGTTTGTTTGTTGTCCTGTAGTATCAGGGATTGAGCCATTTTTCAATTTAAAGACAATATCCCTTAAGTCGCTCAGTCGCCCACGCTGGGCTCAAACTTGATCCATCGACCTGAGGCTCCCAGAGCACTGGGTTACAGGTATACGCCACCATGCATAGCTGTTTAAGTCTCACCCACCCACCCAATCAAATCCTTTCCTGTAGTCTGAACAGCTTTTCTTCTAAGGCCCTCAGAAGCACGGAGAGAAGATACATCTTTCTATCTTGGTCTTAGCTAAAACTGGCTCTCTGCATGAAGGGGAATCAATCAGTTTTAAAAAGGTTCTGTGGGTCTTGCTGCCTGTCACTGAGGATGAGGGCCCCAGCTGCCTGTGAGGTCCCTGAGGGCAGGTAGATGAAGTCAAATGTCTGTCTCTAGCTATGGGCCTAGGGTACCTTGCTAGCAGACCTGACTGCGACCAAAGGAAATGTGTTATGTGCCAGATTTTCTCAGTTTAAACAAGGTGCTTCCTCATTTGGCCCACATAGCTACGTGGAATATATACTTAGAGCCTCTTTTTTGTCATCTATTCTAAAGGAAGGTTTAAAACATACAAATATAGCACAAATTTGCCACCTTAAGGACACTGAATTCAAAAGGAAATAAAAATAGCTACCATCTACATTCTATTGAAATACTCTATACTGTGCCAATACTTAAAATATTAGCTCTGATTCTCATGTAGGCTGAAAAACTATAGCATCACAGTCTGCATTTTATTATGGAATCTGGTTCAGAGAGACTTGCCCAACACTATAGAGCTAGGCAGTGAGATAGTCAGGATTTGAACCCATCACTGGCCAAATCCAAAGCTCTTCCCACCAACCAGAACTCCTTTCAAACTGTTGCAAGTGCCTCCTCACCACAGCTTACAGCTTATCTTTTACCAGACAGCTTTTCTAAAGGGTCACAGCCAGTTCCACATAGAACCCTGATCATGTCACCAGCATCACCTACTCCTGGTATACAAGGGGTGATGGAAAGACATAAAAAAACAAGCTTTAATTTATTACAGTAAAAGACACATTGCCAAGAAAGATAGGATAAGTGGGGGAGTATTCTGAAGGAAATTCATGGCAATGTATCCTTTACTGAAATAAAACTTTTAATTTAAAAATTCACTGTATCATGATTCTGGGTCTTTATCCACCTTATTTATCCACAGGATCTGACACTGCACAACTTCCTGTTTTCCCTCCAATGTCAAAATGACCATGAAAGGTCAATGCTTTGAACTGATTCAAGACATCAAGGCAGCCACAACAGTACAATGAAAGATACTCACAAAAGAGAATGTCTAGAACTGCTTCAGAAAGTGGCAAGAATGATAAATGTCCTTGCAGCAAGGGAGAGTATTTTGAGGAGGATAAGTGGTAATGTGATTTCTATTGTAACAACTTTTTTTAAAAAATTTAAACATTTGCTGTATCTTTTACCGCACTTGGTATGTCCCAACCCAGGCAGACCATTGACATCACAGTTTAAGAGGAAATACCACAGGGGTCTGACCTCAAAGCCATCCACAAATACACTCTCTTGCTGAGGTGTCTGCCTTCCAACTGATTCAGACAAAAATACCTGCCAATGCCTAAGGAGGTCTTATCTAAAGAGATGAACCTTTTCAGCAGATAATATGGATAATCTCCAGTAAGCAAGCATCTGCTCATTATCTCCGGTTCTGAACTGCGAGTATCTTCCCACTGTGTCTGAATCATCTCTGCAACTCCCAAAAGCTCCTGTCTACTTCCATCGTACACAGCCTCAGATAGCAGGCTGCAAAATGCAATGAAAAAATAAGTGAATAAATGAATACATGTTTTTAAACTGAACTGTATGAAATTGCTGCTATGTAACAATTTTTGACTGACCAAAAAGGGGCAATTTTGAATGGTTCAAACCAAATTTTAGGACACAGGTTTAGCTTCAGGAATAAATTACGCAGAGAGTAGCTTCTGCAGTGACAGAAGTCTCTTGCTTTCTCATGCTTACGTAGCCTGAAGGCCACAACAGCTCCAAGGTACAGAGGACCAGGGTTCCCCTTATCTCACTTTCCTATTACACTTAATGCATGGGATGGTAGGAATCCATCCCCCAGTCTAAGGTCATAGTTCCGTCTCCCACCAGGGCATCCGCACGCAGGCAGCAGAGCAGAGAGAAGATTAAGCCCTAGAAGACATTGCACCTCTGTGTCCATCTTCCATTGGTCAGAATTTAGTCACAAGGCCACATCTAGCTACAGATGAAGCTGGAAAACATCACTTTTAGCTGAAGCGCCACATCCCAGCAAGAAATGGCCTTGTGCTCCGAACCAAAAAAGGAGTCATTAATATTGGGAGGCAGCCTGCCGCCTCTGCTCTGTAACAAGGAAAGGAACTGGAGTCATCACACAGTGCCGCAGAGTTTCTATGATGGACCATGTAAAACTGAAGAGTTCAGAAAAAAACACCTGGGAAGATGAGAATAGTTACTGAAGTGAGCTTAAATTAGGTGGAAATCAGAATTCTTAGCATTTGCAAGTTGCTAAGAGACAAATATGGACCGCACCCTAGCCTCCTGATGACCTAGGAGACCTCTGCCCCTGTAGAAATCTGCCCTTGGCCAGTCAGGTGGGGCACACACATCCATGCTTTCTCTCTTCTGCCCGGAGTGAGAGGTCATGTTCCGGCAGCACATCTTTCTCTTACTTATCTTGGTGCTCAACACAGGATGAGCAGTAAAGGTTTTGTAAGATGCTTATTCTTGTAAGAAATTAAATGAACTCAGATCTCAAAAACTATGATTTTTCCAAGAGATCTGCTGAGACACCAAGACCCCAAGTACTAGTGCCTTCATCCCAAATCCCAAAGGGCTTTGATCATATTTATTAGGCTGCTTTAATAAAACTACCATAATACTACAAAGAAATGGCTGTCACATCAGTTTGTCTCGCTTTATGAAAATTCAATACTTTTGTTTTTAAACCCCTGGCAACGGAGAGGTTCCAGGGATACAACTAACATGATATGTAAAGCAATGAGAGACATAGAAAAGGATAAAACCTAAGAGTGGTGTCACCAAAATGGCAGAGTAGAAGCAATAAGGCTTCATACTTCACCACAGAAAACCAAACACAACTCTCCAGTAGCAAAATGCTACCCAGGGGCCTGGGTATAGCTCAGTGGCTTGCCTAGTGTGCACAAGGCCCTGAGTTCACACCCTACCTCTGGAAAAGAAAACCCACCATGCAGAGTGTTCTAGAAACTGAAACTGCTTAGGGTACTAGAACACTCAGAATTTCTCACCTACCTCCTTAGAATTTCTTAGCATGACAAAAAACCATGATGAACATTGCATTGTGAAGTCATAAGCCATTTCAGAAAATATGGGCTCTCTGAAACCATATTTCCAAAATGAAGCCCAAACCATATTTAATAAGGCAAGTAATCTCAAGCTAAGTGCCTTTTAATCTTTTCCTTTCTAAAGCCTTTTCCAATCTCTTCACCTGTAAGACAGATAATTATAGATCTACTTTATAGGTTTATTAAAAGTTAAAATGGGTTAATATGCACAAGTGTAGCTGGGAGTGGTAGAGCACACCTGTAATCCCAGCACTTGGGAGGCTGAGGCAGGAGGATCGTTGGAAGTTAGAGACCAGCCTGGGCTACAAAGTGAGTTCAAGGCTAGCCTGAACTGCACAGCGAGACTCTGTGTCAAAAAAAAACAAACAAACAAACAAAAAAAAAACAACAATGCACCACTGCACATAATGTTCCTTAAAAGGTAGTAAACACCTTATTCTTAATGCAAACAAGACTGGGTACAAGAATTAAGTTTGCCTCAAGTGCAAACTTACCATCTTTTCTGTCTATCTTTAATATTTCAAAGGCCATAGAGAGAAATAAAACCTGGAAGCCCAGTTCTCACGGAGTCCTTGCTCCTATAGTGATAAGAAGTTGCCCTCTCCTCCTGGACAGCCTGGCAAGCTCTGCAGCAGGAGAACAAAGGAATGAGGAAGGAAGTCTTCCTCACCATGAATAACAGGAAAAGATGCAACAAAGGCATCCCAATTATTCTCTCTCCTCCCTTTGAAGGGGGCGAGGCTGTCCCCCGTTGAGCACAGCTATGTCACCATGGCTGCTGTGTTGCCAGGGAAAGAAGACTGGAAGTTTAGATTCTCCATGGTACTTCTGTGGTGCAGACATAGTTAGATGTCACGTGGGGAAACTTACCAGATTGGAGGAGGGGCCAGTTACTGTAGCACTGACCACGTGACTTTGCAGTAAGGATCAGATATGAGTGCCCAGTGTCACTCCAGCCAGATGGTGGGGAAATGCACAGGGGCAGAAAAAACCAAGGTGAGGCTGAGCCGCTCAGAGCAACCCATGCTACTTGCTCTCGCCTATAGCCAGAGATGCAGAGTTAGGCAACCACATATACCTCCAGGGGACTAACCCCCATGGGCACAGGACACTGCTCCCTGAGGACAGAAGGCAGAAGATGGCACAACAAAGAACCCCTGCCACCATGAGACCATCGACACCACAATCTTCCCAAACCCCACCAGCCAATCTACACACACCAGCTATACTCCATACACTTCCTCTACACATCTGACGTGTATGTGAGTTAAAAGTGGTGACCAAACTCCATCAGCCCCTAATTTAATCACCAAGTGTTGACAGGGTCCTGAGAGAGAACCTTCCCTATGATAAACAGACCAGATGATCAATGGACTAGAACAGAAGATGTAGAAACAACTCCAAACACTCAGCTACCTTACCTTTCACAAAGGGACCAAATACCTTCACCGGAAGAAAGATAGCCTCTCTAATAAATGCTGCTGGGGAAAGTGGCTATCCACATGCTGAGATTGAAGCTAGATCCATATCTCTCATCATGCACTAAACTAAAATCGAAATGGATCAAAGATCTAAATATAAAAACAGAAACACTAATCTGCTAGAAGACAGAATAGGTAAAACTCTTGAAGACACTAGTGTAGGCAAAGACTTTAAGATCAAAACCCCAACTGTACAGAAAATATTACAAAACATCAACAACTAGGATTGCATTAAATTAAAAAGCTTTTGCACAGCAAAAGAAACCATCAACAGAGTGAAGAGACACCCCACAGAATGGGAAAAAATTTTACCAGCTACTTCTCAAAGGACTAATATCTAGAAGGCACAAAGAACTCTAAAACTCAGACCACCCAAATTTAAAGACGCAATCCAAAAATAGGCATCTGAAGTGAATAGATACTTCTCAGATGAAGAAATACAAACAGCAAATAAATATATGAAAAAATGTTCAACATCACTGGTCATTTGAGAAATGCAAATTAAAACAACACTGAGATTCCATTTAACTCCAGAAAGAATGCCTATTATCAAGAAACCAACCAACGGGGCTGGGGATTTAGCTCAGCGGCAAAAGCGCCTGCCTGGCAAGCGCAAGGTCGTGAGTTCGGTTCCCGGTACCGGAGAAAAACCAAAAAAAAACAAAACAAAACAAAAAGAAACCAACCAACAACAGATGTTGGCAGGGCTATGGGGAAAAAGGAATCCTTCTCTACTGCTGGTGGGGACGGGAACTGGTACAACAACTACGGAGGTCAGTATGAGGATTCCTCAAAAAACTAAAACGAGAGGATCCGTTTGACCCAGTTGTTCTCCTTCTTGGTACTTTCCCAAAAGAGTTAAAAGCACTATACCACTGTGATATATGTACATCGATGTTTATACCAGCACAATTTATAATAGCCAAATCTTGGAAACAGCCCATATGCCCATCAACAGATGAATGAAAAAAGAAAATACGGTTTTTATATATAATAGAGTACTACTCTGCCAAAAAGGAGGATACAACTGAATCATTTGTACGTAAATGGATGCCTTCAAGAACATAAGTTTAAGTCAATAAATCAGGCAAACAAGTTTAAATATCATGTTCTCTTTTGTGAGAAACCATAAGGGTAAATAAAGGGCAAAATGGAGAATAGACTTTGGGAAATAGGAAGAACATGTTCAAATGGGAAGGAGAATAGTAGGGAAGAGGGAAGTGAAGGAGAAAAGGAATTAAAAAACAAAAGATGGAAGGAAACAAATCACCCATCCTTAATCCTAGCACCCTTAATCCTCCCATTGCACCATGAATCAATCACACACTCTAGATTCAGCCACCTCTGAAAAAGGCCCCCATATGACTGCATAAGGCTTTGAAAGAACATCTAGACACAGGTCATAACATGCCATGTTCCATCCTTTATTTCAGCTAGGAGGCTCTCCCCAGAACTGAGAAGATGGGACGACCTGACCTTGAACTTTGAGCCTTCAAAGAGCCTAATACACCTTTTTCCTTTATAAGGAACTCAGCCTCATGTATTATGTTAAATCACCAGAAAACAGACTAATATATCCTACTAGGTATAACCCAAAGAAAAAATGGTTTTGTCCACCAAAAGACATGTTTAACGACGTGTACAGAAGCTGTATTTATAAAATGCTGCAAACAAACCAAATACCTGTTAAGTAGATAATGGAGAAGTAAATCACAACATATCATACAGTGTTACACTATTCGCTGATTTCAAAAGAACGAACTACTTCTCCATCCCTCAACATGAATGAGTCCCACATACACTGTGATAAGCACAAGAAGACAAATGAAATGAACTTAAGAGTTAGGATTAGAATGCTGGCCACTTGGTAATAGGAAGTAAGCAGAAGAAATGGAAGATGAGCTGGGTAAGGAAGAAGGGAGCCTAACTTCATTCTGGAAGTGCTCTGTGACCTCATCTAAGTGGCAGCAGGCAATATCAAATGTACATGAAAACGTACCCAGTTGATAAGATCATCACTACTTTGTGCATGTGGGTCATGTCTCATTCTAAGAGCTCCAAGAAAAGTCTTTCTATCTCAATCTACAGAAACAAATTCTATGGGGGTATAGCTCAGTGGTAGAGCACTTGACTGCAGAAGCAATCTCTAGTAGTGAGAGAAGGGTTATCAATGTTACCTTGATCCCTCAAAAAGGCCACCATGTAGCCAAACCTAGAGAGTCTCATAGAATGCACAGTGGACCCCTGGCCACCTTTGATACAAGTTTCCTCCTCATTCACCTGGGCAAACTCTACACAAAGATCTCCAGCTGCTATAAAGGTGTACAACTGGAAAACAGTAGGTAGAGTAACTTGAGGACTAAATTAAGAGATTTAACTATCCCTTAAATAACGGATAAAAATAATTATGCTAAAGATATGCAATGAGAATCCTGGGCTGGTGGAGAGCATGCACCACATGCTCATGTTGGAAATAATCACAATACTAAATCCTGAGCAATGTAGATACCCTGTCATCAAGGAACAAGGACAATGACCAAAACCAGACTGACTCTGGTACTGAGGATCTACCATTCACTGGTGACTATATTCTCCTTCCTGCTCCTCTGGGAGGTTTGTGGAAAGATTTAAGCCAAAAAGCATGTACTTAGTACTTTAGACTCACTGATGTTTAAGCTTTGTAAGGTCCAGATCTTTTTTGAGAATCCACTAAAAACCATAGGGCCCTAAAATATGCATAAAATATTTGGAGGTGTCATATATAACACTTGATAGCTCCTAAACAGGGAACTATAAAACTATTAAAAGGACTGTAAAACCTCCTGTCAATAATCTAGCCCACGTACCAAAAGCATGTGTACATTTAATTACAATAAGGCTAAACACTAAGTGTTTATATTTTGTTTTTAGCTGGATCATATGTGAAAACCCATTAATAACAATAGACACTTTCTACTAATAATTTCCTTTACCATTTTAACTGAGCTAATGAGCTAATTATTACTTAACAGGTCTCACTTCAAAAGAAAATACATTATTGAAACATGCAGTAATTATAGGGGTAATGGAGAAAATGGTAGAAGTAGATATTTTTTGTTTATAACTCATTTTAGAGCCATGTGATGTAAAAGACAACTGTATAAAGTATTTTTTGTTTATAACTCATTTTAAAGCCATGTGATGTAAAAGACAACTGCATAAAGCAATAGTTAAAATCTTGTTGGTAAACATATAATATATAAAGATAGAGCTTGTTTAACAATCACAGAACAAAAGAAGGGAAGACAAAATTTTGTAGACTACTAAAATTTAATTAATTTAATCTGAAGTAGATTGTTACACATTACAATGTTAAGTGTAACTGAGAACAATCACGAAGAAAACAACTCAAAAGGTAGCTAAAAGAAACAACAAGGGAGTTAAAATGCCACACTAAGGAACAAAAAGAAAAAAGACATAAATGACAGATATAAGTTCTATCTTTTAGGTAATTACATTCAATGTACATCAATTAAAGAGCAGTAAACATCAATTAAAGTCCTGATGTTTCCCTCAGTAAACATCAATTAAAGGGCAGAAAATATCAAAAAGGATTTGCAAAAATCTAAAGACTGTCTATAAGAGATGTAATTTAGAGTCAAAGACACAAATGAGTTGAAAGCACAAGGATAGAAAGGATATAGCATACAAACAGTAACCAAAAGAGACCCGGAGCCTACTACACTAATAACAAACAGAACAGACTAAAAAGACAAGCGCTGGTACTACAGACTAATAAAGATACTTTACAATGGCACAAAGGTCAATCTAAAAAATAGATATAATAATATGTATCTAATAAGCCAGTATCAAAATACATGAAGCAAAGCTGATCGAATTGAAAAACAAAATAGAAAATTCAGCAATAGTCAAAAATCCCAATATCTTACTTTTAATAATAGAACAACTAGGGAGAAGAACAAGAAGAAAACACAAGACTTGAGCACCATAAACCAACCTGCCTTAGCACACATCTAGAAAGTACTGCACCCAACAGTAGCAGAAGGATTCTTTAACTATACATGAAATATTCTACAAGATAGATCATATAGGTCATAGACTGAAAAAAGCCTCACCAAATTTGAAAGGATTGAAATCACAAGGAAGTATGCTCTCCAGCTACTACTGAATGAAACTAGAAATCAGGAATAAGAGAAATTTGGAAAATTAGCAAATATGTATATGGAAATAAAACAACACCCTTAAGTAAATGAGAAGAAATCACAAGAGAAAGGAGAATGTACTTTGAGATAAAGGAAAATGACCATGCAACAGACTGAAATGCGGCTAACTCTGTGCTTCTCAGAAGAGCTTATATTGAAAGAACCTATATTAAAAGAAGAAAGTTGCTAAAAAATAGTAACATAAAATTCTACGTTAAATTAAACCAAACTAAACCCAAGAGGAGCAGAAGGAGAAGAGCAATAAAGATTCTATAGGAAATAAAGGGACCAGAGAACAGAAAAACAACAGGTAGAAATTGCTCAGCCATAAAGCATTTTAACTCCCTTGTTGTTTCCTTTAGCACCTTTTTGAGTTGTTTGCTTTGTGCTTGCCCTCAGTTACCCTTAACACTGTAATGTGTAACAATCTACTTCAAGTTAATATTAATTAAATTTTAGTGGTATAAATTTATGTTAACTTTTAGTGGATAAATATACGTTATTTGTGGAAAGTAGGTGCACCTTGAAACTGTAACACTAAGTGAACTAAATCCAACACAGGTTAACTATCACATGGTTTCTCTTATATGAGAAACCTGAAGTATAAATAATTTAAAGAATAAAAGAAAAGATGATAGGAAACAGACAGATCTTTTGCAGATGGGAAGAGAACCTAAGAAAGAAGATAGGAAGAGGAGAGAAGGGGAAGTAAAAAAGGACTAAGATTCTAGATGGTTATGTAACAAAGCAGTTGCTAAAACTGCAACAAAAAATAAAAGAAGAAGAAAAAGAAAAAAAAGAACAACCAAAAGTTGGTTCTCTGAAAAGATTGAGAAATCTTTAGCTATACTGACCAAGAAATTAAAAGAAAGACTGAAATTAGTAAAACGAGGAATGAAATAGGGAGCATTACTACAGACCTTACAGAAATAAAAAGGAATATAAAGGAAAACCATGTATAATAACAGGGCAACAAACCGGGCAAACAAGCTTGATAAAATGGAAAAAACACAAAACTACTAAATTCTTACTCAAAACAGAAAATCTAAAAAGGCCTACCACAAGAAGTTTTATTAGCAATGAATAATTTCCCATATATAAAAAACCCCAGGCCCACACTGATTCATTGGCAAATTATCTCAACATTTAAAACAGAATTAATACTAATCTTCTAGAAATAAAAGAGGAAGTGTCATTTCCCTGTTCACTCTAGAAGGCCATTATTACTGATTCAAAAACCAGACAAGATATTACAAGAAAACTATGAAGCAATGTCTATTGTGAGTATAGAAACTTAAATCCCAAGAAAATACTAAAAGGAAAATTCAAGTTCCTACAAAATGGAATTTCTTCCATACTGTATCCAAACCCTCCTCTGAGTTTTGACCAATCTTCCCACTAAGCACGTTAGGCAATCTAATTACTATTCAGCCATCCTTTAATAAAACATACAACATCAATTTAATTATAAATAAGTCCTTCAAACTTCCCCATCTCTTCTTTTTACCTACTAAAAATAAGCAGTTTTTTTTAAGCCAATTCTCTCATGTTACTGCACTTTTTTGATTGCTGCATTAATCAGCATTACTTCAAAATTATAATGTTTTTATAGAATCCCATGACACAGAATCCAGCCTTCCATGCTATGTAACATTCCTAAGAAGGAAACCATTTGGATCTCTATTTCCAGAAAACTGACTGATTTTTTGAAATTTAGCAGGCTTCTTAAGAATTTTTTAAGAATCCCATATACTCTTCACCTTTCTGTCTCTATTATCTTATAACACTGAACTAGACAGACAAGTTCATAACCATCACAGCAACTCAACCATACACCATTTTTAAAACTAGTGCGCTTTGGAAATTTTACTGTGACTTAGAACCACCTAAGAAATTTGTTTCATCTGTAGTTCTCAAGTCTTGAGAGATTCTGATTTGGTACATTTGTAACTAGTTCCAGGAATATGCACTTACCTGGTCCACTCCTCAAGTATTTCCAACCACACAGCCCTGGAAGTACTTGTTTTTTAGATTCCTTCTCTGCTATACAAGAGTAAACATGGACCAATATAGATCCCCAGGAGATTCTACAATGTAGATCTCAGTTTCCAACGCATTGTGCAGTGGTCCCGTCATACACAAGTATTTTACAAAGAAAGTGAAGAACTCTACAAATCATTTTCCTAAAGACATGTAGAGAAAAATCCACTGAACAGAAAAAACGGGAAGAAAGTAGATATTGGGCTATAGAAATCTGAAAGTAGAGGCAGGATTTCTTGGAAATACAGCTCAAATATTGAGAAATTATAAAGAGGGTAAAAGGCATCACCCTGCTTTTCAACTTCTGGTCAGTGCTACCAGAGTGGGGAGATCCTTCCAAGGCCTGGACCACATTTAAGAGTTTGAAATCACTGTCAGGTAAAAGAGAAGACTGCTACAACCAGAGTCTCTTCCCCAATTTAAAATTCTTCCTATGCTCCACATTATCTCAAGCTGACTAATAAGTCCAGGATCCCTTCCTGCAAAATAATCAAAGCAATGCCCATAATCACCCATAATAAGTTAATTAAATGTGAGTTAAACAAGAAGACTCCAAATGCAATCAAACCTTTTAAAGACAAGGCGCTTTCTAGAAACGTGACATTTAAGAATTTTTTTATAGAGAGAGGAGAGGGCCCTGCAGACAACTTCCCACCCACAGAGTGGCAGTTTAGGCTAGATGCATTTTTTTAATAAAGAGGGAGAAAAAAAGAATTTTTTATAATGACTTTCACTTTTATTTTGAAATTCTGATGGTGAAAGATAAGAGACACTCAACACGCTCATGAACGCAAAGTGGATTTGGAGTTTACTGCTGTTGTACAAAGGAGTTTTTGTCTGACTGGCAATTCAGAGGCTGTGTCAGCTCTGAACCAGCTGAACCCAACTCTGTCACTGGGGCAGCTATGCCCAGAAGGACCCTCCAACATGTGACAGTGAAATCTAGTCACGCTAAGGATGGATTGCCATTACAGTAAGCCATTCTAATTAGGATCCCCTTTGCCTAGTTATATATCCAAATAGTGGAAGAGGTCACACATCAGACCAGCATTTATAGCTAGTATATTTTACTCTACCACTCTCATTTGTGCATAATGAATACAGGCAAAAAGCCAGAGGTTTGGAGTGTTTCCTGACTCCCGAATTCACCCATCTTTACCTCATCCCTCTCACCCGATGACTCTGGTGCAACCTTAGAATCCCACCTTAAAATCTAACTTTGGGTAAAAGTGTCCAATCTTCTCCCTCTAAGTTAGTTCCCCAGTTCCACACCAAACCATATTTTTCCCTTACAGAATCATTACGATGGTTATTTGATGAATAACTAGGTAGTTTCTTTCCAGTGTGTGCAAAGATGTGTCTCTCCACTAACTCCTGCTGGTCTGTATGTGCAACCAAGGCAGCTTGGTTGCATCCAAATTGTTGGTAAAATGGTGACAACAGATACACCTAACAAGGTAAGTCTTCCCTTTTAAAATACACGCATCTGTGAAGGGCAATAAAATTAGGGAGGTCTGCGTCTAGCAATTGACTTTCTCCTATTAGATTCTCAATAGTGACTCTAAATGAAAGAATGAAACCAGACCACAGAATAGATAACTATCAGAGGATACGAATTTAGCATCTTTTACTCAACAAATGTTAGGTTCCATTTATGTGTGGGTCCATGTGTATTTTCAATCATTATAGCCACTTCAAGATAAAAAATCACATATATGCTTATTAATACATTCAATTACTATGTGTTTAAATTTGTCCCACTTACAGACTAAATTTTCAGCAAAATAACTGTATCAGAATAAGATGAAAATGTGCCAAATGGTGGTTTTTCTGATTTTTGTACATCTGTTCTAAGTAGCTCCTAGGTAATCACAATCAGTATATCATTATGGCATAATAAATATTTTAACACTAAGATCTTATCTATGCCTTCCTACAAAATCCTTCAAATAAGAGATATGCTCAGTATCTGTGCAGGAAGTACAACTATAGCCAAACAAAATGTTTAAATTTAGATTAGATTTTGAATCCACAGGAATCAAGTCTCAGCATTTCCACGTCGAAAGTCAGCCCAATGGATGTGTTCTCAGAAAGTCCTGATTGCCATCACTTTGATTTTGCATGATGCTATATACATAGTCCTATTATCATCCTCCATGGGTAAGTTCCTTGAACTTTGTGTAAACAGCATTTTCATTCTGTGAACTTTAGCCATTTGCTGAGAATGTCAGGGAAATTACACCTGCAACACAAAGAATGCTGACATCCTTCATTGCCTTGCAAGGAGCCCATCAGCCTGCTTATTTTCTCAGGACTTCCTCGCAGAAGACTCCTACTGTAAGTGGCTAGAAAAATTTAAAAACTGTGTTTAAACAATAAGGTGGAAATTCCCAGATTTTAAAAACTCACACCAGTATATTATTTTTCAAATGCTCTTTCCCTTCTCTAGCCATCCCTTCCCAAGGTGCTTTTGTTTGAATCTTTATCACCTGTGTGTATGTGAGCATATACAATCACATATGTGTAGGATTGTATGCACGTACACACACAAACACAGAGAAGCACAACTGGACTGAAGTGGCCCAACAGAAAGTCAACTTGGGGCTGGGGATTTAGCTCAGCGGCAAAGCGCCTGCCTGGCAAGTGCAAGGTCGTGAGTTCGGTTCCCAGTACCAGAGAAAAACAAAAAACAAAAACAAAAAAAAAAAAAGAAAGAAAGTCAACTTATAGGAACAGATATCATAGGTCTTCTAGGGGAGTGTATTTCAGATTAAATATTTTGAATCAGTTTAGTATACCCCAAGCAGAATTTTCCTCAAAGTGGAAGAATGGAATGGAATAGAAAATGCCAGGCACAGTATATGCTGAAGACTGATCTCTCCTAACTTGGGAACCCTGGCACTATGGGCAAACCCTCCAGAAGAGAGGAGCAGCGAGTGAATGCACTCAGGTAAAGAGAAACCTGCTAGGACTCTCACCAGTGGGGCCCATGTTTTTGGACAGAGATACCTGTCCTCACCCTAAGACCCAGCCCAGGGCACTACTCTGCTCCCTGTCCTCTGTAGAGTTCACCTGGGGACAAGTACGGCAACTGAATGCTGGACTTTTCTGGGGATCCTGGTCCATGAGGACATAGGAAAACCACTGGCTCCTGTGGAGAAGAGAACCTTCTTATGTTTCTGAACTTTTCCAGAGAGACAAGAACTCCAAGGAGCTGTGAGAGCTTGTCATGATAACTGATGGGACAGAGATACTGTTTAATTTGAACATTCAAACATATGAGACCTAATTTTATACCAAAAGTAAAGCGGGCTATATTGTTTATATAAGAATTTCAGCTACTATAAGTTTTACTGGTCCATAGAAAAGTTGATTTTTAAGATGTGATTTATGGGACACACACATACACAGGCTGTAAAGGAGAATGGTAACTTTTAATAAGATTAAAATCTGAGTTTCCTATAGTTCTGATTCCCTACTGTACTCATTCTTGAGAAAAAAGGATACATGAGCTTATGTCTGTTTGTGTGGAAAATATCTGGAAGAATGAAACCTTAGTCATATGAGAATGCCCCCCCCAACTTTTATTTGTAATTTTGACAGTTTCTAATACAACCAAATAAAATCCTAGTGGAATAGAAGGTATTTTCATCCACTTTATGTTGCTACAACAGAACACATGAGACTGAGCATTTTATAAAGGAAAGAGATTTCTTTCTTACAGTTTTGGAGGCTGGGAAATCTAGAATCCAGGGGCTGGGACAGGACTGGAGACTTCAGATTGGGACCTTCCGTGGTGAGAGGCAAGAGATGGAAGCGGCAACCTGGAGTCCCTGCAGAATCAGCACTTATCCATTGACAGGATGAAGCTCTCCTGAACTACACACCTCCCAGAAAGCCACACCTCCCAATACTGTCACACTAGAGGCTGAGTTTCCAACACAATACTGTCACACTAGAGGCTGAGTTTCCAACGTATTTTGTGGGGACATAGCCAGACCTCAGAAGAAAGTATAAGCTTTCTAAAATGAGATCAGAAGATCTGAAAAGGTAAAACCCTGATGTGCCTTAGCGCCTCAGTCTCCAAAGTACCTTCAGACATTAACACAGTCACACAAGCTACTCTTCTACACACAAGGCTCCTGGCCCACAGACAGGATCTGCTGGACAGAAAAGTGCTCCTTTTCTTCTTCTGTCTACATTTATACATACAAACATGCACACACACATATACACATACATGTACACTGTAATCATTAACTGTGACCTGTCAACTTGACTTGGGTAAGAAGCTCTTAGCAGATTAGAAAAGCTGTGGGAGGGTCTGTGCATGACTGACATGTACCCAGCAAACTGAGGGAGAAGACCAACCCCATATATGGGTGACACCAACCAATAGGCTTGTAGCCTGGAAAGAATAAAAAGGGAAAGAAAGAAGTGATCCTTTTTAGGGTGGACCTCCAGTCTTTACAATTGCCGTTGGACACTGGCCTCTGGTTTCTTCGGTCTCCCAGTGCAGATTCTTCAGCTTCCAACACAGACTTGAACCAGCAACTACAGTGAGCTTCTAGGCCTTCAACCTTCAACTGCTACTGAATCCTCTGGATCTTCATCAAGCACCATTTTGGATTCTTCTACCTCAGGTCCCACAGGCGGCCATGGTGATTCTTGGCTTCTGATCCTATAAGCCTACCTAATGAATCTCTTTGTTATTTGTGTACTTGTATACATATGCATATACTTTATATCAATTCTGTTCCTTAAAGAACCCTAATATACACATGCACACACATCCCACCCATGTGTTTTTCCTTGAGAATACACCAACAATTCAAAAAATAATAAAGGTCACATAACTATGCATGCATAAGGACACAACTTAGTTTTCTCACAACCCCCTCAACTAGTATGGGGTTAGACAACATGACTCTGCCAATATTTGAATGACTTCCAAAATGACAATTACACACAATTCAAATTTACATTTATATTGTTTCCACCATGTACAGAACCTATAAGAATGTTGACCTCTGATGCACAACCTTCAAGAAATGGCCAATCAAGTCACAGTAAAATCCTATGACACCATATATCATAAGAGTCAGGGAAAGAAAAATGTGGGAGGATTCTTTAAGACAATGTGCTCCCAGGGTAGAAAATGAACAAGGAAAAATCTAGGGAACCATATAACACTCATTGGTGAATAAACACAATTTGTGAAACATTTGATATCTATCATCTTGTACCCACAATTTAGTTGGGAAAATGTATTGCATGAAAATAACTGCACCTAAAATTATTATATAATAATTACCCAGAACAGATAAACTGACCTGAAGCACATGTCTACAAACTTGGCAGGTCGGGGCTGGGGATTTAGCTCCACAGCACAGTGCCTGCCTGGCAAGTGCAAGGTCGTGAGTTCGATTCCTGGTACTGGAAGGAAAAACAAAAACAAAACAAAAAAAAAAAAACCCAAAAAAACAAAAACAAACTTGGCAAGTCCTTAGAATTTAAAGAAAAAAAAAAAAATACTTGCAGAGGTTAGTATTATCACATACCTAAGGCTGCTCTGCTACCTGATTCACGTTGGAAAATGTTTAAAAGCAGTGCTTCACTGATTTAAATATTGCATTACAGTCAAGGAGGATTAAGACCAAATAAATGTCACTGGGTTTCACAAATAGAAGATGCTGGGGGATAAATCCAGGGGATCAAATATTTGAGTAAAAAGGCTGTTGGTTAAGCATGACACACTGATGCATGTATTTATTTCCATCTCTTCCCAAAGCCTAACTAAAATGACAGGAAAGGAATAAAAATTTATGAACATGCAAAGACTAGGGGAAGCAGCATTAGTGGATGGGAGAGTTGGATGCAACTAAGGAGAACAGAACAGGAGGTATGCAGACAAATCGGAAGAGAGGAAAATACCCAAAGAAGTGACTGTATAGGAGAAGCCAATGGAAAAGTAGCCAGTTCTCGCAATCACATTCAGACACACACACACACAATCTCTCTCTCCCTCCCTCTGTCCCATTCCCTCTCCCTCTTTGCCCCTCCCCCTCCCCTTCCCCCTCCCCCTCTCCCTCTCCCTCTCCTTCTCTGCCTCAGAACCTAGCACTAATAACACAGGACACTTACAGAGAACACAGAAGAGCTGACACTTTCCTCAACTCCAATCCCGGCAAGGAAAGACCCAGAATGACAGCTGCGCAGCAGGTCTAGGACAAAAATCACCCCTTGCTGGGTGTTGTGGAACACATCTGCCATCCCAGCATTCTGGGAGGCTAGGGCAAGAGTATCCGAAGTTCAAGTTGATCTTGGGCACTTTAATGAGACCCTGTCTCAAAATAAAAACGGACTGGTGAGGTTGTCCTGGATTCAACTCCCAATACCAGGAAAAAAAATTTTTTTAAATCCCAGATCACAGCAAAAGGGCAGAAGTTCCAAAAAGGGATGTCTCCAGGGTAAGAAAACAGACAGCAATTACATTCATTTCTAATATATGGAGCCTTGGATAATTTTTCTTTTTGTCTTTTTGAGACAAGGTTTCACTATGCAATGCAGAATGGCCTTGAACTCACTTTGTAGCCCAGGCTGGCCTCAAAGTCACAGCGATCCTCCCATCTCAGCCTCCTGAGTGCTGGGATGGCAGGTGTGCACCAACAAGCCCAACTTGAATAATAATATTGATCGGTCTAATGCATCAAGAACAAATAATTCTAAATAATTCCTTTGAACATGAGCAAATTTTATAAACAAAGCAATTATTAGCTCCAAGGAAAACAAAAAGCTGGCCTAGGAACGGTAGCTTCACATCTGTAGTACTGACTATTTAGGAGGCTGAAGCAGGAAGATCACTTGAGAGCAAGAATCTGAGACCACCCATAGCAAACAAGACTCATCTCAAAAATTAAAAAAGAAAAACAGTGGTATGAACTAAATCCTCAGGTAAGACTTCACAAATTTAAAACACCTACTCATTACCAGGAACCATTAAGAAAGTGTAAGAGCAAGCCCCTCTCTGGAAGAAAATACAAACTGTCAGACAAAGGACTCATAATCTTGACTAGACAAAGATCTTTTACAAATTAACAAAAAAAAGGCAAACAGCCCAAAAGAAAAACATATGCAAAAGACTTTACACAGACACTTCACTAAAAAAGATAACAAAATTACCAGTAAATACAGGAAAGGTGAGTAATCAGGGAAATGACAGCAAAAAAATTAAAAAGCTTAAAATCCAGCGTGGTAAATTACACATGGTACACACGTGTAATCCCAGCACTCTGGGAGGCTGAGGCAGGAGGATCACAAGTTCAAGCCTAGCTGGATGACTTAGTGACTTAGGAAGATTATGTCTCAAAATTTTACAATATTTAATATTTAAAAAACAGAGAACAGGACACGTGAGAGTACTAATAAGTAAGACAGAAATGTTGTATAACTCGAGCTGGTGGTAGCTCAGCAGATACCCATATGCATAGAAATTCATATGGCGAATACCTAACATTTGCATACTCTAGTGCAGTGTTGGCAAACCTATGGCCCATGTCCTGCCACAGAACACAAATCAAGTTGCCCCAGCATCACTCTAGCAGCTGACCACTCAGGTGTTCTTGCAGTGCTGGCACTTTGCAATAAACAAGTGGGTTTTGGATTGCAGTTTGGGCAGTCCGTCTTTAAAAAGTTTGCCATTGCTGCTCTAGTCAATAAAAGTGTATTTCAACCCTTTAAAATTGTAATCTTCAGCAATCATTGATTTTGATGATAGTATATGTTGGGAGAGGGAAAGTAGACAAAAGTAAGAGAACTAAATCTTTACCTATGTCCAGTAAACAGAAAAGGGCAGATAGATCAATAAATACCTACATAGGCATATTTCTAAGAAATCTTGTGGTTAATAAAGAGTTGCCTCTGGTAAGCAAAATTGGACATTGAAGACAGAGGAGGAGGGCACTGCTATTTCTCATAATAATAAGCCTTGAGCTAATATTTGATTTTTTAAAACCATGTATGCATTAATATTAAACAAATATTAAATTATTAATTATGTGGTTATTGATATAGATATGAGATGGAAAAGGTTGTTTAGGGATGCCTCCCTCCTCTGTGTCTCTCAGTCACTTTCTTGTCACTGGGCACAAGAACGAACACCCACAACCCGAAAAAGGAAAGGATTATTTGTCTTGGTTTTCAGAGGGCTCAGTCCATGGTCAGGTGGCCCCAAGGCAGAAACAGCATGCCAGAAGGGCCCTGGTGGAAGAAAGCTGCCCAACCCCATAGCCAGGAAGCAGTGGGAAAAGGGAGGATCATGGGAGAGGAATAAACCCTTCCAGGTCACATCCCCAATGACCCAACTCAAACCAGGCCCCACCTCCCAACAGCAAGCCAGCCATAGTGCCCTCATGGTAGGTGATCTAATCACCTACCAAAAGTCATGGTTCTAGACACATGAGCCTTCTGGAACATTCTAGATCTAAACTATAACATGCCATTGAGCCCATATGACCCAGGGGGATCCCTCTAGATACATGAACCTTCTGGAACATTCTAGATCTAAACCATAACATGCCATTGAGACCATATGACCCAGGGGGACCCCTGCATCCTTAGCTTTAGCAGTAGCTTGTGACTCAGGAGGAGTTCAACCCAGGTCCTGGGCTTTCGTCACAGAGATTTTTCTTCTAAGGTCAGGCTCAAGGCCCCCTATGGGCCAATGATCACCATACCAAAGAGTTCTGTGGAAATGCTGAAGGGAAGACATGCTCTTGCCTGGAGCTGCTGGCAGCCATCTTGTCACCAAGAAAGACGGAAAATGGGAGCTGAGTGGATGCACACTGCACAGATGAGAGGTGGAGAGAAGTACCTGAGCCGTGATACCTGTCTGAGCCCCTGCTTCCATACAGGCCTGAAGTTTCTGTAACCCTGGCCTTCTCAAAATCACAAGAGGCTATTTCATATCATGGGAAATCATTGGACCATCTGGGTTTAAACTCCAGCTTTGCTACCTACTGACTGTGTGACCTTAGTAATGTCATTAACCTCTTCCTCCTCTATACAATGGGGGTGTAAAGAATACCTATCTCAAAACCTGAAACAAGGGAATATACATGATACACACATGTATGCATATATTTACATAGGTAAGGATACAGACACAAAGATTAACATGTATAATATAATTACATGTACTTTAACATAAATATAGATATATAAATTATATAATACATATTATAAATCTATTAAAATTCATTTAAATTTATACATGCAAGAACCAAAATAAGTTATCAGCTAATTTAATTAAGTGCCTTTTTTCTTAGGTTTTCTTTTTTTTTTCCGGTACTGGGAACCAAACTCACGACCTTGCGCTTGCTAGGCAGGCACTGTGCCGCTGAGCTAAATCCCCAGCCCCTTTCTTAGGTTTTCTAACACTCGTAGGTGCCTGATTTATTCAACCACTCAAAAAGAAAAAGCATACAAAACCAATCAACAGACTTAAGCAAATACACATCAAACATAGGTATTTTCTTTATTAGGAAAAATAATTTTAAGAAGTAAATAGGAAAGCAAGTAAAAATGGTTATAATCTTTACCATTCATAAAGTTTTTGCCCCTACAGACATGAAGAACATAAACAGGATGCATGAATGAAAAAAACAAGAATGCAAAAATGTTCTTTTTTTAAAAAAAATCAAAGGAAATGACTCAGAAACTAATTTATTCTAATAACATACCTAACAATTGCTTTAAATTTTATTATCTAGAGTTGGCAAGTGTCTCATTGGCGGCTGGTGATATGGAAATTAGTGCATCTCTCTGGAAAGCGATCTAGCACTAATAAATACAAGCTTTCCCTTGACCAATAATTCTCCTTCTAGGAATTTATAATTGAGGGTGTGTGCAGACATTCTTCCTGTGAGTCTGCTCACTGACTTGGGTTTTTATAGAGAAACACTGAGAAATGAATGGTCAAAAAATGGGGATTCATGAAGATCTACACATTCCAACACCATTGATTCATTTAAAACAGTGGTGTAACAACATGTACATACAAGGCCCTTCGTGGCTATTAAATGAGATAAACAGATAACCAAAACTCACAGCATAAGCTTGCTTTGGTAGTATAAATATTTACATATACATATGGAAGATATACTGGAATATGCATTAGATGATAGCCAAAGCACTAAGAAGTAGAATTACAAGATTCCTAATTTGCTGGACTTTCTCCTGCTTATATGTATATTTTATTCTTTCTCCAATGGACCTTGATTGACTTTTGATAAGAAGAAATACGTGTTTGAAACCCAGAAAAAGCCCTAAGTCGCCCATAAGCTTCATTTCTGCCATGCATTTAGAGCTGAAATGTACGTCAGCTGTTAGGTGGAGTAGAGGTGATAGGACAGTATAGGGAGTGGACAAGGAGCAAAGGGTACCAAGGACATAGGCGGCGCATAGGTGCTGGATGCAGAGTCTGCCCCGGAGAAGAGGAAGAGGTTAAAGAAGCAGAAGGGATGGTCTGATGAGGCCCCGAGAGCATCGTTCTGGGCTTGCATTCTGCAGCTCCGTAAACCCTCATCCTAGGAGCACAGACACGATGCATTAGCACCTACCCCGAGGAAGCAGATGGGACACTGCCGGCCAGAGGATCTCTCTTAGACCCTCACCCTCCTGGGAGAATGACTGCCAGCTGCCACTGCAGTCCTAACACCCTTGACCTGAACCATGCACCGTGCGAGTATGTAATGCTTCCTACAGACTTGACTGCTCTCGCAGAAAAATGACATTTTCTTTTCATTTATTTCAGGCATATTTAACAGCTGGTGACCTAGATTAAGAAATAATTTACTATGTGAAAGGCAGAGCATAACACTAAATTCCTTCACAGATGGAAAGTGGATTCAGCAGCACGCTTCAGAACAAAGATTCAAAGAATTAATCGGGCAGGGGGAGGGGGTGGATAAGTAGGAGCGGGTGAAATGCCCTAGGGAAAACGATGGCAAAGATCCAGCACCAATCCCAAAGCCAGCAGATAGCCCTGGTGACTTTCTAGACAAGCAGGCAGGGACAGAAAGGGGCAGGAAGGCTTGTTTTTCAGCGGCTGGCTGACGGAGCCGCAGGAGGAGGAGCCCAGAGTTCAGGATGAGCTTGGGGGATATTAAAAGAAATACAATCCTCTTACCGCACTGAGAGTGTGCGAGTGTGTGAGGAGGTGGGACTGGTGACAGCCACCAAGCCTCTGGGCCTGTGGACTGGCAAAGGGATCCGTGTCCCTTCTGATCAGCATGCCCAGGGCAGCCTGAACTGGAGGCAGCCTGAGCTCCTGTCTAAATAACGACCCAATCCACTGTCACTGTAAGCCACGCTGCAGATCCGACAAGACAGCAGGAAAACGCCAAAACATCCCACAGGTATCTTGGGGATGGAAACTACTGCCACGTGAAAGAGAACACATTTCAAGCGTAGTGCTCCTGGGGCTCAACCAGCCGGTGTTCAATTTCAAGTGCAATGCTCGAGCTACAGTGCAAATGTCCTCCGCTTGGGACACGAACGAAGACCTTCACGTGTCACAGACAGCAACCACCAGGGAAGCCAGGCCAGCCCACAGCCTAACAGTACCCTCCAACTGCTCTAGCTAGAGACCTAGGTTTCCTCTATGCACAAGCCTGAGGGTTGAAAAATAAATTACCATGGCCACTTTACTAAGGGGCTTGCAAAACGGCTCGGA